>NW_026652281.1:59681976-60281976 GCF_009828535.3 Hylobates moloch | reverse complement strand
ATACTATGAACAATTTCATGCCAACAAATTAGGTAATTAAATGAAAATGAACTAATTTCTAGAAAGACACAAAATGCTGAAACTCAAGAAGAAACAGAAATTCTAACCAGGTCTATAACAATAGAGAGATTAAATCAGTCATTAAAAATCTTCTCACAAAGAAAAGACCAGGGCCAGATGGCTTCACTGGCCCCAGTGTGCGATGTTCCCCTCCCTGCGTCCATGTGTTCTCATTGTTCAACTCCCACTTATAAGTGAGAACATGCAGTGTTTGGTTTTCTGTTCCTGTGTTAGTTTGCTGAGAATGATGGTTTCCAGCTTCATCTATGTTCCTGCAAAGTACGTGAATTCATCCTTTTTATGGCTGCATAATATTCCATGGTGCATATGTGCCACATTTTCTTTATCCAGTCTATATTTAATATTGTACTAGAGGTTCTGGCCATGGCAATTATACAAGAAAAGAAGTACAAGGCTTCCAGATTAGAGGGAAAAAAAATACTATCTTCATTTTCAGATGAAATGGCCTTGTATGTAGAAAATCTTTGGGAGCACACAAACACATACACACACACACACACACACACACACATCCCCTATTAGAACTAAAAAAATGAGTTCAGCATGATGGCAGGCTATAAGAGCAATATATAAAAATCAATTGTATTTCTACACACATTCAGTAAACATTTTAAGAATGAAATTAAGAAAACAATTCCAGGCTGGGCGCAGTGGCTCATGCCTGTAATCCCAGCACTTTGGGAGGCCGAGGTGGGTGGATCACGAGGTCAGGAGATCGAGACCATCCTGGCTAACATGGTGAAACCCCATCTCTACTAAAAATACAAAAAAATTAGCTGGGCGTGGTGGCGGGCGCCTGTAGTCCCAGCTACTCGGGAGGCTGAGGCAGGAGAATGGTGTGAACCCGGGAGGCAGAGCTTGCAGTGAGCCGAGATCGCACCACCGCACTCCAGCCTGGGTGACAGAGTGAGACTCCATCTCAAAAAAAAAAAAAAAAAGAAAACAATTCCAGTTATAATAGCATCAAAAACTAATGTAGGTATACACATAACAAAATAAGTTAAGAACTAATACACTGAAAGCTACAAAACATTGTTGAAACAAATTAGTCATTCTTATAACTAGAAAGATGTTCTATGATCAAAACCTAATATTTCTAAGATATTAGTACTGTCCAAATTGATCAGCAGATTATGCAACCATTATTGAGATACAGCTCTTTTTTTTGTAGAAATTGACAAACTAATCTCAAAATTATATGGAACTCAAGTGACCCAGAATAGATGAAAAAAAAACTTGAAAAAAAGAGAACACAATTGGAGGAGTAACGTTTTCTGATTTCAAAACTTTCAAAACTATAGTAATCAAGACACTGTGAAAATGACATAAGGATAAACACACAAATCAATGGAATAGAATTTAGAGTCCAAAAACAAACTCTTACATTTATGGCCAGCTGATTTTTGACAAGGGTGCCACGAAAATCCAATGAGGAAAAAAATAGTCTTTTTAACAAATGGTGATGAGATAACTGGATATTTACCAGCGAAAGAATGAAGTTGGACTCCTACTTCCCACTATACACAAAAATTAACCCAAAGTGGATCAAAGACCTAAATGTTATAGCTAAAATATGAGAAAACATAGGTGTAAATCCTTATGACTTTGTGTTAGGTAATGATTTCTTAGATACAACATCAAAAGCACAAGCAACAAAAGAAAAAAATAGATAAATGGAATTACATCAACATTAAAATCTTTGTGATGCAAAAGATACCATCAAAAAAATGAGAACATAATCCTACAGAATGGGAGAAAATATTTACAAATAATATATCTGATGATGGATTTGTACCCAGAACATGTTTTTAAAGGTCTTTAAAATTCAATAATAAGAAGACAAACTTATTTTAAAACAGGCAAAAGATTTCAACAGACATTTCTCCAACAAGTAATTATTATGTGTATTTCTGGGCATTGAACTACAGTGCCAGTCCAGTTGAAGAGAAGGGAAAGGAAGTACCAGAAGGAAAAATGGACTTTGCAGATATCAAGATGATCAAACAGACAATACTATAGGACCAAATGGATATGCAGTCAGGAAAGGAGAGGAGTCAAAGGAGACTCTGAAGTTCCTAATGAACAGGAGGAATAGTGTTAAGAAAATTAAGAGACAGAGACAATTTCAGAGACATGATGAATTCAGTTAAAAATACATCCAACTTGAGGTATAGGTAGGTTGCCCAAGAAGGAATGTCTACTAGGCTTTTAGAGAAGAGATGGTTAGAATTTTGAAGGCTAAAGTAGATATTATAGCACCATCTATGCAGAAATAGTGAAAGCACTAAAGTGACTGAGATGAAATCTAAGGCATTATATAGAAAATATAGTGGAGGACTGAGTACTAAGATTTATTAAAGGAGTGAAGGAAGACACAAGAGGAGAACCTAGGTAGGGTAGAGTCAGGAAAATTAAAAGAGATTTTCACATATTGAGAAAAGTCAGCAAAAATTCAACTGAAGGGACCATTGTCTATTCCTATAAGGAGCCTCAGATCTATTTCAAAACACATAGGGTTGCATCAGAAGTCAAGCAGCCGCATGTGATCTATACTTAATATTAAATATACAAATATAGTCACCAAAGGTTAGTTTTTATTATATAACCTTGCTGGTATCAAAACTATATTGACAATACTTCAGTTCCTCTTGGATAAATATGCACTGAGAAATTGGCAAGTTAGTCAAACAAATATTGGACAACAAATAAAATTTGGATAAAGTTAATAAAAATGTGGCATAATTGGCATAAACTATGAAGAGCCAGGAAATAAGAGTACACACCAAGTATCAAAATTGAAGAAATAACATCACTGTTGTTTAACAAGGACTAAGAGCCTACCACATGTCTAAAACGCTGAGTTTCTGATGGGAAAAGAGTTTCTTAATAGCCGTTACTTACAGAAATTGATGAACAATCTACTTGCCAATGAAATTTTTAACTCCACCTAGATGAACAAATCTAGAGACTTAACCACTCTAGATAATCCTTTTTTTTTTTTTTTTCACCGTAATCCAGTGTGGTAGATATAGGTGCACTGGACACACAGAATCCCACAATGAGTTAAGACAGATTAGTGCCAGAAGATAGAGGTTTGAGCACTAGTTCTGACTTAACTCATTGTGAAATTGTTTGTGTCCAGTTTCCTCACTTTCAAATATATTTTAAATATGTGAAACAAATTGTAAAATATTTTACAGGAAGAACCATTTTTTTTTCAGCTTCAGCCCATCAAAATCTACCTTGGCTTTGGTAGTTAGCTTCAGTTTCTTATTCATGATATTTTCAGCCTTTTATTCATCTTTTCTTAAACCTCTTATTTTTACTTACTGTGACTATTGCAGACAGCATTAAAGGAAATGACATTAATTGAATTTATTAAAGTCTATTCAATAGAATTTATTGAGCACTTACTTTAAGCTCAGTTCCACACGAGATATAAGATAAATCTCTGCTCTTGTGCTTGATAAGCTAACCATCTACTGGGGGGAAATAAGACTAATATGCAAGCAAATATTAATTTGCAACACAAATTGGTATATAATTAAGGACCAAAAAATGGCAGATCAATAGGAGGCATAGTTCATGAAAACATGAGTAAGTCCAAAGCATTTGAGAAAGGCATCACAGAGAATTCCATCTTGATTTTGAAAGATTGAGTAGGTTTTGAATAGATAGAAGAAGGAAAGGCATATCAGAAAAGGAGAACTAAATAAGCAAATGTATAGAGGCTGGAAAGTTCTGGTTGAATTCTGAACAGACCCTTCTTCTGGAAAGACAATCTAGTCTTTCTGCTTCAGTGATTTTCATTCTAGCTAGCTTTCTGGTTTCTGACTACTTCCATTTCTAACCTTGCAAAGAATTTTAAGTAGACAGAAAACCGTAAGTAGAGAGAGAAAGGAAGGAACATAATGCACTGTAGTACAATGGGACATCCCTTACTCAAGCATTTATATGTGCTTATTCTCACTAAGTGCTAGGCCAGTTTAAGAACATTCACATATTAACTTAGTTAATCTTCATAACCATGTAATAGAGGCAATATTTTAATCTGCATTTTACAAGGAGAAGACAAAGGCACACAAAGATTAAGTGACTTGTGCAAGGTGATACAACTTGGTAAGTGACGGAGGTGGAATTTGACCCAGATAATCTGGCTTCAGAGCCCTGACTCTCATGCAGAACTGGATGTGTAGGATTGGTTATTTTAGAGAGGGCTTTGAAACACAAATGTAGAAGGTGGCATTTTACTCTAAGAGCAGATGGAAATCCTTGAAGGTTTTGACAATCTAATAACCATGATAAAATTAACCTGGCACGGGTGTGTAGGATTTACTAGTGGGGAAACTGCTACCATATTCTCTCTTTCTAAATTGCACTTCCAAGTGTGCTATGTAGTTGACAGACATGGATGTGACCCACAATTCTAGTTTAACCGAGGTGCTGTGACTTTAGAATGGTAGTTGTCTCCTTGTGCCAGTGTTTTAAGTTAAACCATGGAAACATAAAACAAGTGCAAGGTGGTGATTATTCTAGTTTACTTTTTTCTGTGTGGCTTAAAACACCCACACTAAAGCTACTTCTAGGGGAATCTTGCTGTTTGCCTGCCTGCCTGCCCTCTTCTCGGCTTACACAAAGCCTTATTTTTTCCCCAGCTGCCATTGCCTTTTCAAGCTGAGCATGAATGCCACCCATTCATGAGGCAATGTGGACAACTGATCAGAAAAGGTCCTGGTGCTTCCAATTAAAAATTGTTCAATAGCGTAAAAATTCAGGCACTCTAAGACTAAAATCAAATCCCTGGTGGGTTGTTGATAGACTTGTTATTAAAGGTTTGCCAAGGCTTAATAAGACTGATAACAAGAAACTGCAAATCTCTTCAAACTATTCTGTAAACATTTGGATAGGGCTGAAATTAAGAATACGAAGAATATGCATTTCACTGATCTGTTTTTCTTAGCTGGCTTTCATGTTACAAAATCAGCAACATATGTCGGCAGATCCAATTGACCTTCAAGTTGGAGTTTGAATATCTTAGGTGTATGTCACCTCGTCTCTGGCTTTGATCTGCTGTAAGAAAGAGAAATATAATTATTAACACATTGTTCTGTGCAGCTGACAGAGCATCTGGTATTTTAGAAATGCTTTTGAGATGCCTTAATTGATTTGAAAGTTGGTTGTAAGGGAGCTTGGAAAAGATGCAACATCTTTGCAGCATTAGTAATTAAGAGAAATCAGAAGTAGGTTTTATCTGCATTAAGTTGTAGCTGAAAATGAAATACCTAAGGATAATTAAGAAAAAAATAATTTAAAAAATGATAGCAATAAGACTCCCCATGAATGATTAGTCAACTCTCTTCCTGATATAGACAACTTAACTACATTTCCTTATTGCAGCGTCACCATCCACCTGACTATGGTGACTGAATTTCCATCATGGACTATTATGTTTGAGTTTCCATTATAAACAGTAATTTTTTTAGGCTTAGAATTTCAGTCATTTCATGTTCATTCAGATTTTAACTCGGCATATGAGCTGTTCATCCAGCTGCCATTATGAAAAAAAAAGAACATTTTAAGTCTTTCAAGACAGTAATGAATAAAAAATAAAGGTGTACAATTTTCATGTTTCTTTCCTCAATCTCTAGTCTAAAAGAAGTGTGCAAAAGAGTTAGTCTAAAAATGTTTCAATACTGGTTTTGATCCAAATGAATGAAAAGTGTCTCTATTCATTTGAATGAGGAACACTGTCATAACAAATATTTGAAAGGAGATAGGAAGTGTAAGCCCCTTTCAAAAAAGAAGACAAAAACACCTCTAAATACAGTAAGAAATGCTAGTTATGATTTATTTTCCAAAACAGGAATAGCTCCCAATATAATTCTCATATTATTAATCATTTCCTTGGGCAACTTTGCATTCATTTCTAGAAAGTTTAGGAGTAAATTTCAAAAATTCCCACCAAATTGAAAATACTGGAATCTCATATATGTTTCATTGCTTATGTAATCTTTTTCATAGGTAATGTACTTGAGGCACATTTCTGATCTGGTTATTCTTAAGAACTATTTATTTTCTATTATGAAAGCAATGTCACTATCACAGTACTGTTGATCTTGCTTTGTAAGGATTTATACATTTGTGGCTGAGAAGGAACTATAGGGTTGGTCAACTGTTGTATATTCATGTATTATCCAAATGATGACACACATGAGGTAATCACTTGATTGTTCTGTGGCCATTGCCTGCCTTCCTTTGTGTGAATGATTTAAGAAGTACAAAGTAACAGTTAAAGTGATTTTCTTCTTTCAAGAAAACTTTAGTTTGTAAACTTGTGAAGATTTTTAAAACTGGAAAATCCTCTGGTGTTGACTTAGGTACTCTACATTTTTATGCTGTGAATATATGTATCACTTAAAATATGCCCCTTTAAACACGGGAATATTATTAGTCTCATGAAGGCAAACAACACTCAGCAACAATCCTTGAACTATAAAATTTAAAAGTACAAAAACTGAAAAAATTACGTGAAACTAAGGAGTAAATTCTGGTTCCAAATATAACTCTCAGGAAATGTGAAGTGTAGCTTTTGAGAACTCAAAAGATGAAAATCAAACTAATCTGAAAACATTTGTTGCATTCTATAATATCAAATAAATTGATACATATTCACAAAAAATTCCCCAAATAAAAAATTCAGTTAATCTTTGGAGGGAGAGATTTCTCACCTACTTACCTACCCACCCACCACACTCTTGGTATTTATGCACACATACACACAAATAAGGGTGGTGAAAAAGGATCAGATCAAAATTATGTGAAGTAGCCCATATAGAATCAGTGATCATCTATATTGAATCTTTGTGAAGTAAATGTTTGGAGAGAATGAGAGGTGAGTGGAGGTGGACTCTGCTCTTTAAAAGTCACAATTTTAAAACTCATTAAATAAAGCTCAGAATACTGTACAAGACCAGTATATATTGCAAATGTTCTTTGGTACTCTTATCCTATGTGATAGCAAATAGCCATGCTTCTCATAGACCATGACTATATCTTTCATTCAACCACATTCATTGAGTACTTACTCTTTTTAAAAGACCAGATATGTATAGATGTATAAAGAGGCTCTTTACCCTCATGTCACTTGGAGTCCAAAAACTGGTTGGGATTAAAGGAGAGGTTTTTCAAAGGCAAAATTCCCCTGACACTTAGAGATAGAGGTTCTTTAACCTGAATGATATGTAATTCATAGTTTCTCCCACGGGGAAAAAATAAACAGCAAATAAGGAACAACTTTTTGAAATATTGTGGCACCTTTATCACTATTAAACATGTGATAATTCTAGAATAATCTGATACAGAGGTGGAAATTATGCTTGCTGACATTTGTCTAAAAGAATTGCCTGAATGAGGGCGAGGAAGGTAAAGGAAATGATAAATCTGATGAAAAAGTAATAGACTCTATTCTTCAACCAAATGTGAATCATTTATCTGTCACACACTTTTTTCAAGTAAACCTCCTAATTAACATGAATAATTAGAAACAGGATTTGCATATTTTCTTTCAAAGAACAAATTGTGGCTTATCATCTTGATATCCCAACAAAGTATATCTAACCCAACTATTAAAATATTGTGAAGATTTCTATAAATAAAAGCATTTATTATGGTCCGATTTTCAAAGTCAAAATAAAGTGACTGTCTAGTGTGTTTGAGGATATTTGGAGGGTTCTATTTGGCTGCCTACAATTCAATTCAGTATAAACTTGCTAAGAATGTTGGACTCATAAAACACACACAAAAAATGCTAAAATCATTCTTACCTAACAATTATTTGCCAGGTTTATACAGATGACTTCCTCAACTGTCCTTTGCACCAGTTTTTCATAAATATGGTGATCATCCTCTAATTCCAGAATTCACATAAATTGTTCTCTTTGCACACATCACATTTCAATGTGAAAATTCAACTGTTTATTAAAGAAAGAGCAACCAGGCCAGGTGCAGTGGCTCACACCTGTAATCCCAGCACTTTGGGAGGCTGAGGTGGGTGGATCACCTGAGGTCAGGGGTTCAAGACTAGCCTGACCAACATGGTGAAACCCCATTTCTACTAAAAATACAAAAATCAGCTGGGTGTGGTGGTGCGCACCTGTAATCCCAGCTACTCGGGAGGCTGAGGCACAAGAATCTCTTGAACCTGGGTGGCAGAGGTTGCAGTGAGCTGTGATCACACCACTGCATTCCAGCCTGGTTGACAGATTGAGACTCTTTCAAAAAAAGAAAGAAAGAAAGATAAGAAAAGAAAGAAAGAAAAAGAGTGAAAGAAAGAGCAAATTTCAGAAAGTGATTTTAAAATAAATGATTGACAACCCCCCCAAAACACACACACACACACTACATTAATATTTGGTATATGTTATATTGCTTGAAAGAAGATAATATAATATTTTTTAGTTTCCCTCTATTTTAATGACAGTTTCTTTCTGCTCTCTTTAGGGAAGAGAAATACTCAAGTTCTTTCTCTACAGAAGAAATCTAAACGGTAAGTGTGATACTGAACTGATAAACTGAAGTTGCCAAATTGGTTAGTAAATGAAAGGAAGGAGAAGCAAAGGAAAGTCTTAGCTTCTAACTCTGTTCCATGCTAAACTAGCATACTCACCTATCGGCACACCAGATATAAGCCAAACCTTTCAGGTGAGATATAATTCCCTTCATGATCTCAGATGAGGAAGCTGAGATTCAAAAAGATCAAAATCTGGCCAAAGACACACAGCTAAAAGGAGGATTAAAACCCTGGATAAAACTTGACTAGAATCCACCAAACCACAGTCTGAAGGAAACTGATTCTGAATCAGAGAGTTTGGAAATTAAAGTTTAATAACCACCATAAAAAGATGCAATTTTGGTTTGAACAAAGACATTTGGCTGAAGACAGCAAACAACCAAGGGTCTGCTCAAGAATCGTTGCAGTTAATTTCTAGAAAAGAAAAAACAAACAGAGTCTATACATATTTTGCCATTCATGGGTTTCTCATTTCTGCCATACATTAACTGTGAATTTAGAAATGGTTTTGAAGGCTACCTCAAAGAGGTCTTAATTTAAAGACAGATTGATTGGTCTGGCTCCTTGGCTTATTTACAGGGTTCTACTGTTAACTGATGAAGTCAGCTTCACTGAAGATTTGTGAAAAATGAACTGCTTTTACAGTGCGAATCCCTTACCTCCCCTTTCTCCACCCCCAAATCCAAAGGTTTCTTTGGGTCTGTCTCCAGGTAGCCTACATATACCTGAACCATAAATTCCCACCAGTTCTATCTCTGGGAACCAACATCAACAAGGAAGTATCACTAGATTGTCTAGAAAATTCTGTAGAAAAAGAGGGCCAGAGAAAGGAGCTGACTAGGTCTTTATCATAAAACATTCTAGTGAGGATGATAAATGACAGACATATAGTTGGGATCAAGGTTAGAGTTATCTAGGTGGCTTAAAGGCTCTGGGTTTTATTTAATGAAGGAAACATCAACATTTCCCAAGAGGAGAGGCATTTATTTTAAGTGTTATTCAGGTGTATTTTGCAAAATTCCCCTTTCTATGGTGCAACTGTCATATACGTATTTAAATAACAGACTGTTAACCTTTTAAACTTTTGTGGTCCTTTTACATATAGGTGAAGAAATTACAAAACTACAAATAATATTATCATGTATCTGTCGAGTTTATGTGGGTTTCCCTCGAAGAAGGAAAGATTCTATTTATTAACCTAGAATCAATCCCCTTCTTTCTACTCAGGGCTTGTGGAAATGCCCACTGATGAATGTCATAGCTGGCATCTTAGATAAAATGTTCTTTCTGAACAACACCCAAATATGCTTAAAATTGCAGATGACTGTTGTAAGCTTTTTTTGCCTGCTTATCTGTCTGCCTTCGATGTGACCCTAAATTAGGCATCAGAAGGTATAGAGTTTAATACAGATTCCGGGCACAATATACCTTCTCACAATTAGTTGAAAGTGCTGTTTTGTAATTAAAGGGTGAAGTGGGGCATGATGAACATATGGAAAAGGAGACCCTTAATAAGTGATGGAGCCTTCAAAAGAAATTGCTAATTAGTATGCATTTGATGTGCACTATACCAATTTTAAGACTTTGCCTTGAATAAATTGCTATGTTGGGTGTTCGAAGGAGTGGTGAGATTAGCATTTACAAAGGGGGCAATTTTCTGTCTTCTTGACTCTGTTAAATGGAGGAAATAACTTCCAAGACTGGAGCGGTAGTTAGCCCATCAATCATTCTCACAGCTGGAAACTGGGGATCCCAAATGCAGAGATCAGTTAATCCGTCAGCTAATAAGTTCATAGTGGCACCATATGGCGCAGGGCCACTCCACACTGGGACAAGGACAGAACTGTTTACACAGGCATGCTGCTTTCTCAGGTAGCTCCCTGCTGACAGAACCCTTTGTTCTGAAGGATCAATTTACTTTGCACCGTAAATTGACTGAATTGATCAGTTCAGAGCATATAATTGTTGGCTAATCCTGTGGAATCATGTCCCATCCATGTGAGAGGGACAAAAGGGTGCTGCCCATGGCCTGGTCTGGGGCTCCATCCTGGGGCTATTCTCGTCAGATAGGCCGGACACTGATTAAAGGACCAGTGGACAGTAGATGTGTTGTCAGCATTGACTTCAAATGCCAAAGGGAAGAGAAACCTTGCAATGCCCAGAAGGGTTTTCTGGGTATCTTTACTCAACTGGTATCATGACTTAACTTGGAATAGAAAGAGTCAGTGAAGGCAATTTAGGTGCAAATTCTTTTCAAATACATGCCTGGAAGAATGAAAAGTACTGCTCCATCTCCAAATCTAACAAGTTATTCCCCTAATGCTTATTTCTAAACTTACCTTCTATTTCTTTTCAAAAAAAGGAAAGGAAGACAAAAAAAAGTTTAAGAGATATGTTCAGAAAGGTGTGGAAACTGCAATTTAAGTGAGAAACACATTTCTTAGGCATTGTACAAAAGTGGCTGAGGTATCCACTGTCATGCCTGTGTATGGGGTATGGGAAAATGTATCAGGGCTTTTGAAAGCAAATTAGGACAAAGTCTTCTCATCCCTGCACATTAGTGTGAACCCTCGTGCTTTGTTCTATAGATGTGTTTGATCTGACTTTGTTTTTTCCTTCTCACATAAAAAATAAAAGAAGAATATAAAAAATGAAAAAATCCCACCAATAGAGATAAATGTTGGACATAGTTCCCTTCAACTAAAGGTTTTCTTCAAAAGTTAATGTCAATAGAATCATTTCACATCAGTGGCTTGAAAAGAGAATTGTATTCAATAGGAACTGCAGCCATTTGGAGTTAGTGAGAGGACATTTGCTTATTAAATGTCTGAACAGTAATGAACTTTATACAACTACCCCAAGAGTTTCACCAATTAGACGGCTACTAATTTCTTCACTTATTTTACTGAGAATAAATGTCTGAGATTAGTGTCATAAGGAGAAATTGCAGCAAGCTTTTGGTTTGACAGAATTTGGAATCTTAGTGATTATCCAAGTTTTTCTCTTTTCTATAAAGAGGTATGTGCTTGATGATACTTAAGCCAATAGAGAGGGGCATAAAATTTAATGGTAGTTGGTATGTTTTATCATGAAAATCTAAAATTAATAATTAAAAAATATTATCAATATATCTTCCCATTTTTTGTGTCTTAATTTTTTTCCTCTCATGGAATTTTTAATTTCCCTATTACTATATACACAGTCCACAGGATTCCACAGCATTAAAAAGCAGCAAAACCAGTAAGTATTCGTGTATTTTATTTTAGGAACTACCATAATGAGAATGAGATAAAATATAAATAATTCTGTAGAAATATTTTTAAGTTAAACTTGGGAAATTAAAAAAAAAGCAGAAACGTAAATTGTATAATGAAAACATCATAAGTGGAATCTAATGTGAAAGCAGGCACTTTGGCAAACAACCCTTTTTGGGGAGCAAAAGCTCTTTGTAATTTCTTGGTACAATTTTCCCTTTCAAATGTTATCAAATTGGATTCTCCCGCTCCATAGATAGCATATGAGGCAAGCTTTAACTCTTTCTGAAACATTCATTTGCCAATTTTCCCTTTATTTAAGTAAAATTCACCCAAGTGCATATCCTAAAGTTGACATGAGTTCCCACGCTCTAAATCACCAAGATCAAATCCATTTCCTTGCTGTGTTCTGAATCTCGTCAAATATCCGCCTCCCTCCTATCTCAGCGTTTTCCATACTGCAGAGGTAATGTCAAAGTTCTTGCATTCTAAACTAAAAGACAGAACTCATAGCCATTGAAACATATGTATGTTGCGTGTTCATGGTATGCTACATAGTTGGAATTGGGTAAAATTTCATACATTTAATAACTTTTAATTTAATGACTTTTTCAATATAAGTAGTAGGTTTGGAGAGGTTGTACATTACATCTCACCAAAATATCATCAAGAAGTTTTCACCCATTTCTTTATTTTACATGTACTCATATTCTTCCTATTATAGATTCTCTATAATAGTTACACTCACAATATTTGGGATTTTTCATTAATCAGAAAATAAATAATGTGCCTCACCGTTAGTGGCGATATATTCCAACTTTCAAGACTAATTTAAATTCATTATCCCAAAATCTTTACATAAAATCTTCAACATATGTAATCTTTTTATTTTTTAAACTTGCAAAAAATTAGGACCCAAGGAAAAATATATGCTTTCTTCTCTCCTTTGTTACTGCTGACCTTCTCCTCCCTGGGCCTTTCTCAGCAAAGACAAAGGAAACTTCTCTCCTGTCTCATTATTCAACGTCCCTTTGCAGACTCTATCTCTTAAATGCATCATTAGATGTGTTTTCTTTCTTCTGTAGTCTCAGACTAAATAAATGCCTATTCAAGGGCTTTAGAAATTTGCTGTTTTTCAGAACTAGTTTTGGGTACATGGGTTGGTCAGTAGAGTTCTTCATAGACTAAGACAAGGCAAAGGTCAAGACCTAGGGTGATTCCTCTTTGCTATTGCGGCAATTTCTTTATCAATTCACCTAAAAGTTTACTCTCAAGTTCATAATATTTCACTCTCCTATTTTATCTCTTAAGCAATAATTCCTATTTATCATATTATGTATTTTGCTTGTCTTCTTTATTGTTCCCTTTCCCCTAAACATAAGCCCATGAGGTTAGAGATAATTGTTTTGTCCATTTCTGTTTACCAGTGTCTTGAATAGCACCTAGCACATAATAGGCCCTCAAAAACAGAGTTTGAGATCCTTGCACAAAATACATATGCAAAAAGGGAACCAAATATACTAATTTCTACCAAAGAAGGTGAATTATTTTAAATATTATTTCAAGACTTTTTGCAGATTTGTTTTATATTGAGTCTGTAAATGTTTATTTTTCAGATTGTGAATTATCTGTGACTTTTAGGCATTGCTGTGGGTAAAAATGGAAACAGAAATAGTAAGAAAAAGTGAAATTCTCTCTTTTTTTAATTTATTTTATGTCTTAATTAAAGATTTGATATAATATGGAAATTAAAGACCAATAATAGGGTTCGGGAATATTAATGCATTTAATTTTATCCATATAATAGTATTTATCTCTCACTATGAATTGCTAGGGAATTTATACTTTGTTTGAGATAAAAAGTTTAAGGTTTCAAATGTCCAATTTTTAAAAAGAACCATGAAACAAATTTATTATGCATATAATTTGCACAATTACATTTGATAGGTTACACAAGATCACTTTTCTCTAAGAGTTGTCTTCTAGCCTGTGGTGTGCTGCAGCCAGCTCTGACCAGTTCATGAGAGCTGATTTTGTGCATCTGTTCCAAAATCCACATTTAGTGGTATCAAATGGGTAGCTTGAAATTGGCTGTAGTGGAAGTATCACAAAAATTGGTAAATGCTACAAATCAGGGTTGTTAAACTTTTATGAGCTCACCACTACCTTTATCTGAGTCTGATGAAACTGAAAGCTAGCTAGTACACGACTAAACAAAAGACAGATACAATTTCCCAATATAAAATGCTTTTTGATTCATGTAAACTTCCTCACCCATCTATTTCCTCTTTCTCTATCAAGCTAAGTAATAGTCAAGTATTACTCTTCAGATGAAGAGGTTTGCCATAGCAACTACTATTTTTCCAGTTGTCCAATATGTATTTATAATATGATGAATGATGATGGTGTACAGATAATAAATCTTAATCCAAAGAAAGGGAAAAGCTGATTTGTTACTCCCTTGGAAATGCAGGATGTCAGTATGTTTGGTTACTTTGTGCTACCTGCCTTTTCCTGGCATTTTTGTGCAGGATTATTTAGAAATGCACAGAGAAACAGGAAGTTGCTTCTGATTCATTTGCAACCGTGGTCTGAGTAGTACATCCGTATCAAATGTGCTTGAGGAAACCATGAGAGTCTAATGAATTTAAGAATATCTTTAGTGGGGCAAAGAAGGCTGGCCTATTTTTAAATAATTGTAAAAAGCCATGTAGGTTCAAGTTCTGGTGCTTCACCTGAGGATTATGTTTGAAGGAACTGTATAATTCCTTGAACAAGAGATAGACCATATGTTTTAATGCCTTTCTTTTTGTTTATTGTCTTAGTTTGTTTTGCAATAGTGAAATACTATAGACTAGGTAGCTTAAAAAAAGTTATTTTTCATATTTCTGGGGACTGGTAGGTCCAAGATCTAAAGCTGGCAGATTCAGTGTCTGGTGAAGACCCTCTTCCTGATTAGCAGATGGCTATCTTCCTGCTGTGTGCTCACATGGCAAAGAGAAAGAGAGAAAGGGCTCCGGTCTCTTCTTCTCCTTATAAGGACACTAATCCCATCATGGAGTCTCCACCCTCATGACTTCTTTGAAGTCTAATTACTTCCCAAAGGCCCCACCTCCAAATACCATCACATTGGGATTAGGGCTTCAACACAAGAATTTGGTAGGGACACATTCTGTCTATAGCATTTGTGGATGCTCACATCTTAATGTTTTTTGAAATGTCTTCACATGTTGGTAGGTTCTTGTTTAGAAAACCAGTATTATTTTATTACCTAAGTAAAAGATAATTTTGTTTTCTTTTTGTGTTTAAAAAAAGATCTGAGCTATGCAACATTTGTAAACATGAAGACACTGCCCAGTAAAATCAGATAGAGTGTTCTCAATGATTTTAATTTTAAAAATCAAGAATATTTCATTGATCTTTTAAAAAACAAGAGCAAAGCAATAGGTCAATATATAAATTGTTTAATGTCTTCTATAGTCTCATGATTCTAAACATTAGAGATAACTGAGTTTATTTTAGTTCTAACAATTCATAGAGCACATGTCTCAAAAAATAGGACATTGAATAAAAATCTTGACATGTATTCACTAAGGAAAGCACAAATAATCTTATTAAAACATTGATATTATCAGGTAAAGGGTTCTCATTTAGGATGACTTATCTGAGTGAGAATAATAAATGTAATCATGGAGATAAAAAGGGGCATTTATTTTACGTTACTAAAAGTCCAACATACTTAATGTCCAAAGTCTATCTGGTCCTGAGACCGATTCATGGGATAGTGATTAGCTCTTCTCACATAGCCTCCATACTTTCCAATCTAAGAGAAAATAATTAAAAAACTGTGGCTGACTACAAGGTGCACTACAAAGAAGACAAACTAGCAGTTGCTGTGACTTTCTAATAAACTAGAGATGAATAAAACAAAATAAAAATCTCTTGAATCTCAACGCTTCTGACATTTATCTGTAGAATCAGCAACTGCAGTGGCAATAAATCATTATATCCTGTTCTCACAGTTAAAGTAAAAGATTGCCAATCCCTCATGATTATCAGGACTAGTTCAACCCTAACTGCAATAGCTCACCTCATCCTCAGCCACACTCCTACACATATGCATATACACTTACAAACAAAGATATCATAGAATCTTAATGCTGTAAAAGACTTAGAAATCATTTGACCCATAGTGAATAAGTGCAAGGCATACATAGTGATGCCCTCCACCCCAAACTACCATGCAGACACCACTAATTGATCACAGCATTCTTTCCCCCATTCCCAAACTTGGGTTCCCATGATACATAGCCCAATGCTCCAGGTGACCAGTACCAAATGAACAAGAATAACACATAACATGAAACCTATTTACCAATCCTAATTTTGGCAAACGCTTTCATTTTACAATTTTTTTCTACGTGATATTCTGAGCTAATGCTTCTCATCCCATGATAAAGATACAGTTGCTGGATACAAATATATTAAAAGAATTTTTTAAATGTAACTGAGTTAAAAAGAGAAAAAAAAGAAATCCTCAGACCTGAGAAATGAACAAGAAACTGTTTTTATGTTAGTTGGTACCATGTTAGGCGAAGGAGCTATTTGTTTATAAATCACTATTGACAAACACTCTGTTCTTAATATTCAAACAAGTTGAAGACATGTGACATGGGGCTCATTCAAAGTGGGTGCTGAAACAATGTATTGCATAAGCCAGGTATCCTGGAACAACTCTGTCCTATGAAAAAGAGGAATTGTAAGACTTACCTATCGGTTTTGGTAAGCAAAAAAGAAAAACAAAGTGCCATGAGAAATAATATCTCTAACCTTCCCCATGTATGTATTTGTAATCTGAATTATGCTACCTGTATCACTGTGGAACATCGCAGAAAGATATTGGGGCAAGCTAGTTGCAGACCAATGAAACCTCTGGGTGCCTAGAAGAAGCTAACAGAAATAGCTAAATTTGGATACTCCCAAAATCTAGGGCACAGAAACTCTCCCTTAAAAAAAATACAGCTGAAGATAAGTTTACAGTCAAGAACTACAATTCACACGGTGTATGATTCACTATGAAGGTTGGCAGAGCCAAAACAGGAAAAGTACCACTACAAGACCTTGGAATAATGCAATGATTTGAAACATACCACAAAACAAGTAGAGCAATTCTAAAGTTCAGTAATAGATAACACTTCTGGTATGTCAGGCAGTCTTCTAAGCATTTTCATTCATTTAGTAATTTATTTATCATTGCAACAGCTCCTAAGGTAGATATTACTACTATTCTTATCCTACAGATAAGTAAACTGAGCCTATGAGTGGTTAAGTGACAGACACAAAATTACAAAGCTAGAACGTGGTTGTAAGAAACTTAAATGTAGGCAATCTGCCTCTAGAATCTGTATTTAAAAACTATGCTCTACTACCAAGAACAAAATAACTACCATTTGTTTAGTACTTAGTATGTGACAGAAAATGCTATAAGTGATTTTCTCATACTGACTTATTTAATATTCACAATAAACCTAGGAACTAAGTATTATTATAATTCCTATGTTACAGAAGAGAAACTGAAGCATAGAGAGATTGTCATATTTGTAAGGGCTGCCAGGACAAAATATCATAGAGTGGGTATCTTATAAACAACAGAAATTTATTTCTTACAACTCTGGAGGTTGGGAAGTCCAACATCAAGGTGCCAGTAGATTCACTTCAGTGTCTGGTGAGAATTGTCTTCTGGTTCATAGAAGGCATCTTCTTTCTGCATCTTTGCATAGCAGGAAGGACAAACAAGCTCCCTTGGGCTTTTTTTACAAGAGCACTAATCCTATTCATAAGGGCTCCACCCTCATGACCTAATCACCTTCTAAAGACCCCACTTCTTAATATTTTCTCATTGGCAATTAGGTTTTAACATATGAATTTGGGGAGACATGAAAATTCAGACCATAGCAGATGTTGAGTAACTATCCCCAGTTACACAACTAGAAGTGACAGAGTCAGTCTTTCTGGAGTTCATGTCTACTATGCTATACTATCTACCATGATGGCACAGAAAGTTTGAAAGCAAAGGAGAGAAAAGGAGATTGGAAAGGAATATACCCCAAGAAGATACTAATCAAGAAGAATGGTGTCACAATATACATATTAGACAAAATAGCCCTTAAGTTAAAAAGCAGGGGTAGGTATATACAGAGTTATTATATAATGATAAACACATTCACTCATAAGATTTAACAATCCTGAACTTGCATGTGCTTAACAACATAACCTGAAGGCATATACAGCAAAATTAAATGGAATAACACACAGAAATTGACAATTTATAATAGCAATAGGAGAATTAAGAAACATTTTTCAGAAACTGAGAGGTCAAGAAAGCCAATAATTAGTGAACTTAAAGCAACTAAAGTTCAGAGAGATAAAGTAAAGAATTTTAGAGGCATACTGCTAGATAGGGGTAAATCCAGAAACAGTAACATTTCTTTATATTTGCATAATTCTTTATATTTAAAAAAAATAATTTCACACATAACATGATTTTATTTTGAAACTCCAAGCATTGAGAACACTTCTGGCATGTCAGGCAATCTTTTAAGTATTTTAAATAATCTGTGTTGAGGAGACAAGGGAGTTTCCCTCATATGTTTGTTGGCAGGGAGAAGATAAAAATTTGAAAAAACGTTATGGCAAAGGGTTATATCCACTTTTATATCAGATCTCATCACACCTCATTCTCTGCCTAGGCTCACAAACACTGACAAAAGAGAATTTTATTCTAATCACCCAAACAATTTTCACATGAGAAACATAATAGAGAAAACTTCCCTTACTTCAGAATTCTTTGATATCTTCATAATAGGGGCTTTGTAATATGGAATCAGTCTGGCTCTTTTAGGTGCAATCAAGTTACTGCAAGTAGTGAAAGGAATGGAACTGGCGAAAAAGTGAGATACAATCTGCACTCATGGAGCCTGGACTTGAGAAAGGTCATTCCAGATTTGCAACAGCACTATAGACCATGGCAGCCAGATTCAATGGAATTTTACCATTGAATCATTACCATTGATCATTAACATAACATAGTTCTCCCTTGGTCTGTAGTTACTCTTCTATTTCCTCCTCTTTTACCATCTAGATTTACTCTGCATTTTGTCTCTACATCACAACTTTCCTTCATTAAAACTCCAGTTCACCTAACACTTTGGCTTTGTTATAATCTCATGATCCTTATGATCATCTACCAATGGCCTAATACTCTCCAAATTTCCCAAATATCCCTAAAACTGAACAGATTACTTTCAGAATACTTTTTCAACCCAGGTGACCTCATAGGTAGCTGTCTAGAATATTGTTCATTGTCTTTGGGTCAGGCACCCACATAGTCTGCTATGGCCAATGAAGACATAGCCTCAAACATGTCTAGTCAATATGGGTTTTTCCTTTTTCTGTGAAAAAACTATGGAGTTAGCATAATTGTGAGGCTTCAATAAAGAAAATTTTTTATACAAGTTTACCTGAATTCTAAAATAAAATAGAAAACTATTTTTAAGAAAACAAAGTTTTTTCATATTACTACCACTACAGTCAATTCTTTTTCCACACCATAGTTATTTCTCAAGCAATAAACTGCATTACCATATTATTTTTATAGAAGACTATTAGACACATATTGCTACCTACTAGGAAAAAGATGATTCCAAAGTTTTATTTTTTTTTTTTAGGTTCACTAATGTTTAATTTACAATACAATTTTCCTAAATATAAGGAACTAAAGTAATGATGTTAGAAAATTAAGTAGAATCATCTTTTGAGCTATGATTCTGTAGACCTGCTTAAAATTATAACAAGTTAAAAAATAGGAAGAATTCAATAGTGAAGCCATCTGGACTGGACCTGAAATTTTCTTTATGGGAAGTTTTTTTTATTATTATACTTTAAGTTCTAGGGTACATGGGCACAACGTGCAGGCTTGTTACATATGTATACCTGTGCCATGTTGGTGTGCTGCACCCCTTAACTCATCATTTACATTAGGTTTATCTCTTAATGCTATCCCTCCTCCCTCCCCCGACCCCATGACAGGCCCTGATGTGTGATGTTCCCCACCCTGTGTCCAAGAGTTCTCATTGTTCAATTCCCACCTATGAGTGAGAATGTGTGATGTTTGGTTTTCTGTCCTTGCGATAGTTTGCGCAGAATGATGGTTTCCAGCTTCCTGCATGTCCCTACAAAGGATATGAACTCATCATTTTTTATGGCTGCATAGTAATCCATGGTGTATATGTACCACATTTGCTTAATCCAGTCTATCACTGATGGACATTTGGGTTGGTTCCAAGTATCTGCTATTGTGAATAGTGCCGCAATAAACATACGTATGCATGTCTCTTTATAGCAGCATGATTTATAATCCTTTGGGCATATACCCAGTAATGAGATGGCTGGGTCAAATGGCATCTCTAGTTCTAGATCCCTGAGGAATCGCCACACTGTCTTCCACAGTGGTTGAAGTAGTTTACAGTCCGACCACTAGTGTAAAAGTGTTCCTATTTCTCCACATCCTCTCCAGCACCTGTTGTATCCTGACATTTTAATGATTGCCATTCTAACTGTGAGATGGTATCTCATTGTGGATTTGATTTGCATTTCTCTGATGGCCAGTGATGATGAACATTTGTTCATGTGTCTGCTGGCTGCATAAATGTCTTCTTTTGAGAAGTGTCTGTTCATATCCTTTGCCCACTTTTTGATGGGGTTGTTTGATTTTTTTCTTGTAAATTTGTTTAAGTTCTTTGTAGATTCTGGATATTAGCCTTTGTCAGATGGGTAGATTGTAAAATTTTCTCCCATTCTGTAAGTTGTCTGTTCACTCTGATGGTAGTTTCTTTTGTTGTGCAGAAGCTCTTTAGTTTAATTAGATCCCATTTGTCAATTTTGGCTTTTGTTGCCATTGCTTTTGGTGTTTTAGTCATGAAGTCCTTGCCCATGCCTATGTCCTGAATGGTATTGCGTATGTTTTCTGCTAGGGTTTTTATGGTTTTAGGTCTAACATTTAGGTCTTTAATCCATCTTGAATTTTTGTATAAGATGTAAGGAAGGGATCCAGTTTCAGCTTTCTACATATGGCTAGCCAGTTTTCCCAGCACTATTTATTAAATAGGGAATCCTTTCCCATTGCTTGTTTTTGTCAGGTTTGTCAAAGATCAGATAGTTGTAGATGTGTGGTATTATTTCTGGGGGCTCTATTCTGTTCCACTGGTCTATATCTCTGTTTTGGTACCAGTACCATGCTGTTTTGGTTACTGTAGCCTTGTAGTATAGTTTGAAATCAGGTAGCGTGATGCCTCCAGCTGTGTTCTTTTTGCTTAGGATTGTCTTGGCAATGCGGGCTCTTTTTTGGTTCCATATGAACTTTAAAGTAGTTTTTTCCAATTCTGTGAAGAAAGTCATTGGTAGCTTGATGGGGATGGCATTGAATCTATAAATTACCTTGGGCAGTATGGCCATTTTCACAATATTGATTCTTCTTATCCATGAGCATGGAATGTTCTTCCATTTGTTTGTGTGCTCTTTTATTTCGTTGAGCAGTGGTTTGTAGTTCTCCTTGAAGAGGTCCTTCACATCCCTTGTAAGTTGGACTGCTAGGTATTTTATTCTCTTTGAAGCAATTGTGAATGGGAGTTCACTCATGATTTGGCTCTCTATTTGTCTGTTAATGGTGTATAGGAATGCTTGTGATTTTTGAACATTGATTTTGTATCCTGAGACTTTGATGAAGTTGCTTATCAGCTTAAGGAGATTTTGGGCTGAGACGATGGGGTTTTCTAAATACACAATCATCATCTGCAAACAGGGACAATTTGACTTCCTCTTTTCCTAATTGAATACCCTTTATTTATTTCTCTTTCCTGATTGCCCTAGCCAGAACTTCCAACACTGTGAACAGGAGTGGTGAGAGAGGGCAACCCTCTCTTGTGCCGGTTTTCAAAAGCAATGCTTCCCATTTTTGCCCATTCAGTATGATATTGGCTGTGGGTTTGTCATAAATAGCTCTTATTATTTTGAGATACGTCCCATCAATACCTAGTTTATTGAGAGTTTTTAGCATGAAGGACTGTTGAACATTGTCAAAGGCCTTTTCTGCATCTATTGAGATAATCAGGTAGTTTTTGTCTTTGGTTCTCTGTTTATATGCTGGATTATGTTTATTCATTTGTGTATGTTGAACCAGCCTTGCATTCCAGGGATGAAGCCAACTTGATCGTGGTGGATAAGCTTTTTGATGTGCTGCTGGATTCAGTTTGCCAGTATTTTATTGACGATTTTTGCATCAATATTCATCAGGGATATTGGTCTAAAATTCTCTTTTTTCGTTGTGTCTCTGCAAGGCTTTGGTATCAGGATGATGTTGGCCTCATAAAATTAATTAGGGAGGATTTCCTCTTTTCCTATTGATTGGAAAAGTTTCAGAAGGAATGGTACCAGCTCCTCCTTGTACCTCTGGTAGAATTCGGCTGTGAATCCATCTGGTCCTGGACTTTTTTTGGTTGGTAAGCTATTAATTATTGCCTCAATTTCAGAGCCTGTTATTGGTCTATTCAGGGATTCAACTTCTTCCTGGTTTAGTCTTGGGAGGGTGTATGTGTCCAGAAAGTTATCCATTTCTTCTAGATTTTCTGTTTTATTTGCATAGAGGAATTTATAGTATTCTCTGATGATAGTTTATATTTCTGTGGGATTGGTGGTGATATCCCCTTTATCATTTTTTATTGTGTCTATTTGGTTCTTCTCTCTCTTCTTCTTTATTAGTCTTGCTAGTGATCTATCAATTTTGTTGATCTTTTCAAAAAACCAGCTCCTGGATTCACTGATTTTTTGAAGCACTTTTTTGTGTCTCTATTTCCTTCAGTTCTGCTCTGATCTTGGTTATTTCTTGCCTGATGATTCCAAAGTTTTAAAGTAGATAGAGTGATTCACAAGTTCTAATATTTTTCTATTTCTTTCAAACTTAAAAGCACCAAATAGAAAATAATCAAGATGACCCACTGCAATGTTTGCCATCTATCTAGGATTTGAGAAGATAATTCAGGTTGGTTTTAAAAAAAAATAATTTTGTTCAGGACACACAAGTGCTAAATACAAGTTTACAAGAATGAAAACCAAGATTAACTCTGAATAAATGAGGGGAAGAAAAGTCAATGGCATGATGATTCCTGGCAAATAGCCATATCATATGTTTCTTTTCATACTGGAGTCCCTAGAGGGCAACAGATACACAGAAAATGAGTTTTGGCTGAACAATGTGTCACCATCTTGAGGCAAAGTCCAGAATGGTGATGCTATGGATGAATCATGAGTTCAAAAGACTCCAATCTGTCTAGGAACATTTCCAAAACTTTATTACAGCATTTTTGTCAGACCATAAAAGGGTGACTTTTAAAAATGTTAAAAAGAGGGACATTCTAAACTAGCATAAAATCAAACACTGCGAAAATTAGCTCTATTGCCTTCATAATTCTACTTAGGCACACACACTGTAAAATTCTTTCAAATTCACCATTGATGTCTGGAAGGAAAAAGTCTTCTCTTTCATGCATTCCCTTCTGGATTTGCTGTTTTCCTGTGTTACCAAGCCCAGTCTTAAAAGAATGGCTCCTTCCCTAAACAAAGAAGGTCCTTGGCTGGTACAGCATAGCTGGATTGTCAGACACTGACAGACTGAAAAGCTACAAATCTGCAATGAACCAACAATAGGGCTCCATGACCTTTAGCACCTTCCCAAGTTGTCTGACCCCATTCATTTGTCTTTCTCACTTTTAGTTTTGGACATGTTACCTACAGCTCCTTCAAAGATCTGAAGTCATCTTAATGTGTTTCTGTAGAAGTTAAATTCTCAATTTCAGATCCTTTTAGTGAAAGTTAAATTAATTTTTAACATATTCTTTCACCCTTTTTCTTCACCCTGTGAAGATTTTCACAGATATACACAAAGCATGGTCTTTGATTTCTGAGAACTTGTCTCCTGCTGGATATTCTCAATTCCTTCCTGTTAAAATAAGAAAATAATAATAATAATAATAATAATAATAATAATAATAATAATAATAATAATAAAGCTAAGCCATTCTGACAGCCTCACTAAAAAATTTTCAGTTTGCACAGTACATAGCAACAAGTGACCTGTTAAATGATGACAAATCCTTTAGATTATGGCTTTAGACCTTTAACCTTTTGACTTTAGGTTGTATCCAGGGAGCAGTCAGAGAGGAAGAATGCAATAAACTGCTTGTAATCTAGTGGTCTCAAAAGAAATTACATCAAAACCAGCTGTTACACCACTAGTCATTAAAGACTGACAACATGTTAACTAACATACGGCCATTATATTGAAAGAGACTTTCCTCCCCACCCACTGCCAAACTACTAGAGGGCTCTTGCTTCACTTAACATCAGAAAATGTGGATGCAACAAAGCAACTCAACACTTAAAACTATCAATAAGTGAGTTGCATTTGGTTGAGACATGACCTCTTTATTTTAATATTTTTGAGGAATCTGGCCAATTTAGAACATTGTGGTTTAGATGTCTTGGTAGTTAGAATAACTTTTCTTTGGATTGTTAAATGTGTGTGTTTGTGTAGGATTGCAGCTCTCTTTCCTCCCACCTGCCTTTTGAAATGAAGAAAATTGATGCAGGGATTTTAATGATAAAATACAATTCCCCAGGTACCACTTCTGTGTTCTTTTGCTTGAAATGTTGAAGGACTTTGTGTTGGATGTCACACTAGTCTGTGTCTGACAACCAACGACATGTCAAAGCTGTGGCATAAAAGCTTGAAATGTAGTGCACATCTTTCTGGGGATTGTCATCCAGCCACACCAGCATTTAAAATATAGCAAACAGTCCTGGTAGGCTTCCAAGATAAAACCCAAAATTAGTCTGGGAGGCACACAGTGGTGGTTTAAAAACATGGGGTGGAAAACATGTTGCTAAGTGCCTGTTACAGACACAGCCTGTATAAAACAGAGAGAATGCCAAGGGCATCCAAAGAAGAGAAGATGTCTTTGCCCACCTGGGAAACCAAACATTTGAACAAGAGGGAAAAGCCAGTGACACAGCCAGGGGCCAAATTCAGCAAGCAGCACCATTCCTGAGGCATCTTTATGACCTTGCTCTCTGTCAGGCAGAGTTCTGTAAGCAATCCCCTCAAACTCTTTCTGCATTTTGCTGATTTCTAGCACTAAATTCTGTTTTGATTTTTTGTAGTTGAACATATTCTAAATTTTAAAGCAGATTCAGCCCAAAATTAAATATCCATTTTGGATAGAAAAAACAACTACAACCAAGATGTGATCTTATGAGACTAACAACATATTTTTTGATCTGTAGATGCATGGCCAAGTCTTTATGCAGTGAGGGTGTATGGAAGTTTTGTTCCTTTTTTTTTACGCAAATACCAAGAATAAAAATTTGGTATGCCATTGTTTGTTCATTCACTTGCTGCATAATTGTCAGCTGGCAGCCTACCTTAGTGCTAGGCCTAATTCAACCAAACATGAGGCCAGGATTTACACTCCTACTTGTTGCTTTTTTTTTTTTCCTGGAGAAACAAGGTCTTTCTGTGTTGTCCAGGCTGGTCTCGAGTGCCTGGCTTCAAGCAATTCTCCTGTCTCAGCCTCCCAAAGTGCTGGGATTACAGGTGTCAGTCACCATGCCAAGGCAACTTGTTGCTCTTTATTGTGAGATTGAACAAAGGGGAGTGGAGTTAAGGAACCCACATTTGAATCATATCTGTAAAATGCAGTTGTTAAGGCCAATGCTCTCAAATTTCACAGATTTTTTGAATGAAAATTCTATAAAATAAAATGCATGAAAGTGTTCTGTATAATTTATGCAATGTATAGAAGAATTAATAATTGTATTACCTTCTGCAACTACCTAATTATCTAGTAGAGTGAGTGGTGACCATGCATCCTGGGACTATCTCCACTGTGTGCAAGGTTAATCCCACATGAATGTTCTTACTGCTGGAACCTCTGATATTGACCCCGTAAGGGACCCTAAAATATTCATTAGTAAGTAAAATGTTAGTGATGCTCATATGTCAGGTATTCCTGATGGTTATAATAATAATACATTTGGTACTTGTCTCGCCACTAGTAAGTGGGGAAAAAACAATTCAACCTTCGCTGGCACTCTAACTGCACCCCTGCATTGTTAATCCACAAACATTTTCTTGTCTTATTTTTTATATTAAGCTGAACAGAAAGATACATACCACATATTCTTACTTATGTGTAGAATCTAGAAGAACTGAACTAGAAACAGAGTAGAATGGTATGTACCAGAAGCTGGGGTTGGGGAAGCGGTGGGGAGAGGACAGTTGAAGGGTACAGAGTCTCAGTTAGACACCTACATATTCTGAAAGGGATTGTAATAACTTGTTTATATACTTATTTACATAATCCATGACACTTTTCCACTCTTTTACCCTTGTTAAGGTGGAGCAACTCTCCATATATTGGTAATACTTATGTCTTCCCTTTCCAGTGAAAATTCTCACCCTGGCATGCTTGTTTTGGTTTATGTTTTTAGGAAGATTCCATGTTGAATGTGACGTGTGAGTGAATATAGTGCACCCCTTTTTTACACTCTTCCCAATTCACAAGTTTGCCTAATTTGTCTCAAAATGTCTTTCTACAATCTCAGAAATAGATCCTATGTCAGCCCATGTTTATATTCTGTGACCATGCTTGATTGGGCCAAGGGTAGACATGTGACCTAAGTCCAGTCAATCAGATCCTGTTGCCCTAATTATGGAATTAAGACTTAGAAACTGTCAGTTAGAATATTTCTACATGTGGCACAAAACATAACCTATAAATTCATAGATTGTAAGAGATGTGTCTGTGAAGAAAAAATGGGGAACTAAGTGTGATGATGGGTATGTTAATTTGTTCTGCTATAATAACCGTTTAAAAATATATATGTATCTTATAACATTGTGTTTTATACCTTCAATAAGATTTTTGAAATTAAAAAGTAACTGTCAGAGAAGCATAAAGCAGAGATTCATAAAGAAGCCAAAAATAGAGGGTTCAGTTACTTGTATCACAACTTTTCATATGCATGGGTAAAAGTCTGTTTCACAAGACATTCCTGTATCTCTATAATACATTCCATGTTTTGTTATTGTTAGCCTATATAAAATTAATTTATGTTACATGCAAAGTACTAAAAAATATAGGGAGATTTCATACTAACCTAAAAACTCTTAATAGCTTAAGGGAGGTGAGAAAAATAGAGAGAATATTTAGGTCAAAAAGAAATTCCTAGAAAAATTTTATACGTTTATTGTAAGAAGTAACATACAATGAAAATTATGCAAGATTTGGTTATATTAAATCTATCACGTTGGCGATTCATTATATTTTGGGAGCAGATTCTTACATCAGCTAAGAGTCAGACCAAATGACCACTAAATTTTTGTCACACTGTTGCCCGATTTTTATCTTTGAGTTGACAAAAAATATATAGAGAGATATACAAAATGTCATATTTTTTGTATAATTAAAAGATATTTTCGGCCGGGCGCGGTGGCTCACGCTTGTAATCCCAGCACTTTGGGAGGCCGAGGCGGGCGGATCACGAGGTCAGGAGATCGAGACCACGGTGAAACCCCGTCTCTACTAAAAATACAAAAAAATTAGCCGGGCGTGGTGGCGGGCGCCTGTAGTCCCAGCTACTCGGAGAGGCTGAGGCAGGAGAATGGCGTGAACCCGGGAGGCGGAGCTTGCAGTGAGCCGAGATTGCGCCACTGCACTCCAGCCTGGGCGACAGAGCGAGACTCCGTCTCAAAAAAAAAAAAAAAAAAAAAAAAAAAGATATTTTCATAGGACCAAGAGTCAGTAACACTCAAAAAGCAATGAACACACCTAGTCTCTCTCAGTCTCAGAACTCCTAGAGAAGTAGTTTATTCCAGGGCAGGGACAGAACATAGAAGATGAGCCTGGAATATTTTGTTATGCCAGAAAGTGCCAAAAATAAATTGATAGGGGTATGTAACAAGAACAGAGAAGCCTACTTGAAGTAGCCCCCATTGACCAAATTTGGTACAATTTGTTTACCAAAATAATTAAGAACAATAATTAATCTTAAAACATTGAAAAAATAGGAATTCATAAGGCCATACCATTAATTAATTATTAAGAAGAAAAGGCTTTTTGTTACAATTGATTGTCAATTACCAACTGATAAAATTGGAAAGAGTGCTGAGGTTGGAAAATCAGCATTTTGCAAACATCATAATTAAGACTAGGTCAGACAAAAATTATCAATAAATGCTGAATCTAGAGAGAAATTTTGCAAGAAGTAAAATATTTTCATGAACTTAAATGGTGTCCTCACCAGCTGCATATTAATAACAAGGAAAAAAATAGCAATTATACTATGGAGAAATTAAACCCTTTGACCACATGATCAAAAATACTATTATATTGAAAGTAATGGCAAAAAACACAATTAATTGTGCACCAACTTAACATCAGCAATGATGAACAGATGGACATCATGCATCTCTAGGTGTAATACCCTGAGAAGGTCAAAACATCACCTATGTAGTGTTTTGGCCAAGAATAAATAAACTGAATCTGAAGTTTCATTTTTAAATGACCAGACAAATCCAAATTGAGAAATGTTATATTTTTAAAAGGGGAGAAATATCAATGCCATTTAAGGTAAAGAAAGGCTATGGAAATGTGACAAATTAAAAGAGTCTAAAAAGACATGGCAATTAGGTGCATTATCTGCCCTGGATTCTGTACTGGGGAAAAAAATATGCTATAAAGGGCATTATGGGATCAATTTTAAAAACTGGAAAATGGACAATAATTTAAAATATTGTATCAGTGTTAAATTTACTGAAGTTGACCATTGCACTGTGGATATGTGGGAGACTATCCCTATTAGCAAATACACACTGAAGTTATTAGGAACACACTGAAAAGCCATGTAGTATATAACTTACCCTGAAATGGTTCAGAAAACAATAGAGAGAGAGAGAGACAGAGAGAATAGACAGAGCAAAGTATAAAACAAATGGGGCAAAATGTTCGTATAGGTGATTCTGGGCAAAAGCTTTGAATGTTCTTTGAACTATTTTTATTCTTGCATTTTTTCTTTAAGTTTGAAATTATTTCCAAATCAAAAGTTTGATTTTAAAAAAGATCTGTTCAGAGACCAGAATGAGACCATGGGAAATGTCTAATGAGGCATCTCAAACTGTTCTAAGGGATGTCAATAGGTGTTCTGAAAATATAAATAGTTCAAATTTAAACAAAGTTTAAAATGTTAGGGTAAGAAAAAATACAAGTTTCTTTATTGAAAAACTCAGAACCTTCCTTATGTTACTGATGGTGATGGTGAAACTCTAAAAAAAAGTTGGGTGGGGGGCTTTAGCTTGAAGTGTTTACCAATTTACCAAATTGGTAAATTTACGCAATTTCTCTTGCACATAGGCACGATTTAGCAGCTTTCTTCTCTAGCACTATTTACCAATTGGTAAATTTACCAATTTACCAAATATCTTTGGGCACTGAACTCCTTTTTATTCTCCTATCTACAGGGACAAAGTTTAGACTTTGATTTTTAATTTTGCCCAAGATTCTTATTCTTCTAAATCAAAATCAAAGTAATTAATGTTTCCAGAATACTTATTCTGTGCCAGTGCACTATTTTTCATTATTGTAAGTGTATGAAGTAGAAGTTACTCTCACCTCCATTGAATAGATACAGCTCCATAATAACTTACTTATACATTTTTAAATAACTGCAAGAGTGTAATTGGATTATTTGTAACTCAAAGATAAATGTTTGAGGGGAGGAATACCCCATTCTCCATGATGTGCTTATTTCGTATTGCATGCCTGTATCAAAACATCTCATGTACTCCATAAATCTATACACCTACTATATACCCACAGCAATTAAAAATTAAATAGGTACAGCTCAGAGAGGTCATGCTACTTACCAAGGTCACACATCTAATAAATCAGAAGACTGACATGAACTTTGGATACCTGGCTCTGAAGTTGAGTTTGACCTCGACGCTATACTGTCAAATCAATTACTGCCAAAATCTAGACCCTTCACTCCCAATCTTGACTTCTCCCTAAATTACTAAATAAAATGACCTAATTTATTTTCTATCTTAATTTTCAATCATTTAAAGAGTTGAACAATCTACTAATTATCATGGTGCTCTGATTATGTATCCTTCATTTTTATACTTAACAATGAAAAGTAAATTTCTTATATTTCCTGATACATATGACAATTATCTCAAATACTAAGACACACAGTTTACCTTAAATAATTCTAATTTCTGCATTGTTCGTGTGTTGTCTCATATTTCTAAGGCAATAGCCTCTCACTTCTAGAGACTTCAGAATATTATTATTATTATTAAGTAACATTTACATAGCACTTTATATTGCCAAGTGTTTTGCAATTAATTCTAGCAGTTGTTCCTCCCAGGATTCTCCTAATGTAAGACAGCGGTTTGTTAAATCCTCTGAATAGACCACAAATGAAAATTATTTCAAATAGGTCTAGTGGAACTTTTTCTAAGTTTCAAGACCACTCTTTTGGGTGCTACAATTAGCAATGCCTCTCAAGAGCACAACCCGAGAAACATGGCCAATGAAATCATTATCAATTCAAAAAGTTGATAGTGCTAGAGAAGAAAGCTGCTAAATCATGCCTATGTGCAAGATAAGTTGTGTCTAAAATATTTTTACTGCTGATTAGTTTCTGAAGTTAGTTGCACATCAGGCTAATTTTCTTTCCACTTGTAATTTTCAAGAATCTTCACTGTAGGCTAGCCTTTGAATTCCTACTTTAATGGAAGTTCTAAACAGCTCCTTACTTTGATATGTATTACAATAACATTTCATGAAAAGAAGAACATGGATCTGTTATCTAATAATGAAGAATTGTGGTACAAACAGCAATGCTTGTCTTAGCAACCACTGATGTAGAAATTGACAGCTTTTAGGCTGCAGTTTCCTCTGCCCAACTTGGCTGGTAACTTTCCAATGAAATGACAGTTTGCGGGCATGCAAAGCCACTAGACATGCACAGCTAACTGTATGTCTACAAGAACAACATTGTGATCTTAGTTACTGTTTATGTTACTTGCTTAAGTTTATCAATCAAAATCTACCAGAAGCAGAGCCAATGGTGAAGCCAGCTACAAAGGTGAATTCAGGTATCAGCTTTCTGTTTACAAAGAACAAAACAGTGTGGACATTGCCCTAATGTCTAAATTATAAAATTGTGGCGTGATTGATTAAAATTATAACTGTGTTCAGTAATTAGATCAACTCCACAAAGGAGATTCAAACCAAAGTCGAGTTTTGGGAAACATTTTCTGTGTCTCTCTTCAGCCTGAGTGTCCAGCCTCATTTTCTTTTTTATTTTATTTTATTTTATTTTATTTTATTTTATTTTATTTTATTTTATTTTATTTTAATTATTATACTTTAGGTTTTAGGGTACATGTGCACAATGTGCAGGTTTGTTACATATGTTTCCATGTGCCATGTTGTTTTGCTGCACCCATTAACTCATCATTTAGCATTAGGTATATCTCCTAATGCTGTCCCTCCCCCATCCCCCCATCCCACAACAGTCCCCGGAGTGTGATGTTCCCCTTCCTGTGTCCACGAGTTCTCATTGTTCAGTTCCCACCTATGAGTGAGAACATGCGGTGTTTGGTTTTTTGTCCTTGCAATAGTTTACTGAGAATGATGTTTTCCAGTTTCATCCATGTCCCTACAAAGGACATGAACTCATCATTTGTATGGCTGCATAGTATTCCATGGTGTATATGTGCCACATTTTCTTAATCCAGTCTATCGTTGTTGGACATTTGGGTTGGTTCCAAGTCTTTGCTATTGTGAATAGTGCCGCAATAAACATACGTGTGCATGTGTCTTTATAGCAGCATGATTTATAGTCCTTTGGGTATATACCCAGTAATGGGATGGCTGGGTCAAATGGTATTTCTAGTTCTAGATCCCTGAGGAATCACCACACTGACTTCCACAATGGTTGAACTAGTTTACAGTCCCACCAACAGTGTAAAAGTGTTCCTATTTTTCCACATCCTCTCCAGCACCTGTTGTTTCCTGACTTTTTAATGATGGCCATTCTAACTGGTGTGAGATAGTATCTCATTGTGGTTTTGATTTGCATTTCCCTGATGGCCAGTGATGATGAGCATTTTTTCCTGTGTCTGTTGGCTGCATAAATGTCTTCTTTTGAGAAGTGTCTGTTCATGTCCTTCGCCCACTTTTTGATGGGGTTGTTTGTTTTTTTCTTGTAAATTTGTTTGAGTTCATTGTAGATTCTGGATATTAGCCCTTTGTCAGATGAGTATGTTGCAAAAATTTTCTCCCACTCTGTAGGTTGCCTGTTCACTCTGATGGTAGTTTCTTTTGCTGTGCAGAAGCTCTTTAGTTTAATTAGATCCCATTTGTCAATTTTGGCTTTTGTTACCATTGCTTTTGATGTTTTAGACATGAAGTCCTTGCCCACACCTATGTCCTGAATGGTATTGCCTAGGTTTTCTTCTAGGGTTTTTATGGTTTTAGGTCTAACATGTAAGTCTTTAATCCACCTTGAATTAATTTTTGTATAAGGTGTAAGGAAGGGATCCAGTTTCAGTTTTCTACATATGGCTAGCCAGTTTTCCCAGCACCATTTATTAAATAGGAAATCCTTTCCCCATTGATTGTTTTTGTCAGGTTTGTCAAAGATCAGATAGTTGTAGATATGTGGCATTATTTCTGAGGGCTCTGTTCTGTTCCATTGATCTATGTCTCTGTTGTGGTACCAGTACCATGCTGTTTTGGTTACTGTAGCCTTGTAGTATAGTTTGAAGTCAGGTAGCATGATGCCTCCAGCTTTGTTCTTTTGGCTTAGGATTGACTTGGCGATGTGGGCTCTTTTTTGGTTCCATATGAACTTTAAAGTAGTTTTTTCCAATTCTGTGAAGAAAGTCATTGGTAGCTTGATGGGGATGGCATTGAATCTATAAATTACCTTGGGCAGTATGGCCATTTTCATGATATTGATTCTTCCAACCCATGAGCATGGAATGTTCTTCCATTTGTTTGTATCCTCTTTTATTTCATTGAGCAGTGGTTTGTAGTTCTCCTTGAAGAGGTCCTTCACATCCCTTGTAAGTTGGATTCCTAGGTATTTTATTCTCTTTGAAGCAATTGTGAATGGGGGTTCACTCATGATATGGCTCTCTGTTTGTCTGTGATTGGTGTACAAGAATGCTTGTGATTTTTGTACATTGATTTTGTATCCTGAGACTTTGCTGAAGTTGCTAATCAGCTTAAGGAGATTTTGGGCTGAGACAATGGGGTTTTCTAGATATACAATCATGTCACCTGCAAACAGGGACAATTTGACTTCCTCTTTTCCTAATTGGATACCCTTTATTTCCTTCTCCTGCCTGATTGCCCTGGCCAGAACTTCCAACACTATGTTGAACAGGAGCGGTGAGAGAGGGCATCCCTGTCTTGTGCCAGTTTTCAAAGGGAATGCTTCCAGTTTTTGCCCATTTAGAAAGATATTGCCAGCCTCATTTTCAACTACATTGAACCCTCATAGGTTGTTGCATCTAAGGCTTTGCCAAGACCTAATGCTCTCCCATGTCCGTTTCTCTCTTCTCCTCCCTCTCCCTCAAATCCTAACTGCTTCCCCATCTTCTTGTCAACTTTTACTCTTTCTTTTTAATCCCTGCCATATGTGGTGGCTCACATCTATGGGAAGCTGAGGCAGGAGGATTACATGAGCCCAGAGGAGTCTGAGACATGCTTGGGCAACATGGTGAGACCCTGACTCTACAACAAGTGAAATAAAATAAAAATTAGTTAGGTGTGGTCACCACTGCACTCTAGCCTGGCCAGCAGTGCGAGACCTTGTCACTAAAATAAAAACAAACAAAACAAAAACAAAAACAAAAAACCTTGCCCAGGCATTACATCCTCTGTTCCTCTGTTTAAATTCTTCTTGACCTCCAATTTCTACCTTTCAGTTGTAGGTTATTGTTATCTCTCCAATGTCCTTCTTGTTCTTTTTATTTTTATTGTTTTACTCATCCAATGGATTTATAATGATTTGTTTGTAAGTATATGTGATCCACGAAACCACGGCACCTGGAAAGTGGGCACAGACTATGTCCTACTCCTTCTTTTATCTAAGGACCTACTAGTGTAATGAGTGTAATGACACATCGTAGGCCATCAGTGAATACTAAAATGATCAGCTGACCTTTAACTAGGTCCACCTAGGAGGATTAACAGCTAAGAGATTAAAAAACATGTTAAGATAATAATGAATGGTATACATTAGTTTTACAGCTTTTTGGGTAAAATGATCTGGAGACATTTTAAAAAATTGAACAATATAGAAAACACAAAAAAGAAAGTGACAAATTACCAGTTATCCATAGATAACCAGTCACATATACATTAATAGGCATTCATAAACATGAGTATACAATTCTACAGAAATGGCATAATTTTACATAAACCCTTATGTAATCTGATTTTATTAACTCAATTATATATGGTATAGATACTTTTCTATGTCAATAAATATAACCTAAGTCTCATTCCAGTGGCAGCAGAGTAGTTGATAATATGGACATAACATACTTCAATATGTTACAAATAAATTACTGTATTCAATTTTTCATTATTGGAAATATTGTTACAATGATGTTTTTGCTAAAAATATGTTACTATGGAACCCTTGGGCCACTATTCATGGGATTGTAAAATGGAATAGCCATTGTGGAAGACAGTATGGTGGTTCCTCAAAAAATAAAAAAAAAATAGAATTATCACATGATTCAGCAATTCCACTTCTGGGTATATACCTAAAAGAACTGAAAACAAGATGTTGAAGAGATATTTGTGGACACACGTGTATAGCAGCAGCTTTATTCACAATAGCTAAAACTTGGAAGCTACCCAAGTATGCATCAATGGATGAATAGATGAACAAAATGTGGTACACACATGCGAAGGAATATTATTCAGCCTTAAAAAGGAAGGAAGTTCTGACCTATGCTACAACATGAATGAACCTTAAGGACATTACACGAAGTGAAATAATCCAGTTACAAACAGACAAACACTGTATGATTCTACTGTGAGGCACTTAGAGTAGTTAAAATCATAGAGATAGAAAGTAGAATAGCAGGGACTAGAGGAAGGAGGAATAGAAGTTGTTGTTAATGGGTATTGAGTTTCATTTTACAAGATGAAAAAGAATTATGAAGAGAGATAATGGTGATGTTTGCACAACATTACAAATGTATTTAATACCATTGAATTATATACTTACAAACAGTTAACATAACATCATAAATTTTATGTTATATGTATTTTACCACAATAAAAAAATGGAAAAAATGTATGAGTGACAATTATTAGTGAGACAAAGCATCTTTTCATATGTTTACTGTTCATTTGTATTTCCTCTTTTGTAATTTACTATTATAGCCTGTTGTTCTAGTATTTTGACAAGCATTTCATGAAGGATTGCCAGTGCTTCTCAACAGAAAGAAGTAACTAATGTTAGAACTTCAGGTATGGAGTCAAGGGAATGTGGAAGAATATTTGTGATGCATGTGCCTTTAAGTGCCTATCAGATACTAGAACTTTACAGGCTCTTGCCAGGAATAACAATAGCACTGTGCTATATGTTCAATTTGTAGAAATATGGGCTTCACCTTTGCTGGTATTTCCATTGTGAGGTAAGGAGTTTAGAAAATCAGTGTGTTTGTCTATTAGATTTTTTGCTTTTCTTCAAAGTAATCCCTCACAATGTTCACTGAAAAATATTTAAGACTAACTTACTGACCTCAGAGATTTTATTTAGGGTTTACATGTCACTATGCAATCTGTTTTTCCCACAGGAATTTAAAATAAACATATTAAAATAGAATTTGCATATTTGAAATTACAATCTGAAAGCTGATTTATTTTCTGGAGATTTCTATGGCCTATATTTAACTATAATATTTGACACAATCTATTTCCCAAACCATGCTCTATCTTTCTGAGATCTTTAATCCTACAGGGTAAAATAAGACAGTTTCAAGTATAGCTCTAAATACACACCTGTGTATCCCTTTTGTGTCACAATTCACAGTGGCTTTGTTGATCTCTAAAGTACTAAAATGAATTTGATTTTCATGCCATAAACACCATTATTCTGAGCAATTGAAAGATTAGTAGGTGAGAGTCTGGGTAGTGTTGTTTTCTAAGCAAAAATGGAAAAGCAAAGTTTCAGGATCGATTTTTGTCAGATATGTGAACACCCGTTCTATAGAATTTAGCTCCTGTTTTGACAGCTTATTGAATACTCCCTCAACTTTTCCCGCCTGTTAATGTCTCCCATTAATTAATACCCATTCTCTATTCGCAGTTTTGATAGAATAGCAGTAGTTGTTAACACAACACTCATAATCACAATTGTACAGGTATGTATTTTGTCTGTGTTATGTGTAAGCCTCAGATATTAAATCTTAGGAGAAAAGTAAAGAAAATTTCTAGAAATAAAATTGTTTTGTAATAACAATAAGAATGGTTTTTATTTCATTTTTTTCCTTTCCTTATGCTGGTATCAAACTCCATAAAATATCTCCCTATATTTCCTTTATTTTTTGTATGAGTAAGACTACAATAATTGGATTTAAAATTTTTTAATACATCTGGAAGACACTGTTTTGTTACTTGGTAGAACCGGGGAGCAACATTTTACAATGCAAATAATGGTCATCAAGGGATGTGACATGTTCAAATACAATTTTTCCCTTAGGGTTCAAAGTAATTTAGAAATATATAACCTTTCAACATTTTTAAAGTGTGCAGAATTTTGGTACAATGTTTCTCCAAATTTTTAAGAGCATAACATTCTGAAAAACAACGACAATTAAGTTTTACTGGAGGAGCTGAGGATGGTGACTGGTATAGATCTTCATATGAGTTTTTAAAAGTTATGCATGTGCATTTATAAAAATTTGACTATACAAAAACCTTTTTTAAAAAAACAATTTTAATATTCATACAAATATTTTGGATGGTTTTGTGTTTTCCTTCAAGGTTTTTTTTTTCTGTACATCTATGTTTCTTTATTACACAATTGTGACATCACATCAAAAGCATATCCCCATGTTACTACATCTTTTTCAAAACCATTATTTTAATGTCTGAATTAAATACTGTTGAGTACAATTAGTAAACACTGAAAGTTTACTTAGTAATTCTCCTATAATTAAGCATTTGCTTGACTCTTTAAAAAACTATAAATAAATCTCTGAAAAGCATCATAATGCCTACCCTCAAATTTAAAATTGTTGCTTTAAGATAAGTTTCTAAAAATGGAATTATTAGCTCAAAATACATACTTACATGTGTTTTTACAAAGAAATATACATGTATTCATACAGCATATGTATTTTGTGTATTTATGTGTGTATATATAATATATATTTTATATACGTGTATATGCATGTAACTGAGAATTGAAAAGTGGTTCCTGCAATTATGTATATATATATATATATATATATGAGAGAGAACTAGTTGCACTCCTGGCAGCAATGTATAAGCTGAACTCTGAATTTCATAGAACCATTGCAAGCATTGGGGGTTACAATTTTTTTCATCTTTTTTAGTTGATTGGTCAAAAAAAGGAGGTTATTTGACTTCTCTTTTAATTTATGTTTATTTGACTATCAGACAGATTTGTTGCAATATAATTCTAGACTACAGTAAAGATTTCACTTAAATATAGTTAGAAATGTGACCAATAAAAAAGATATAAAATTTTAATTATTTATAAAATACGTTATTTCTAAAGTATGACTGAAACTGCAACTAAATTTACTAGTGTCTACTAGCTTTCTCCCTAAAGTAAATCAAAGACTATTGCTATGCATAAGTGAGTTTCAGAGTAATAAAAGAAAATCATTTTGAAAGCAACTGGCTAGAAACAAGTCTTCCCTGCTTTTTGGGGGAGAGGGGACAACTTGAACTACCCTACTCTGAAAATCCATTTTGGATTTAGGATTAAGAAAATTTTTTGCTTTTTCTATCAAGAGCTACTGGGAAACAAAAAATAAATCAAGACTTCATTGAAAAAAAAATGACGTATTTTTTATGAGAGAAGTACAAAACATTGGCTATTGATAATAGATTATTAAAGAGAAAAAAATTGAATCTTTCTGCAGAGATTTACAACAGTTATTTAAATATAATCTTTAGTTCACTGTCATAGTTAAGAAAAACAGATGAAGGGAGGAACAGAAGAGAGAAGCAACAAAATGAAAAGATAGAAGAAAAAAGGGAAAAAAGAGAGACAAGTAAACAGGAGAAATACAGCCACAGCTACAGAAAGGAAGGAAGACAAGTAAGCACAGAGCCATAAAGGAAGGAAAAAAGAGGAGAGTTGGGTTGAAGTCTGTGAGGGGAGTGTTAGTTCAAGCCAAAGAAAGCTACTTTGGTCACACTGTGGCGTGTGCTGGGACATGAACCCCTGATTGTTGTTAGCTTTTGTGATCACTGCTTTCAAATGCTGACTTAGTGTCAGAACACTGATGAACTGTTGAGCAATATAAACGTGAGATCATACCTAGGTTTCCATAATTGTCTTTGATGGAACATTTAAACGATAAAATCAAAAGGCAAATCAATTAACACAAAAACTTTTTGTTCAAGAGTACGACTGAGAGAAAGAAGAGGAGAGTGGTTCCTGCAATTGTGTCAAATTCAGTTTGAGTTTAATAATGAAGTACCAACCTAAACAATTTCCTAAGAAGTGTGTTCAGCCCACCAGTTATCTGCACAAGTAGCTCCTGGGCAAGGGTTGCCTAATTTCATAATATAAGGATTAATTATTTTCTCATTAACTTGTAACAATAGTGAAGCACTGGTTTATTTTTATTTTTGATTATTTTTTACATAAGTATGTTTTTCTTCCTTCCAAAAGAAACCACCAGGGAAGCCTCATTTTCATTACATTAATATGGTGTGCCATTCTTGGCGGGGAACTGTAGGTGTTGCTGAAGCTACATAGCAGAAAAAGCTAAGCCAGGCCTCTAATTCTTTGGCTTATTACAGTTCTATTTTAGCCCTGTCCTCTTTTTCCCACTCAAATTCTGTAGCCTAGCATGTGTTTGGATATGCTGCGTCCTCCAGTTCTTCACACTAAATATACTCTCAGAAGCCACGAGCAAAACTTGCAGATGAGTCATTCTGTTTGGAAGACTCAGCTCCATGGTGGACAGCTCGTAAACTGGAATAGATTCAGCTGGATAGGGGGAGTAGAGGCAACAGTAGTTGGTTCATTGTGTTCTGCAAAAGGAGCCAAGGGGGGTTGGGGGTGGGTGGTTTCAGAGTAAACTGAAGCAAATGCTCATATTACACTTTAAAGAAAACTTGGTTAAAGAGACAATACTCTTAATGATAATACTCTAAAGCTTAGAATTTGTGTTCATCACTTGCTTTGGGGTCAGGCACTTTTTTGTTGTTGTTGTTATCCTTTGACCAATTCTCAGAGCATAATTTGTTTCCAGTCTTTTTGTTCCAAGAGTGAAAAGGTCAACGCCCTTTGACATGGCATGAGCTGTTCAGTGCACAAGGGGAAACGTCATCAGCAGTGCTGGACTTAAAACAACTTCAGGGTAACCAGAGTCAAACACAGGAAGTGTTGTTCAAGCCCCCAGAGAATACTGGCTTTGTTTATTAGCCAAATTACATCTGGTTGAATTGCTAAGTGCCACTATTTTGAATGAGCAGATATATCAGAGACTACAGACCCAGATGAGGTATTTGTAGGCATGATATAACAACATCAGTCTCCTAAAGTGTCCCCTACAGGAATCTAAACACAGAGTGGCTATTTTCTTAAATGGGAAAAGTTCCATCTCAGGTCCCCATAGTCCAGTATACGCTAAATGATTCTACAAATGAACAAATGCTGCTTCGATGAGACAGTAAATTTAGTGGGAAAAATAATCAACCAAAAATGCAGAAAAAAAATGGATTTTTAAAATAAACAGTCTAATCAGAAAATGAATTACACATTCAATCTTGTGAATTTTTTTTAATGATTTCACATAGGAAACACTGACCTACTCAAAATAACATCAGAAACATGTTTATGTACATGGCATGTGTAAATTTCTAAGTGTTCAATGAGTTATTAACTGTTGTTTTACTGGTATGAGAAAATGGTTTAACTCCATTTCACAGATTAATTGAGAAAGAAAGGTTAAGTGTTTTGTCTAAGGTCACTCAGCAAATCTAAACCAGAGACACATTTAGTTCTCTGAGTTACTGACTTCCTGTCTATGTTTTAAATCTGTGAATCATTTTGCTTCTAAATATACTGAAGGAGATTCAAGGCCCTAGGGAAAAAATATCACATTGTTTCACAGTCCCTCATTTGAAAATAGGGAAAATCTGGACAAATTGCACACCTACCTTATTCTCCAAGATCAAAGATAGTACTAAAGAGGAAAAATAAATGCAGCCTGAAGACGGAAAAGTCCTAAATAGTTATTAAACACCTTGGCCATGAAAAGAGCTCTTTGCTTGCAGACCAAGAGTTAAGATACTTGAGTTCTGGTCCCAGCTCTGCCACATACTTACCTAGGTGGTTCTTAATCTCTAAGTCTGTCTTTCCTTATCTGTAAGTGGATATAATAAGACCTGGGATGGGCATGGCGGCTCACGCCTGTAATCCCAGCACTTTGGGAGGCCGAGGCAGGTGGATCACCTGAGGTCAGGAGTTCAAGACCAGCCTGGCCAACATGATGAAACCCCATCTCTACAAAGATACAAAAATTAGCCAGGTATGATGGTGGGTGCCTGTAATCCCAGCTACTCGGGAGGCTGAGGCAGGAAAATCGCTTGGACCCGGGAGGTGGAGGTTATAGTGAGCTGAGATTGTGCCACTGCACTCCAGCCTGGGAGACAGAGTAAGACTCCATTTCAAAAAGAAAAAAAAAAAAAAAAAAAGACCTGACCTTTCTCAGGAAAGTCATGAACATCAAATGGGTTTATGAACACAAAAGAGTATTTTAAATAATATCATAAGTTATAAAGTGCTGTACAAATTCCATTAGTGATTGTGGTAGTGGCCCTATTGTCCTACTAGAAAGGAAATGGCAGGAAGCCAAAGAATAAAATAAATGTCATAAATTAATGGCTCTTAATCATTTTATATCACCAGCCCCACTGAAAATGCAATGAAATTCATAAACTCTATTTTCAGAAAAGTTCACATTCAGAAGTACATCCAAAATTTTACCTGTAATCTCAAGAGACTCAAAGATCATCTGAATTCTATGTGTTCATAGAATTCACATTAAGAATACTTGTGGAGGAAGAAGAAAAATGGCAGATTACCTGGAAAGCAAGAGGCATGGGAATCAAATAGCTAAGAGTCATTTAGAGGTGACATGGTGTACAGACAGATTGCCGATTGATGAATGGTGTTAACATGTCTTTGTCCAGGAGAGAAGAAAATGCCCTAACCATTTTTGAGAATTCTAGGAGCACTCTCACGGAGTTGTAGGGAGAAACCCAGAGGAGGGTGTTGTAGGGTGGGGGAAAAAGAAGAGGGAAAGGGATGAAGGAGAATGGCAGCCAGACATTCTGATTGGGGCGGGAGAGTAACTAACAGTACTAGCCCCTGCATTCTTCTGGTTCTCTTACCTGTAGTAGACTCTGCAGGAGGCCACACTGAGACTAATTCTAGCTAGAGATAGGGGGATAAAAGGGACCTAGCTGTCAAGATCGCTTTCCATCAAAGCCATCCTGTGGCTGAGCTGCTTCTAACATTCACTCTCAGGCTCTCTATGAATGAATTTCATTACCTGTTCTCCTGCCTATAGTTATGTTTCTGTAACTGGATTTTGACAACCCAAATGTAGACATGACTTCAGAATTACCCTAAGGGACTCCAGTGTGTTCCACATGTCCATTTCCCTTGTGTTTGTCTCAAGTCCACTTTCTAGATTCATATATCCTATAATATATGATATATCTAGATGCCTTAGTCTTGACTGTGCAGTTGAATTCCCATATTCTCTTGACTTTGAATTCAGGACACATTCTAATCCTTCCTTCTTCTGGCTTAACATTATTTCTCCTGACTCCTGATCTGAACAGTGGTGATGTTTTGTGAAATTGCTAATTTGTGTAATACCAGCAAATGGTTTTGGATCTTTCTCCTCCCATAGATGCTTCTTGAACCACTGAGTACTCCAGCAGGAGACACCTCCCAAAACTAAAGAGTGGCTCCTCTAATTTGCCATATGTTATATAGTTCTGAATTTGCCTAAAGTTTCTGAAAACAAAATCATTCATAAGAGATGAAAATATGGTTCTTACTTGTTGGGCCATCTTTTATAATGAAATTGCAGGTTGGTACCTTTGTTTATAATGGTGCACATGTGCATACACACACAAATGTCCTTCCTTTCCATAATAAATACCTTGGCATGTACTGTTCATCCTAATGCTAACTTTCTGCACTCTCAGATGTGTATTTTTTTTGTAGCCCACACAAAATCTCTGTGTGTTCTGTTACACAACGCCAGACTTGGTTATATTCTTTTCAGCACTTACCTCTGCAAGATACTCAACTCGAGAAAAAAAAAAAATGAAGCTTGTAAAAGGAGTAGAGAAGTGGAATTAATAAGTAAGGCCAGACACCTCTGACTCCACTGTACTTCTCTAAGTGTTAGAAATGGTAATTTATTTTAAGAATCATAAATTTACTCTATTACATGCAATTCTGAATAGAGGTCTTTTTTTTTTAGTCCAAACTTTAAGAACCCTAGCAAAACCTCTTGCTAATCTACACATGTTTTATGTGATGCTAAGAATAAAGATTTTTGACAAGCACATTAGTCCATTAATCTGAAGAAACAACATATCATTTGGCATGTACTGTAAAACATTTTATGGAAAGCACATAAATACATAACCTTATAACGTCGATAAAGTTGATAATCTACAAAGTTATTTCATTTGATACTTAATCTATACTCTCAGAATCCAGTTCATTATTTTTTACTCTATCACATAAGGCTTTCAATATAAAGTTAAGTTGTGGTAATAATAAATCTTTCTTCCTTTTTTTTTTTTTTTTGTACAGAGTTTTCTCTTGTCCCCCAGGCTGGAGTGCAATGGCACAGTCTCAGCTCACTGCAACCTCTGCCTCCTGGGTTCAAGCGATTCTCCTGCCTCAGCCTCCTGAGTAGCTGGGATTATAGGTGTGGCCACCATACCCGGTTAATTTTTGTATTTTCAGTAGAGACAGGGTTTCACTATGTTGGCCAGGCTGGTCTCGAACTCCTGTCCTCCGATGATCCTCCCACCTTGGCCTCCCAAAGTGCTGGAATTACAGGCGTGAGCCACCACACCTGACTGATAAGCTTCTTTTCAATGAAACAAGTCTCATTTTAAACAAATATTGCAGGAAATATTAGCAATTTCAAAAGTACCTTCTAAAAACATTAGCAAATATTTTGCTAAACTTAAGCACTAAAAAAATCTAAGTTACTTTAAACAGCATTATTTCATTAATAGATGGTTACAATATTTATATGAGATAGGTAGGAGAAGGATAATTGTTTTTGAGGGCTCCTAATTTGCATTGATTGCCTCTAGACGGCAAGTAGCACAATTATATCATGATATTGATATTAATTTGTACTTATATTGTCAGACTAAAAAATAAGACATTGTTTTGGAAACGACTTCATTGAAGCACTGGGAAAAGAATGTGTTGTACTGAAAACCTCCAATCTGCAACCCGTGGTGTACAGCAAATAATGGAGACATTTATATGGCACCCATATAGTTATGGTATAAAATCTGACCCCATCCTATTTACTCAATTATATATTCATCCATTCTGCCATTCATGCATTCACTTAATCTACAAATATGTAGTGCCCACTTTGTTCCAGGCACTGTGCGGGGCTCTGGAAATATGCAGATGAATCAAACATGATTCTTGCCCTCAAAGAACTTGAGGCGATTATGAGAGGAAGAAAAATAAATGTTATGATATGTTGACTAATTTAATAATAAGTGCTTTGCTAAGTAGTGTATTTAATGATTCATTCTGTCCAGGAGAGGGACAAATGAGATGATAGTCTTGAAAAGGGAGATTATGAAGCACAAGTTTGAAGGAGAAGTATTAATTAATGTTTTCATTTTCAAGCCATTTTTACTTGAGTATTGTTACTCACAGCCCAAAGTCTCCTGATATAAGTTTTCAGCAGTTGCATTATAAAATTGCTGTTTTTATAGCTCCAAACCTGTTCAGTACTAGCAATTTCATGTGCTTCAACTTGAGAGTGAATGTAAAGAGACCAGGGTTTTAAGCAAAGGATTAGTGTGTCATGATTTTCATCCTAGAATGATCATAGTGACAGCAGAATGTAGGCAGGATTTATGGAGCAGGGATAGAAGGGTGTCTAACACAGTAAGTAAGGAGATCAGTTGGAAGCCTATTCCAATAGTTGAGTCGAAAGCTAATGGGGTACTAAATTAAGGCAAGAGCAGCAAGGATGACATGGTATAGGGCTACCAGTGGGAAAGATGTTAAAAAAGCAGAACTGACAGATTTGGTAACATTGAAATCAGAACATGAGAGAGAAAGGGAAACTCCACAAAGATTTTTTTGGCTCAAGTAGATAATTTTACCGTCCAGTAAAATTAATAGTTTGTTCTTAATTCTGTATTTTGACATGGGACACTTATTGGTCCTGGCAAGCCCTGGCTCTTTTCATCTTCCCTAAAACCCCTGTCTGCTCTTATTCTCTCACTAGGCTAGTGTTTTCTCTCAAAGACTTGTTTTTTGGACTCAGTGTCTATCCCACACATTTTGTTGCTAAAAAACACACAAATTTGTCCTGTTGTTATTTGAGAACCAGGGGCATACACAAGGGTTGGCCTTCCCCAGTGGAGATGTAAGGTCTTTGCATACAGAAGCCAGAGCCTGAATTCTACTTCTTGATTGTCCTTATAACATCTAACATTGACATATGCATAAGGAAAGCAGAACTGACTTCAATTATGGCAGCATATCAGATGCTTCCTCATGGTAAAGTGCAGAAAATTTTAAAGAAATGTTTGTTAATTATGGGAAGAAGTGACAACTATACATCCCAGCCATAGCTGCCCAGTCTTTTCTGATCTCAAGTTACAGAACCACGCCCCATGCCTGATGGGGTACCAGACATCTACTTCACCTCCTTAATCCTTATGCCTATTCTGTCTTATGTCTTTTGCTTATTATGCCTTATGCCTATTTGGAAAATTAATTTAAAAACTTGAAGAGTCTGACATATCCTATAATAATGAGAACTTTATTACTTTTTAAAATAAATCTGAGAGTGGGAATGATTGTTACATAATTTAAATTTTATGGATTCTATAAATAACAAAATATTTTGCTTTTAGAGAACTGTAAATGAAAATAGCATTGTATTAGCCTGTTCTCATGCTGCTAATAAAGACACACCTGAGACTGGCTAATTTATAAAGACAAAGAGGTTTAATGGACTCATAGTTCCACATGGCTGGTGAGGCCTCACAATCATGGCAGAAGGTGAAGGAGGAGCAAAGGCACGTCTTACATGGTGGCAGCCAAGAGAGTGTGTGCAGAGGAACTGCCCTTTATAAAGCCATCAGATTTCTTGAGATTTATTCATTATAACAAGAACAGCATGGGGAAGACCTGCCCCATGATTCAGTTACCTCCCACTGGGTCCTACCCATGACACATGGGGATTATGGGAGCTATAATTCAACATGAGATTTTGGTGGGGACAGAGCCAACCATATCAAGCATCAACAATGATCTGATTTTGAATACTATTTTTATATATTTATCAAGAACCGAGCATACATATTTTACTGATACATGATTTTCTTCTTAGGTTTATTATATTAAAAAATTCCTGAAAAATAGGAAAGCGTATATTATTCAACAGAGTTAAACAATTTAACATGTATTCCATTTTTTGTGTGTGTGGATGGTTTCCACAATTACACAAGCTACAAGAGTTAAATACTTGACTTATGATTTTCTAAACAAAAAATGTAGATTCTTCCTTTTGCTTATTTAGGAGACAGATAAATCCATGATTCTAAAAATCTTCAACAGTTCTGTTTATATCTTCACATGTAATTTTAACATTTTAATATAGTCTATCTATATTGCATATGAAACTGCAAAATTTGAAGAATAAAAAGGATCTATTCAAATTATCTGCTATTACATGAACAATAATAACAGTAATTAAAAGAATAATTATGCAACTGCATGCCACTCAAAGGACTCATTTAAATTATGCAAATTAAACATAAGGTCATGCAATGCTAAGAGAAAAGAACAAAAATACACAAAATAGTGTACTTCTATTGGTGGTTTTAATATTAGAAATATTCATATCACAAGTATATAGTGTGTGTCTCATTTTTTAACCTCTGTACCATAAAAGCAAATTAGTTTTTCTTATCTTATTGGGTACTCTGAAATTTCAGCAGTACACAATTTTATAGATAAGCTGGTTTCATCCAAAGAGAAGAATATTTTTTGAACATTTGATTTTTTTTAAATTTTAAAAAATTTTAACTAAAGAACATTTTTGTCTAGTTATAGAAACATATATTGTAAAAAAAGATTGGGAAAATATAAAATACAAAATATAAAATATAAAATAAAAGCCACCCATTCGAAATTAGCATGATCTCATTTTGGTGCACTTCTTTTTCTTTTGTTAAATGAAATTTTTTTGTCATAATAGGTATCAAATTGTGTTCTTTATATTTCATTTATTTATATTACATCATGAACATTTTCCCAGCTGTTTCTTGAAACCTGAATTTTTAATGATGTCATAACATTTTTTACATGTGTATTTAATATTTAACTATTTTATTATTTTTATTCTCTTCTTATTGCCTACTTTTGTATAAATCATACTATAAGAAATATTTATATTACATTGCAATAAGAATTATTAATTATTTTATTTGAATAGATTGCTAGTAGGTTAGGAATTTGTAGGAATTTGTGGTATGACTATAAATAGAATTGGATTAAATTTATGAGTAGGATTAAGGATATAATAAATAGGAACATGTATTTCTTAGTACAAATTAGCAAATTTTTTACAGAACATCTATATGAATTTGTACACATTTCAGCAACCCAGATCACTATAAATTTGCCAGTGGTGATGAAAATGATCTTTTTATTAGTATTTCTTTGGTTACTACCAAAGTTGAAAATTTTTCATATATTTCCAGGCCCATTGTCTTTCTCTATTACATGGTTCTACAAGACCTTTATTCATTTTTCCATTGGGTTGTTATTTTAAAATAATTTAGGAGAACTGTTTCCTCTTATTATACTTGTTGCAAACATTTTTAAATTATTTTAGTTATTAACTAAAATGGTTAACATTTTAGTTAATCATTTGCTTTTTATTCATGTTTGACATACAGAAGTATCAAGCTTGCATGTGGTCAAATTACTAAATAATAACCTTTAAGGATTTTTTCTGTTGCTTTTATGCTCAAAAATTGCCTCATAATTTTAAGACTTTTATTTTTAGTTTTAACTTCTAGATCCACAGGAAAATTATATTAGTAAATGAAATAACTGGTTTTTTTCCCCAGAGAAAATTGTTCTGACATTTGTTGAATTGTACTTTTTTATTATTTGTTCCACTTTACAAATTAGTTTACATTTTGTCATTTAAGATTATCTAGTCTGTTCCACTGATTGGTTTATTGATTCTTATATACATTCTGCATTTTTAAAATCATTATTATTCTATGCTATGTTTTAACATTTGAGAAAGCAAGCCCCCACTACTATTACTTTTCATATGTCACATATTAATCTTTTAGATGAACTTATCTGAAGAAGTTCAGAATTAATTCTGAAAGAGATGAACATTTATTCTTCTAAAATCATCTTTTATTATCTTTGAGCACTTCAAATGACACTCTATATTTGTACCTTATACAAAGAGTAAAGATAGTAAATATAAAATATCACCTACGTTTATTCCAAGTACATGCTAAACACATTCACATACGACGTAGCTTACTTAAGTTATTCTGTGAAGATAGGATTAATTATCCAAATTTACACAAGAAATTTTAAGACTTAGTGGTTTTGTTTTATACAGCACTGTAGCAAAAACACAGGTAAAATTATTCCAAGCTTAATGTTCCTTTCATAATATCACATTTTGTACCTTACTTGAAAAAATGAAACCCTTAATTTTATAGGCTACTATTTTATTTACAATGTATGTAGCAAAAATTATATTTTATGTAATCAGTGTGTATTTTCCTCTTTTATTTATTATCTTGATGAGATATTTTGAAGTGAAATGTGTCAGAAAAGAATACGTGGAGACCCTAAAGACAATTACGTAAACTATGGTTTACTTCAAGCCACAGTGAAGTTTCAGGAAAGTCACTTGGTTTTAATTTGCTTATCGTAAATAAGATCTGTCCTTCATCTTCTCAAAGCTAATGATAATTAAAGACCGACATATATTTTTTTCCTAGTTGAGTACATGCATAGAATACACGGGAATGAAATTCCATATTGATACTCAAGAATTAAATGTGTGTAAAATACTGTAGCCTAATGGAAAAATCCTATTGTTTTCATTCACTTCCAGTCAAATTCACAGCTATGCTAGAAATCCATATCTAATCTAATCTTTCAGTAGCCCCATTTCTGCACCGAATTAAATTAAATTTTTAGATTGTTCTCAAATATTGGGATAAATTGGGATTTTTTTGGTTGCAAGTGATGGAAACATAATTTAAGGAAGCTTAAGCAGGAATGAAAATGTGGTGGCTCATTTAACTGAGTAAGATAGAGATATCTGAATTAAGGCACAATTTGATACAGATGTCAAAACAATTATTGCCACAGACTTCTTTCTTTGCACATCTTTCTAGAAGCCTCTGTGTTGGTTTATCTATCTAGAAAGTGTCAGAAAAATGAGAATGATCTGAGATTTACCTTTGCTTGTAAGTTAGCAAGTTAACCTGCCTCAGTTATATAAATGCTGACAGAAAACATGAGACTGCTGGACCAGAGGCAAAGGTATATTTCTGTGAATCCCTCTAATCTGTAAATATCATGAGGGGATACAGAAAAGCCTAGGTGTATGCCTGCCCAGGTAGTAGGTTGTGAAGCAGTAGAGGAAATCTGAGCTTAGAGAGCCTGAATCTTTTCTGATGGGCAGTAAGCATTCCTTTCCTTTGTTCTGGATCTCTTTCTCTCTTCCCAAGGCTATTTACTGAGCAAGCATATTTTTAAGTATAGTCTGGAACAAAAGGCAGTTCATACTTTATCCACAAGACGGACAGAAATGTGAGAAACCCATTGAGAACTGTATACAAACAGAAGGCTTTTTCCATGAGGGGGCAAAGAAGACCACCACTTACATTCTACTGTCTGAGCAATCTCAGCAGAAAGAAAAAAAATATGCTTTTTCTCGGAAGTCCTGCATAATATGCATATCCTTGAACCACTGTAATTCTGACTGATCAGGCCGGAAATTGTGGTCCTCTTTAAAGCAGAATGGGCAGATCAACCTCTCGACAAACACATACGTTTAGAGTCGGAAAGAGCTGGCTGCCCAAAGAAATATTTGGGTATTTTTGACAGACGAGTACTCCACATCAGTATTCCCTTCTGTACTGTTAACAGAAGGCAGTATCAATGTGAAGGAAAGAAAATGCAGAAAAGATCTTTATCATCGACCCTTTTCCTCTATGTAACTTTGTGCTCAATATTCTCTCTGCTTTTGTGTACTATATTTCTCTTTCATCTCTATGTGTCCATATCCTTGACATCCTACAAAGCCATGTCCATGTGCACACTCCAGTATGAAGACTAAAATTTTCTCTTTACAGCTAGAAAGTCCTTCTCTGGATTCACTTAGTATATCTCTTCCTCAATTTTACTGGGACATTTTGCTTTCTATTTTGTATTACAGAAATCTCTTTAGATGTCTTAACTTTCCCAACTAGACTGGGATCTCCTAGCAAGGTCATGTCTCTGCCTCTCTGTATCCCTTATGAGTCAACGTGTATTATTGGTGATTAATATATGTGTACGGAATGAAGGGAAGGATATTTAATTAAATTTTTATCTCATATATCTTGACTAACAATGATGGAACAATTATGAGGCCAGGAGTCCAGAAACATTGCTTTATTTTCTATTTTTACTATACACTGGTTGGTCACCTTAAGCAAATCTATAAACCTGTCTGAGGCTCAATTCCTTCATGTGTAAAAAGGTGACACTATGTGCTCTTCCTAATATGGTTATTGAGATAATCACATGAGAAAATGCACGTGAAATTACTTTAGAAATGTAAGCCACTCTAATAATTAATGAATTTCATTTTCAAATAACAAGTGAGCCATTTCTGTTATATGAATTCAATGGGTTTAATATTAGCAGAATAGTTATTATACAAAAGTAAGTAGATGTAATTTGAGAAATGCTTGGGAAAAAATCTGTCTGTGCAAAAATATATTTCTTGTTATCTCTAATTCCTCCATCTCCTTTAAATTTATCTGAATTAATTTTAAGAATACTTATCTCCAAAACTTCTCATAAAAATGAAAGTTATCGATAGTACATTAAGTCATTATCTGTTAATAAAACTATTGTATTATTTTAACTGGCTATGAAGCAAAGGGATATACGCAAGTAAGCTTTAAACAGAAGAGGGACATAATTAGAAAGTAAAACCTTGGCATAAGTGTGCCTGGAACGTAACGGGAGAAGGAACATACCGCCAAAAAGGAAAAACATTTAAGGAGCAGTAGAAATATTGCCAAATTAAAAAAATTGCCTAATTCATAGCTTTGCCTTGAACTGGTCTTATCAAACAGATCAATTTTCTATACATCTATTTTTTTAACTCATAATTTTTCCCTTTAAATTTGGAAAGGATCACAGACATAAAACAAAATAATTGATTTGTTCAGAGAACTTTCTCGTTTTAGAGTAGAAAGTCCACACATTTTTGAAGTTTCATTTCCGCTATATTAACCATTTGTTGGAAATGCATAATTTTTCTAGATATTTTTCCCTAAAGGTTGTGGTTGCCTCCCCAGTTTTAACTACAAACACTTGTGTTGAAAAGTATCTCCCCAAAAGTTATGTGGTTCTTCCATCTGACAGATAAATCAATGTAATTTCATAAAATGTCTTCCTAATTAACAATGAACTACCCTATGAACAAAATTATGACAATGTAATACAGAAGTGTCTGTAGATCATTAAAAATTTTCAAATGAACACTGTTACAAAAATAAAAAGACATGGAAGCTAACAGAAATTCTAAATCAATCACATTTATTTCCACAGAGTTGAAAATTGCATGGAAGCAATTCCAAACCATTTCCTTATATAGAAACAGAAACTGAAACTTGAGACAGGACTGTGCTTCAAAGGTCTCCAGTGCAATATGGGCATTTCAGTAAAGCCCCATGATCCCCAGAATCAAAAGCTATAACAGGGATCAAGAAGAATTAAAATGGGTGGTTTGTCAGAAAGAATCTACCTACAACATAAGGCCATTATACAACTGATTCTTTTATTAAAGCAATCTCCTAAGCCTGATCTGAGCTTGTGGGTGGTGTATGAAGTGCATTTCATTAATGCATTACCAAGAAGCTGATTAAGACAATGGCTATGCCACTGTAGACTTAGGAAAGACTAGAGTGACCAAAACAACCACAGGTTTGGAAGACTTTGAGACAATCACCAGAGCTCAGATTTCAGAGAACATTACAACATATCCTAAATTACAGAGGTGGTATCTTTCTTGCTTTCAACATTTAGGGCACACCTCTGTTTCAACCTACCTGCAACTTTCAGCTCCCTTTCCTGCTTGCAAATATTATAAGAAAAACCTGAAATGGATTCTTTGAAGGCTTTCAAATTTTTGACTTTTCAAAATTCTACTATAAATATTTCTTAATAAGACACTAAAGTATGAAAGAGAGTATCCTGGGTGCTTCTTAAAAGCTTTGGAATGTTGATTACATCTCTGAGAAGTTTTAGATGTCCTTACAGTAGTTCTCCAAAGGAAAGCAATAATTTAATATCAAGTAAATATACATGAAATGTGTAAGTCTAGGTTACTCACTGAAAATAGTCATGCTTAGAGGACAAGTCATTAAGATGGCTCCCTACCACACCCAGCACTTGTCTCCTTCACAAAGAAAGAACAACAACAAAATAGATAACCACATATCCAGAAAACCACACAGTGTCTAGGAGAGAACACTGGAATTTAGCAAAGAAATGACAAAGACCCAGTGAGGCATGGTGACTCAGGATAGCAGCATAGAGAAAGAAATAAAGCACCTGGCCAGGATCAACTCAGACCCAAGAGGGACTCCCTACTGCAAGGAAAAGGTAAGCAGGAGATCCCCAAGAGTCCATATATCAATCACAAACATCTGAATTCTAACTACCTGAGAGTCCCACAACACTTGTAGGCATTAAGCACAGTATAGGGAGCTTCCAGAGAAATAATTCATAAAGGGTCCCCCCACTCCATCATCCATAACTTAGACTGCTGCAGAATGTCACCATTTTAAAAGTAGAGCCACCACCAGAGTGCATTCAGCCCTGCTCTCTCTAGGTCTGGTAGTTAACAAAGGTAAAAGCCACTTAGAGGAATATGGAGAACCTTGGGGGATGGTCACACATGGCTGTGTTCCACTGAAGCTATCCCCATGCCAAACTCTCTGGGCTCTTCACAGACTTTAGTTCTGTCTTTGCTGACTCTCTGGGCAGTTCCCCTTCCTAACTCAAATGTCCATGGGGATTATGGGGCTTCCTTCAGTTAGGATCCCAGAGGTCCATAGTGAGAGTGGGACCCTCAAGTTATTTCACTCACTCCTTCCTCAGGAGCCAGACAGGGCCAGGAATGAGTCCTGGCCCTTGGCAACCCGGTGTAGGGTTTCCAGCTTCCTCCCCTTTAGCCCCATTGTCTGCATCTTCTCTCTATTCACTCTAAATATCTTCTCCCAGAAGGTCTGTTTAGAATATCCTGGCCTACTCAATATTTTAGTATCTCTCAATGAGAGAAGCTCTTCCTGGGTACATCTAGTTGGCCATCTTGGATTTAATTCCAATTTCTGATACCATGACAGAACATCTTTTGAAAAATGCCTCTGGTTTTTGGGTTCACCCCATGATTCCTTGCAATGTAGTGGTTTTATGTCAATGGACATGCCCTATGTAGTTCTGTGAAGATGTCTTTTGGCTCCACTCTCTGAAAATTCAGTAGCTCCATGGTTTGGAAATCAGAAGATATTTTCAACTTACAACCCATTATTGGCATCTTGGTACAAATTGATGCCTGGGTTTTTGAATGATGTTTGGAACTCAACTTCCCATCTCTCCCATTCTTCCTGGCTTGCCACCACCAAGGAACATCTGCATTATAATGTTACATAAGAAATAAGTAAACTTTATTTTGCTAAGTTACTCAAAATTTGGTGTTTGCTCATTGTAGCAGCTATCAATATCCTAACCAAATCACTTAATGTCTGTCTTGATCCATATCACATAGAAGGAATTCCATAAATAAATGTAGAATAAATAAATCGGTAAAATGGGGATATAACATCAGTCATCTACCTTGTTAAGTTCTGCAGGAATAGAATTTAAAAAATAAAGATGAATATGTTTGAAAAAAACTTTTAAAAGCTTATTCCAATACCTTCATTGATAGTACTTTTACTACCAGGAGAAAAGACAATAAAAATTTAAAATATACGTAGAAACATGAATATGAAGATGTTTCTGTTTCTGTTTATAAAAAAGATATATTTTTAGTGGAAACTACAAATAGCAGCCCACTAAAATAGCTGGGTTTTAGTCAAGTGTGTATTAGTGTACCAAAGAAAATGATTATAAGTAATAAAATGAGCATTTGTGCAGGGTATGGAAATTTGCTGAAAAGCCACAAAGAGGACAGAGCAAACTGTAAAGTGTAGTAATGCAGGGAATCAGTGTTTAAGTCTTATACATTTGATGTTATAAAGGGTCTAAAGTAGGATATAGGAAAGTTGCATCTTAATGACACTATTGATGATGTCAAATTATACTTTAATACTTCAGTGAGACATTATGAGACACCTGGAACAGGAAAGGAACAAAATGGAGGCTAAATTAAAAGGAAGCTAAGAAAAATATTTTTGAATTAGATAATGTAAGATTACACTTTGGGAAAATGAGACGGAACCTTCAATATCTTATGAGAAAATGCCACCAAATAATAAAAAATAAATAAAACCCACACATACCATAATACGTAAGTAGAAGCTTCCATTTATTTTAAACCAACTACCAAGATAGTTATTATTTCATTTTTCAGAATCAGAAAGTTAAATAAACTTTGCAGATAAATGATCAAGCAGTAATATATCTTGCAACTTTGCAATCCTGTAAACTTTACATATATGTTCATGAAGTTAGGTTCAAAAACAAGTCATTCCTATCTCAGTGTTAAAGTTGGAAAATATGAAACAGAGTGATATAATGCTTTTCCTGCCAAAAGACCACCGGCAGGTGATCTCTCACCCCAAGAACTGGTGATTTCTCTCCCCAAAAACAACGCCATATTCACCTCAGCCACAGGCAGTATTTTTAGCACCTATAGATTAACAAGGACTAGAGGAATGAAAATAGATGAAAGAAATTGAATTAAAATGACTACAGTAGGCCAGAAAATAAATGATTTCAACTATCTGAATTACATATACAGATAGGAATAGGTTTCATTTTAGAGTTAATTTAATTAATAAGTATGTGAAACTAAAAAGAAGAAAATTGAAGACAAAATAATTTTAACTTCCTGATACTAAATGTGTCAGGGAGTAGTAGGATCTATCAGAGAAAAAAAAAGCAACCATAACATAACAACTTTGTAATTAAACTATAAAGTACACACTGATTTAAAAAAAGACAGGAAAAGAAAAAGTGCATATTTTCTAGACTAAGTATTGGGAGGTTTAAGATTTAGGTGATTGTAAATTTAACAAGACTTGAGTAATGAAATTTGGAGAATCTTTTACGGTAGCATAATATGATTAACAGAATTTTTTAAATAGATCATTGTCCTAATAAAGCTAAGAACACCAAAAAGTAAATCACATACCTACAGCATGAGGATAAAGAAATAACTCTAAGGTGATTACTTATGTTGATATAACATATGATGATATAAGGATGAAAATATTGTTCTTAGGGTTATTATATTGGTAAAAATTGTGAAGAGAGGTTGGCCAGTTTCTCCTGCTCTCCCCATATCAGAAACTGCTCTCATATCCCTTAGTCACAAAAAGTGATAGCTGATAGCTTGAATTATTACCTTTCCCAAAGGTATTTGCATTTTTGGAGGAATCAAAGTCTGATGCAAATAAACTATCACTTCCCAGTGGGTAAGAGAAGATCTGGGGCGAAGATAATGGGCTTCCCAAGGCTTCCTGATTCCTTCATGAAAATACTTGGTCTCATATTCTCTCACTAGGAAAAGTAAATTAAACTCCTCATGGCCTTTGAACTTAGCCCAAAGAGGTCTACCATAGAGTTAACATTTTCTTAATATCTCAACACTTTTTAATAAAATCTCATAAGAATTTTGGATCCTACTCCACATTAGATGTTTAATTTAAAATAAAAATGAAACAAAACCAACAAAACTGCCTCCCTAATCTAGAGAAAAATCAGTACTCCAGAATGATTCAAGGAAAAATATAAATTCACGGTTGTCATTCTCAGTATCCCTTACCCACCCCACTATACCCCAGCATATTGACAATTGTTTGTAATATTTGTCTCAGTGTGAGAATGAGTATGCTTTTCTCTACTTAATTTATTATATAGACAGAAACCATGTTGTCAATATGAAACAATAAATACAACAGAATAAACATATATAAGTAGAAGCCACTTCTTTTGTTTTGTTTAAACAATCTGCAGCCACATGTATTGAGTCTGTTTTACCTGAATCATTAAAAGAGGCCTTTGAAAAATGTACTGGCCAATTTTGTTCTGTTGTAAATTATACACAGTCAATAACTGTGTATAATTTGACCAGAGACCATTTTTCCAAAAGCACCAGAATTTAGCAATTATAGTGAAGTTAGACAACATAGAAAATCACTTCAGATAACTCAGTTTCATAAAAACCCTGACAATGTATTTGTGTGGCATTTGGGTTTGAAGATTATTGCCCAAACCTCCGATATCTCTATAGAAATCTAAATTAGAGTTTTAGAGGCAAAAGAGAGAAAAAGTGTAATTTAGTATAATGTCATGGAATTGATTATTTGCCAACAAAAGAGAGAAGAGAGTAGTCAAATAAGTAAATATTTCTTATAGATTTTTGGTAAATTTCATTTTTTAAAGCACATATCATTGTGAATAACCCAGGAAGGTACCCAGGCTACAGATTACCCTGTAAAAAGATCACAGCCTAGGCATTTGCTTTCCATAGTGTCAATCTTATTGCCATGTGAAATAGTGTGGCAATAAGCTTGATATCATGAGACTACATTGCAATGTTTGCCTATAGAAAAGCTAACTTTCTATAAGGAAGCTAAAGGGAAGTGGATCCTAAATTATGACAACGATTGACATGCATTTGAAAATAATAAAGCCAGCAGCTGTTTCAGTGCCTTTGACTCTCTTGGACAGAAGAATATTAGTATTACGTTTCCAAGAAAAAGCAAAAACTAGGAATGAGTGCCCACTACCTGTCTGACATAATCATACATCTTCATGAAACTTGCCCTACAATGACACTATCACCATTCTTAAGTTGAGCTTTACATTCAGCTAGAGAGGTCAAATAACTGGTCCAAGTTCAACTGGCAGGCAAATGGCAGAGTCAGAAGTTGAACTGAACTTCAAAACTTGAAGGGTTTTCATTCCACTTCACTAGGCATTGCCCATCTCTTCCTCAATGCTGCCGCCTCCTCCCAAAGGAAGCATAGGAATCCCTCCAGAGGAGAGAAGTCTATTATTTTGTATCCAAAGAGTGGTAAATTTATATGAAATTTATCTTCAGTTGCATCCAATCTGTGGCCCAACTACAACGACGGTGGCCAGGTGATTGGAGTTCTCTAAGGTAGTTGTTTAGAAATTTGCATTTATTAAAATCACACAGAGGATTTGCTTAACATACATATTTCCGGGACCCAATTCAAATCCACCATTAGCAATTCGCTCTTTCTTCCCTCCCTCCTTTCCTTCCTCCCTTCCTTCCTTCCTTCTTTCCTTCCTTCCTCCCTTCCTCCCTCCCTCCCTTCCTTTTCTTCCTTCTTTTTCTCTTTCTTTTCTTTCTTTTTCTCTTTCTTTCTTTTTCTTGCTTCCTTCCTTCCCTTCTTTCTTCCTTCCTTCCTTCCCTCCTTCCTTCCTTCCTCCCTTCCTCCCTCCCTCTCTTCCTTTTCTTCCTTCTTTTTCTCTTTCTTTTCTTTATTTCTTTTTCTCTTTCTTTCTTTCTTTTCTTGCTTCCTTCCTTCCCTTTCTTTCTTCCTTCCCTCCCTCCATCCTTCCTTCCTTCCTTCCTTCCTTCTTTCCTTCCTTCCTTTCTCCCTCTCTCCCTCCCTTCCTTTTCTTCCTTCTTTCTTTTTCTCTTTCTTTCTTTCCTTTCTTCCTTCCTTCCCTCCCTCCCTCCCTCCTTCCTTCCTTCCTGCCTTCCTTCCTTTTTTCTCTTTTTCTTTTTTTCTTCTCACTCTCTCACCCAGACTGGAGTGCAGTGGCATGATCATAGCTCACTGCAGCCTTGAACTCTTGGGCTCAACTGATCCTCCTGCATCAGCCTCTGAGTAGCTAGGACTGCAGGCACATGCCACCATGCTGGCCCTTTTATTTATTTATTTTTTTGGAACAGATGGAGTCTCACTATGTTGCTCAGGCTGGTCTGAAACTCTTGGGCTCAAGCAATCCTCCCATCAGCCTTCAGAGTAGCTGGGATTATAGGCATGAGCCACTGTGCCTGGCTACCATTAGCAATTTCTAATGGTGGGCACAGGGACATGCATTTTTAACAAATGCTTTGGCTATTCTGATACACATAATCGTATATAACCCCTTGCTGTAACCAGAAGAGTTAGTACAATGTCAAACCAATCCCAAGTAGTTAATCCCAAATGGACAGCTTGCAACAATATCCTGACATGGCTCCAGAGTCAGACCCCCATATCTTCAAATAGTGAAGCTCTAATAAAATGTATGATGTATGTTCCACAAGTTGACTGTCTTCTGAAAAAAAGAATCAGCATGCATATGACTTTCCAGTTCTCTTCAGATTAAAAGTATTTCAAAAATCTCTAATCACAGAATTAAAGCAGCAGGTCATAAAGACTCTAAAATTATCAGGTGAATGTATCACTGCAAGCCTACCCTTAACGAACTATGAATAGGAAACCAAAATAAAACCTAACTGAACAGATTAACCAACATCAAAACAAAGGGTAATTAGTTTGCATCCTAGAAAAGAATATCAAAAAAAGTGTGAATTCCTTATGATTTTCCCAATGAATAAGATCAACAACTTCTATGATGCTTTGGGTGATTTTGCACAGTACATTGTAATGAGAATATAAAAATTTTAGAATACATTCTGAGCGTTATAGAATCTAACTATTTTATTATATCAGGGTAGAAATATTAAGGTAGAAACTTAACAACTTTGCTATAACCCAAAGAGATGACACAACTCAGGCCATCCTCTGTCTAAAGAACTCTATGGAAGGTGGGTGGCTCCAAAAAAAATCCTGAAATGGCCAGTAGTGTGTTTGTCCTGTGTGGAGATCCCACAGGAATTGTTGCCCAAACGGGAGTGGTGAATGATAAAAACTATGGAGAAAAAGGCAGAGACCTGGGCCCCATTTCTGGCTCCTACTCCTCCAGGTACAAACTGTGTTCCTTTTTAAAGGTCACTTAATTCCTAGGAGTTTGGTAATAAGAAAATATATGAGAACTACTTCAAGAATATAAAGTAATTTGTTTGATTTCTTTAACCCTAAATTATCCGACTAGAAAGACTGCATCAATCATATTAACATCTTTGAGAATAGATACACTGACAATTAGAAGAAGAGAAAATGGTTTTTCTAAAATAAAAATGACTGATACAAATGTGTTTAATATGTAAAAAAGAAAGATTGAATAATATTATTATGAGCACATAGTTTAATGAATGAATGAATGTCTAAAATGCATTTTTGAGGGTACTAAATGCAGGTTACATACATTCCTCTAATTTTCTTCAAATTATCAAATGGAATATTATCAGTAAAGATAAAATAATCTGCTATTTCATTTTGAATAATTATATTTATTCATTTACATTCTATTCAAGAAAATATTTCAATTAATGAAGTAACTGGTTGTACATTTTTAAAAATCTTGTTTGAGAGGCAATTGAACAATAATTGAAATGACAATAGAAAATAAAGTATGAAATGCATGTAATTTTTGAAATATTATCTTAAGGGATAGCCCAGAAATAATTCTAAATTTTTTTTAAATATCTAACTACCAAAATATATTTCCTGGGACTAATAAGAAATTCTGTGTTCATATATGCACTATCACATATTATACAAACATGAATTCTCTCCAACTCAGACAGAAGTAATCAGTGGTCAAAGGCAGGTTTGCAGTATCTTAATAAAAACCAACACTTTTTGGAGTCAGGAACCATCTAAGCACTTTAGATACACTGTCTTGTTTCATTTTCTCTGAAATCCTAAATGACAATATTATCACCATTTTACATATGAGATAACCAAGAGTGAGAGGGGTAAGTACCTTGCCCAAAGTCATACAAGTATGAAATGAGAACACTAAAGTATAAATGTAGCTTAATCTCTATTTACACTCCTAATTACTTCATTTTCCTGCCTCCCTTTCCTTGATCTTTTGAAAGAGAATTACTTCCTCCTCACACGTGTATACTTGCTACAACTCTTTACATATGGACACTCTGATCAGGTAGTTTTTCGTGATATTCCAGCAAAATGAAGACATTCTGCCACAAGCCTCTCTGGCTTCCTGAATCATCACCCCTTACCCTCACCCAATGCACCGCGATAATGTCAGGGGCCAGAGAACATTTGTGTATAATGTAGAGAGTTTCTCAGATCTGCCACAGTCAAGACGTTGGTGAAAACATGGCTCCAGGATGCCACACACAGAGACGAGGTAGAAGGCAGGGGCAGGTTACCATGGGTCTCCTTGAAATGCGAAAAGCAGAAACCTTCAGCCTGCTATGGTGTTGTTGGTTCCCTGAGATGTATTGCCATCACTGAAAGAAAAGAAAATATTTTCTCTAGGAAACCAAGAGAAATGCATTACATGTAATCATTTACGTGCTGTTTGAAAGATTTACATACTGACGAACCCAAGACTTCTCATTTTCCATTTCTACATTGTCTCTTTGGTTATAGCTGGAAGCCCATCACAAAGAAAACCCCATTTGGTAACATTTCACTGTTAATTCTAAACATGCATAAGTCATGTCTCCTTGCAAGGTCATGTCCTATAATAGAGAGATACCTTTGGGGATGAGTCAGCTAGCTCAAAAGGGTAGAAAGGCAGCATCTTAGTGTTGATGTCTTATCACCCTATAGAGTACTTTATCCAAATATATTCCCATGAAAACTGTTTGAAAAGAAGAAATCTGTCACACACTCAAATGGTATCTCAGAGATCTAAGTCCAATAACTCCCTTCCTACCTTACTCCAGCCATGTAGTTATTTGTCAGGACAGAGGAGCGTATATTAAAATAGCACCTTGGAGTATGGGAACCCAACAGGGCTGTGTGGAAGGAGGTTAATATACTCTTTGCCACAAGCTAGGTTCATGCAAATTTCTCACCACAACTCCAGTAATTCCTAGTTTCACAGCAGGTCTTAAAACTCACCCTGTAAAGGAGTTGGTGAATTTGTTGCTCAGTCCAACCCCTCTCAATTCCAGGACTGGAGCTATACTCACCAGACCTCCATTATCAATGGTTCCTAGGGTATCCTACATTGCTTGCGTCTGTGGTGCGAAATATCTTTAGTTTCTGTTTTTAGGTCAAGTGTGCAGGAGTCAACTAGCATTAAGTTGATTGTTTTATTTATTAAACACATATTTCCTTAATGCCTGATTCATGCCAGATACTGAACTGGATGCTGAGAAACAACAGTGAGCAAGATAAATCTGCTCCTGGTGCTGAGGGAGCCTACATTAGTAGGGAGACAGAAAATAGTCAAGAAATTATAGTGGAAACAGTTATAGACAAACTAACTCATTGTCAACTATATTCATTCAGACCAGAAAAAAAAAAGAGAAAGAAGAAAAGGAAGAGGGGTTGCTGGAGAGGAAATGAAAGAGAAATATAAGAACTTTAAATTATGCCCGCTATTCTTCTCACTGATAACACATCCTGAGGTAAACTTGATCCAGAAAATATGAAATCTCAGTTACCACCTGCCACTCATGTGAACATCTCACCACTGAATGATTGAATGTTTTTAAGGTATGACAACTAAACATAAGCTACTGTCTTCACCTTATCTTCAACTGAATTCACAGCAGTCTGGAAGACAAAGAGGTTATGTCAGATTTATTAAAGACAGAACAAACAGGTACATCCTCCAATATGGTGCCTTCTTATAAGATTTCTCAAAGGTAATTTTGACTTTGTGTGACTTCTGTTTACTAAAATGTGTGAGCTATGTCTTTGTTGCATGATAGTGTGGTATACGGTAGAAAAGAAAAGTTCCAAGTGCTTAGGTAGCCAGAGTTTTTCCTGTTTGATTTTACACATCATCATATACACACATGGGGGTGGAAGGGTTGTGTTTTTCTGCCAAACACTGTAGCGTTAATTCTGCCAAACACTGTAGCGTTAATTCTATTTCTTTTGGTACGCCTGCTGAGTACTTCTGGTATCTTAAGTGTGCAAAGTAATTTTGAAAAGATCAAAGCATTTTTCCAGGACAAAATCTTTTCTTGCCTCAGAGGAGGATGTATTTAAACCCAGAGCAATTATTGATAGAAGTGAGATGGCTCCAAAAGAACCCTTTGTCAAAGTCTTCACTCTTCATTTCTATTGGTAGACTTCAGGATGAGACAAATGACTATTTCCTTCTAGTTTGTTTTCTCGCTGAACATTGCTAGCAACGCTGCTCAAATGAACTGGGTTGAAAGAGAGAGTCTTCGGATGAACGTGCTCTATGTAATGACAGAGAATCTGAGTATAAAATGGAAGCAATTGCCTGCATAACTCAAGGCAAAAGCTCACCTTTATCTCTATTATCTAGATACTTGGAGTAGGAGAGAGGCAGTAAATTACCAAGATAATTGCATTGTTTCTTCAACTCATTCAGCCTTCATACTCAACTACAAAGAGTTTCTTATTTTTTTTTTGCAAATAGTTCAGTTTCTAAACTAAATTGAAATAAATAATAAAACCAATGAAAGCATTATCATTCAAATAAAGATTTGATGACCCAAAGAAATGCATTCCTTCTATAGCAAAATGATAGCAGTTAATTTTGCATTACTATTATATTACAATATCACTTAATTGATATTCAAAAACATGCAAACCCATGCTGCTTTCCCATAAACTGAAGTGGAAAATGTTGAAATGGAGAACAACAACCAGAATGCGTAAATAAAATATGAAAAGTTTTGTCATGTTCTATTAGAGGTTTTCATGTTAGCATCCTATTACATTAGTATTTGTTTTCACTAATATGATATGAAAATTGCTGGAATGATTACATAGTCATATCTTGTTAGGTAACTCAAATTCTAAAATTATATGATTCTAATATAAAATGAAAGAAAATTGTTAATATTATAAAAAGTTTCTAATGTGATATGAAGGCCTATCTGGAAAAAAAAAACAGTTTAAGTTATTTTGGTGTGATTTCTTGGAAATAGTTTCTTTATAGGAACCAGGTGGTGACAAAGAAAGAGAAATAGGGCTTGAGAACATCACTACTGAACTGGCTATGTAAATGGAAAATATTTCTCCCAGGTAAGTAATATACTGCATGAAATTTTTTAAATCCATTCTAAACAATTATGAATATTGATTAGCAGAGTTGAGATCTTTTTTGTTTAGTGCAGGCCTAGATAGCTGCAGTCATTTAGATTTTTGTATAAGGAGAGACACTTAATAATGTTTCTTTACATAAATTGCTTTCATGTGAAAGTTACTATTAATTAAAGTTCTAAAGAATTTGAAAACAACTTTGTTTTACTTTGAATTTATTGCTGAACAATACAACTCGACATATACTTTGTGGCGATAAACGTAGGATGTTGCCTTAAGGGAACAGTTCTTTAGTGTTTACTAAAAAACTGTTACACTTCTTAAATGTGATGATATATCATTCAATAATCTACTTAATAAAATAATTTTGGGTTAAGCCAAAAGCTCTCTTTCAATCTGGGAATAAGGATGTTACTTTGGGGTGTCGTAAGTAATGTACCTATTGTAACTTTGAAGTCAGAGTAGACTTCTTTATCAAAACTTGTTTTATCTTGCAGAAACCTGGCAAAGGAATCAAGTTGAGAGCTAAAAGAAATATTAAAAAAAAATAGATTGTAAAGGATGTTACTTACCTAAAAAAAATACTGATTTCAAAATTCTGTAAGATTCTCTAAAATATTATATTTGAATGGACTGCCACATTTTAATATTTATCTTAATGAAACATTTTATACACTGAAGAAATCTTTTTCCTCAAAGATGACATTATCAACAGTTTACAAAATGATTATGATTGCCTGAAGGGCTTGGCTAGGAAATCTAGTCCTGACATATATTACTTCTATGGAAAAATAAATTTATCTCAATTGGCTCTTAATGTCAGCTGAAAAGGGGAACCATTTAAAATTAGCTGCCAGACACAAAAATGATCTTAGTTGAAATTAGAATATGTTTTCTAAAAAAGGCAAAGTGACAAAACTGACTTTGGGATAGAGCAACTTTTTAATACATTGTATTTTATCTTAAATATGGTACAGATTGTGTTTCTCAGAACCAGACTATTCTCATCTCCTTCTCTTTCAATCCTCCACTCCAAGGGCTCGACCCCCATGTTCTAATTCTTCAAATGATTTGGGATAAGAACTATTCTAATGTAAACTTCCACAGGGCCATTTGGAGCTCTGTGCAGAATCAATAAAATAAATTAGCTGAAGTAACAGCTGAGCTAATCATGAGAATGTTTAAAATGATAAGAACTTGAATTAAAGTTTTTCTAAGTGCCAATGGATTTAAATAACTACCATATGCTGTTCCATTTTGAGCAACCAGGTCTAGTTATCAAGTCTCCTATTGTCCAAGGTGAAGAAAGTCAGGTGGAAGAGTTTCTGGGGCCAGTAATAAAAATTAGAAGATCCATAACACTTTGTGATCCCTTTCTAATACACTGTATAATCAAAAGATCAGATTTATCTTGAAACAAGAAACAGAATGTATTCCATTAAAAGAAAAACAAAAACTGCGGCTTCACTCTGTATCTTCTATAAAGAATGGATTTTTGTATGTCGATATCACTACAGTTTTTAAATTTCATTCTTATTTATGCTCTAATTAATCAAGATAACATAACCCATCCTAAAGTTAAGCTTTATCTAGGCAACTTTTCTAATGTTTTCATTAACTTTCTTTAAATTGCCAGCATGGTGAAGATGTAATATGTCACCTAGGCCCTTGTCTTTATTTCATTCTGTAGTGGTGGAAGCCACAAAACTTATACACCATATTATCCACTGCAATGAGAATACAGCTAGCCCCAAATCAAATGCTTTTCTTTCCTCAAAGCCTCAACAATGTTGCCCTCCCCCCCTATAAATTAGCAGTGTTTAGAAGGAGACTTGTGCACATTCTATAGATTATTTTAAGGAAAAGCCCTGTCATCCATAATACATTTGGGCTTCTTTCTAGTTGAAGATTTATAATTTTTTTATTGATGGGTTATGAATATTGACACAGGAGATATTCATTGTTTATTGAAGGCTTGTTTACATAAAAGATCTTCACAGGCTACCCCCTAAGTCTAGAGGTCCTAAACCAGTGTCAGGGAGCTGTCTGGGTATTTTTTCCCACGTATTGCACTGCCATTCTACCAACAATAGAGGCCCATTAACGTTTGGCCCTTCAAGTTACTGCAGCCCAAGCCTCAGTGGCAGGACGTCTGCCCAATATGTAAAATAACGGAATGAATGGATTCCTTGGAAACAATGATAACAAGACCTGGCTGAGCTAACTGTGACAGCATGTGGTAATTTTCCAGCCCGCTGGCCCTGTAAAGGAAACTGGAACACAAAGCATAGACTGCGGGGTGGGCCGGCCTGAATAGCTGCAAACAAGTGCAGAATATCTGATGATGTCATACGCACAGTTTGACAGATGGGGCTGGACAATTTTTCCCCTTTTAAACGTGTTCTTAACTATTTGTATTCCACTGGCTTCTCACTTGGGAAGTTCAATCCTGTAATCACCTGCTTGAAAGACTAAACAAACCTTAACTGTCATGTGCTTGATTCAAGTACCACCAGTTTTATGAAGAAAAATGATATCCATTATTAGTGGCTGAATGCTGAGGGGAGCAGTGGGGGAGAGGGTGTTGCTGTGGATTAATGCATCATCTCTGCTTTCAGCTGTGGGCCAGGTTTTGAGTCTAGCTCTGACTGAATCCTGCCATACACTTTGAATAGCATAATGAAGTATTGTTATTGCCTCAGTCTAGTCATTACATCAGGGAAACAGACATCTAAAGTTATCAAAACTGATTACTAGCTGAGCTTTTGTGTCCATAAAATAAATGCATTAAAAAGAAGGCTTTTTTGTTGTTGTTCTTATGGGTGTTCTATCAAGGTTGGATGTTTTAGTGTTTATAGCATTATGTGTCACTGTGTGTAAGTTGGTGTTAGGGTATATCTATAGTCAGTACTCTCCCAAAACATGCCCATATGTGGATCTGCATGCGTGTGTGTTTAAGTTGGTGCATGGGAGACAGAGAAAATGAAGATTGACAACATTTATAAAAATGAGACACAACTCAATTAAAATTCACCGAAAATAGTAAATGAACCAGAGTACTCAGTTTAATTGTAATGACACAAGACTGTCTTTTTATACCCTTCAAATAAGTAGCTGCTTTGGATCTCACATGTCTTCACCATTTTATTCATTTGGTTCTTTTTATTTACTTTTCAAGGAATTTATGTAAATATATGTAGGCTACAAAATAGGTCCCAGATACAGCCTGATTCTGTAATCTTTTCATCAAATAGCTAACCAAAGAGAGATAGCCAAAGGATTCTGTTTTTGGAGAAGTGATATCTGTTCCACAGAAAAGCATGGTGCACTGCCTAGCCTATAGACACAAGAATAATAGAAATAGTATAAAATTAAAAAATAATGGCTAGGTTTTACAAAATATCTTTTCAGGATATTTGTATCCTGAAAGCACCACACCCTAAACTACGGTCTTTAGATTCTCCCAGATTATAGAAGGTTTACAGAAGCTATCCCAAACTTACCTTCCCCTGTCTTAACTAACATAGTTGTTGGGTAGGAAAATAAAAAAATGATACATGTAAGCAAAGGGAATTCTCATTTTCACCCTTGAAGAATCACTACGCTCCACTTTCCTTTACCCACAATCTCCACCAACATCTTTTAGATGTGAAAAGAAAAACATATCCTGATATCACCTACCATTTATCAGTTTACCTAGACATAATCAAACTATGCTTTGGTCATCTTTCATGCGTTCATTCAATGATGAGTGCCTGCTATGTGCATGACACTGAGCTGTATCTTTATTCTGTGCAAAGACTCCAACTGGGATTGTGTTATCTCTTTAAATTCAGTGTAGGAGAATTATTTGCACAATGCACATTTGTACCAGCAGCTGCTTCTCAACAGAGGAGTTGTGGTTCACAAGGAGCCAAAATCATCTATTCTTAGATTATGCCTAAATTTGAGGGCCTTGTAGCTACCATAACCTGTAAGGAATCGGAAGCTCATCACAGGGCACGTTGTTTATGAAGAGGAGTTTTTTCCTGCTTCCCACATTTTCTGCTAACTAGCACCAAGGGCATCCCTCTACATGTTTACACCAGATGGAGGTTCCCAACTGTTACTGAAAGTCAAATTGTTTTATTAGTAGCTGTGGTGCTTTCATCTCTATAGGAGGTTAAGAAGGTGAGAGGAATGAAAAAAAAAGGTGAGGATAGGTAACAAGAGTTTTCAAGGATCACATGTCATAATCTGAAACTATCCACAAGCTGTTCTTTGAGACTTGCTTCAGATCCCTCTATGTCAGCAGCCTAGGTGGGGCATTGTTAGAAGGCCTTGAGAGGATAGCCAAGGACTTTAATTGAGGAACAGTGTGATACTAGGTAGGAAGGAAAGACAAAATCTCAAGTTCCCACTGCTAACAATGAGTTAAAAGTGTGTTAGCACATTACCTTTCTCAAGTCCCCATCCGACCAGAAAACCAAACGAACTACCGAGGTTAATAAAAATAATAGCAGCTAGAATAAGAATAATGATAATATTTCATAATGACTACAACCTAACAGGACTTTTGAAAGAAATTGATAGATGATGTTTCCACACATATTTAGTACAACTTGTAAAAATATCAGTAAAGATAATATCATTTTAAGCCAAACCAAGGATCATCCACAGTTGAATGTCCTAGAGGTGTTCTATGAAAGGACATATTGTCATTCAAGTTCACACCTCCAGAAGTAATTTATTCATGCAGATATGTCAAATTCCTTAAAAATCAATTACAGGTACACCAGAATTTAACCTAGAGGTTTCATGAATCTGCTGAGAATTTAAGCCTATCATCACTTCTTGGATTAACAAGATTTGTAGCTATACTAGCCACTTCGCAAAACCATGCTTTGTATCTATCTGAAAATTATAATTCAGTTCAACTAAATAAAAATTTACTAAGAATTTACCTAGTGAATAGTACAATGCAAAAACCAGGAGAAATACAAAGGTGGACAAGGAGCCCACAAAAGTGCCTGCAATTGTCATGGAGGAGGGGATATGTTGTGATGTATATGTTATATATAAAATTTTTTAAAAAGTCCCTTAGAGGGAGTACTGAGGCTTAGGGAATCTATCCATATTAGCCCTAAAAATGTTACATTACAACTTTTGAACTTGGATCAAGATGTCACCCATTTGTAGAGCCTTCATGGTTCTAGACTGAAGTTGTCTTTTAGTTGATCTGCCTTCAGAAAGCACCTTTCAAGTCTTTCATCATTTCAGTGGCTTTTCACTGAACACTCTCTAGTTTCATGACTTATTTCTCACTTTCCATAAAGCATGTTTAAGTGTAAATGGGCTTTTGAACTTGGTTTGTAAAAATAAGATGCAACACTCAGCCAGGTACAAGTCCAAAGTAATGGAGACCAAAACTTTGCATTTAAAAAAACCACATAATTAAAACCAATTTTTAGTGTCCATTGCTCCTATAGAACACTTCAAGAAAAGGTGAAATTAGAGACAGAGATTTGAAGATAGGAGCAAGGAGCTTCATGCATTTTTATCAATTGCTTAGCAAAAGCATTGGCGAGGGATATAATCTATCATAATATCTAATTCTGCTATTACTGTTTAACTGTAGTAAAGGTACATCATGGCGTAAGTATTAAGAGACCTGGTTTGGGGTACAGCAGATGTGTTTTATTTATTTATTTATTTATTTATTTATTTATTTGAGACGGAGTCTTGCTCTGTCACCCAGGCTGGAGTGCAGTACCGTGATCTCGGCTCACTGCAAGCTCTGCCTCCCGGGTTCACACCATTCTCCTGCCTCAGCCTCCCGAGTAGCTGGGACTACAGGCGCCCGCCACCACGCCCAGCTAATTTTTTGTATTTTTAGTAGAGACAGGGTTTCACCGTGTTAGCCAGGATAGTCTCGATCTCCTGACCTCGTGATCCACCCACCTCGGCCTCCCAAAGTGCTGGGATTACAGGCGTGAGCCACCACGCCCGGCCTGTTTTGCCTTTTTCTAAATGTGATGTTGAGAAAATCACCGGTCCTTTCTGCGCCCTGTCTCTTCATTGTTAGAATAGAAAAAATATCTATGCCACAGAGCTCTTGATTAAGGATCTAGAATCTAACAAGCTTAATTAATCTATAGCCTACTATTATTAACAAAAATGAAAATAATAAAATAAAGGTTCTCCTTCCCTCAATTGTGAATAAAAATTTTTATGTTTTGCATGAGCTTTACAGTTTCTTTTAGCTCTGAAATCCTATGTCTTTATAAAGCAGAAGTCTATAAAAAAGATGGCAAACACCATCTTTCACTTATTTATTTAAAAAAGGAGGCATAACTTGAAAGACAAAAAAGAAGCAGCAGGCAGAGCTGTGGAGAGGTGTCTCTCACAGTCCAAGTCTCACACTTCACTCCAGCTCTATTCCTTGCTCATTTAATGACCCCAAGCAAGTCAGGGAACCTTTTTGAAACCATTCATGGAAGGGGATTATTAATGCCTACTTCAATATGAAAGCCCTTTGTGAACTTCAAAGTGCTATAACATCGTCAGTTATTATCATCTGAGAATACTTGGGAACCTTTATTTGTACTGTCCATATCACGCCCATAACCCTTCAGCTTCTACAGAGGTGTTTCAGCATTTCTGTTGCCAGATTTATTAAAGCTGAAAGTCAGTAAGGATCAACTTTTAAAATATCTTTATTTAAAAGACTTATTTAAATTTTTTAAACGTCATCCAAAAATCTCTTGAAATTTCTTCTTTGAAGAGTTTATTTACAATTTTTATTTACTCATTTTATTAAATGTTATGTCTTTGGTAAAATCTACTTTCTGACTGGACTCTTCAAGTTCATTGTATATTCAAGTCTATTTCTGAAATTAGAATATGTAGAGAGAGAATCTATTTCAATTTAAGATGTTGTGCTAAAAATATGCTTGAAATCAATTAACCAGTATTCATTAAATCCCTCCTAAAAGAATACCATTGAGATAGAGGCTGTAATAAGTTCAAAATAAATTAAGATGAAGTCACCAACCTCAAGACATTGACAAAACTGGTAGGGTATAAAACAGGTACACAAATGATTTTTATGGAGGATAAGATAAATGCTTTCTGAGAAATAAAAATGAAATATTATGAGAGAATCAAAAAAGGAAAAAAATATATACCTTACTTGGAGAATAGTTCCATTTGCAATTAGAAAAGTTATCTTCAGGACAGGTCTGCCAATAACTTGCAAATTAAAGACTTGAAAATATTATAATTATAATGCAGGATGGTCCATTTAAAGAAGTCCCACTTAATATGCTTTCAACAGGAATAAGATAAAGAATACATAGTTCAAGCACATATAAATAAATCCCTTTTGAAGGGCACAAAGGACTTTTATTGTGTGTGTGTTTTTTTTCTAAAAATGGGTCACTCAAATAGAATCACAATACCTTTTTAAAAAAAGATAAATTCAAAGAGATGATATAAACTTCCTGGGTAAAAATGATCTATTTTTATTTGTGTTAGTGAAAACTATATATTGTCCCATGTAGTGTCCTGTGGCATATTTGTGGGTGCTTTAACTCTTTCAGTCATCAGGGTTATGCAGACCTCAGGGAGGGAGTCAGCTCCCAAAGAGGCCTCTTTCCAGGATATCTTTCTGTGGAGACTAGTGCCCTCTTTAAAGGATAGGGTCCCTCATCCCATCCCTCTGCCCTCCCCCAGTCTGGGTCTGGGTACCATTAGTGCACTGGAGCAGTAATTTCACTAAATTGTACCTTACTGGCCCCCTATTACGAAAGGAAGTGTGAATGCTGCCAAAGCCCTTTCCTAACTGGCAATGGAATCACAGGTCAGAAAACATCTTTAGCAAGCATAAATTATTAGGCTCACTATAAAAGAGAGCTGACAGATGAAACAGGCATTTTCATGAGTGAACAATACAGCTTCAATTCAAAGACTGCTGATTGGGTGTTCGGCCTTCCAGCATAAACAGCTATTCAAATTTTAAACTGTAACCAAGTGAATAAAGAGAAGGAATGCCACGGCCACTTCGGGTTCTTCAGAACGATTCAACAAGAGATGTGATATAAATAAAATGTCAACCTATAAGTTGAGTATTTCTTCATCTTCCCAAGGGTGCTTCACAGCTCATGAAACAGAAGGGCAGTGTTTCAGACTATAGGCCGCTCCAGAAACCTGAAGGGCCAAGTTCCCCCACTGGTTGTCCCAGAGCCTCGCTAGGAGATGGTCACTGAGCACATCAGCCTCCCTCTCCTCCCACCCTGTCTGTCTGAGTCGTTCCCAGCCTCCCCTTTTGTAAGATGTTATCTGTATTCATGGGGCGAGGCTATTGGGGATGAAGTCACAAACATGTAATTATAAACCTTGTAACAATGGAAAGCATTCTACTCATAAGAGAAGTAGACACTGTCGGTTTCTCGCTGAGATGCCACAAAGGAAGAGTGCCTCCCTGAGATAAAACTATATGTAATTAACAAAAATGAAAAGCATTTATCTCTATGTTTTGCCAAAAGACACAAATCCCAGATGTTTAAAGCCTGCTAACATTTCTTGGGAGAATATGACAAGAACCTAAGACCATCTGCAATCTTCGGTTGTATGTAAATATCTGATTAAAATACAGGCATGTAGCTGAGTGTATCTAATGACAGGAGACACATGAATGCTGAGTGCTTGCTTAAAGAGAATGCTTTGCTATTTTACCAACTGAGTACATTAGCTAACAACACCAATATATTGGACACTTCCATGTTGGGCTTAAATTGTATCATCTTGAGTTTTAGAAGGTCACAAGAAGCTATTTTAGGCATAAATAACAAAGGAAGTGATCTGTAATTTCTTCCCTGAGCGACCTCAGGCCTGTGCCTTCTGAACCTACATGCTGGGCACTCTGCCCCCAACCCTTGCCCCTATAGGGTCAGTTTGTGTCTCTTTTCCTACACAAAGAGGCACATGTTACCACAGAACACTTGCTTGTAGGTAGCTGCTTCTGGGTTAATTTTTCAGTACTTTCCACTGTAAGCTGAGAAGTCTTTCAATACTGATGATATCTATCCCTAGAGCTCCCGGGTCGGTGGAGACCTGTGATTGTTTTTAATGAATTGAGTGCACAAACAGCTCTGTTTACATTCATCTAGTCAAAGGAAGTTAAATTAAAATTTACTTTTTTTTATCTTGATATGTTTGCATCAGATAATAATTGTGAAAAATGTGCTAGAGGCCCAAAAGTCACTGTTAAAAATATGTTTTGAGATGACATTTCTTTACAATGATTTGAATTACAAAAACAAATTGGCCTATCTGCTGTGAAGTACTGCTTTCTAGAGTATAGAACTGGTAACATTATTTTTAGATACTAAGGAGAAAGCCCATAATTTACTAATAAACAAGGAGTTCTGCTGCTGAGAACTACCCTAAAATGTGCCATTAAAAAGGAGGGACTTTAAGAAGGAGAAAATTGCACATGTGTACAATTAGATATGACTTTGATAACCCATGACCTCAGGTTGAGCTGTCATTCATTTAGCATCCTGCCCATAACTACAGTTTAAATAAGGGTCTATGTGACCTGTATGATTTAAGAAAGAGTAGGTCCATACACAGGCAAGCACTATTATAAAGAAACCACATTATGTTTGAGAATCTTTTGTTATTTAAAGTACCTCTGCCAAAGTGGAACTTCAGGCATTGCTGTGTGATAATGCTGTCTGAAAAAGACATCTCAAGCAACCTACAACTAACTGGATTATGTTAAGTCTGATGCTTATCCTCAGTCCAGTTGTGGGTTGTTGACATGTGATTATATTGATAACCAATTATCAGTTTCTCACAGCAACATTTCAGGGTTCATGTTGACTTAATTTTCTATACTCTATTCCAGTTGATTTTGTTTTTTACCACAGTGCATGTGAAAAGAAACTTTCTTCTCTTACCGTAGTAGGAGTGTGCTTTATTAAACTTTTCTCTGCCCTAATATATCTGAGTGAAGCAAGCACATACTAATCCTGATCCAGAAAATTTTCAGAGAAAATCTATACATTATCATCCATTGATTGCCTTAACACTGATCTTTTTAGGCAAAGCAATTATGGTGAATTTTGTAACTAAATGGAATCTTAATAGTAAAATCCTCAATCAAATAAAAGTAACCTTCATACCTGTTATGTTTACTCTGTAAATCCTAAAACATTTGCATCTACTCTAGATAAATGCTGTCCATGAGATTTTGAACATCCATTGTACCATGGGTACTTCTTTTTCTTCTTCTTTTTTTTTTTTTTTTTTTTTTAAGACATGAGGGCTTACTATGTTGCCCAGGTTGGAGTACAGTGTCTTTTCACTTGTGCGATCGTGACACACTATAATCTTGAACTCCTGGGCTCAAGCAGTCCTCCTGCCCCAGCTTCCTGAGTAGCAGGGGCTACAGGTGCATGCCACCATGCCCAGCATACTTCCTTATCATAATAGTCATCATCTTACTATTACATGTATTCAGTGTCAGTCTTTTCTCTTCATTAGTGGTCCTTAACTCTGGGTGAGCATTAAAAAATTCTGAGAGCTTTTCAAAAGCACTCATGCCCAAGCCAATAAAACTGAATCTTCATGTGTCTGTGCATTGGGGGTGGGGATATAGGAGACTCATAGTGTGGTTATTAATTTTTTTAACTTCCAAGATTATTCTAATGCTAAGCTAGAGAAAATTTTAAGCTAGAGACAAAACCCACTGTCCCAGGTTGTTACCACTGTCCCAGGTTGTTAGGTCTATGAAAGATGGGATGATTTCTGTATGTTGTTGCCTGGAAAATAATAGTATTCAAGAGTCATATCACTATTGTCATGTACAACACCCGATTTTGTCAACAAAGCCCACACAGGAATTTCAGAAACCTCCCATATATCAAGGTAACCTTGGACAATTGGCCTCTGAGTGTTATTTCCAATGAAATAGAAGATGATGTAACTGTGACATTAATTCAGGCCTTTCTAAGTTTAAGTTGTGACCCTGTGGAGGGCAGCAGCTGCTGAATACGACCTTAAACACTCTTACTACAATCTCCCTACCCCTGGAGTACACAGGAAGGTAAACTGATGTTCCTCTTCCCATACCTTGCCTACCTTTTCTGGTCCATAAGCATGGAATCGTGCATGAATAAAACTTGTTGCATTAGCAAGAAGAATGTTGACCTTTTCATTCTCTCATATTAAAAGGTGGTGAGACATAAAATTGCTATTTCCAGCTAGAATATAAAGACATACAGATATCTACAATGAGTGATATTCTTGGTGCATCTAGGTTATAGGTCTATCTCTGATAGAAGCACTAAGGGAGATGTTGATGAAGAGCAGTATCTGCCCACGTTAATACCAAAATCAGGAATCCATACGTGAATTTAACTTATCCTTTTAAATCAATTTACGTATTAGTTATTACCACCCATTGGATTATTGACCTCTCTAAATATGTCTTCCTCTTCCAGGCTTCAAGGGGAGTTCTCTTCAATCAGCAGTGTGAGATTCAGAAAATAGCCTTGTACTTTCTCAATAGAAACCATTGGTGACATTAGTGACTTCAAGCACGTATCTGCTCTGCCTCCTTCTTTCTGGATGAAAGAGTCCAAGCTTTCCAATGTATCTTCAGAGGATAGTACCTCCAGCCTCTTGAGCATCTCAGTTCTGTTCTCTAGACAACTACATTGGATTGGGGGTATAGAATTCAGAGGCAATTTAAGTGGTTTCTCCCAGCTTTATGCTTTTTCCACCATACTTTTCTTCCTTAGTAAAACTTTAGTTCTAATTATGGAATAATTTGAGTGGCTCTTTTTTATTTCTCCCCAAACCCTTGATTTCTCCTTGAATCTCATTTGTGTCTGTCAGTTGGCTGACATTTCCCAAGCATCCAAGTCTGTGCTTTGTAAATTTTGCCAGTTTCTCGGAATCGTTTTACTTTTCAGGGCTTTCTCTTTATTTTATCCATTTACACTTCCTGTCTCTCCTCACTTGGTAAATATGTCTTCCAACCCCTCCTTTCCCTCCTACTATTTCCTGGAGGAATAAATGAATATCTATATACTCCCTTTGTTAGTCTTCCAGCTTCATGCCTACTCCTCACCCCTGCCACAGCTACATATTTCCTGAAGTAAGTTGGATTACTCACTGCATCCAATTGTCATTGACAGACATTCAAGTTCATATCCCCTCAAGCCTGTTTTAATTTATTAGCTTGAATTTTAACTTTTAAGATTCTATTTGACAAAGAACATATTTAAGTCCTTATTGATGATAATAATCCTAATAATAACTCCCACTTAAAGGATATTTCATTCATGAAGTACATGCATTTTCTAAATAAAAGAAAAAGCATTAATCCTCTTAACCCTCCAGTGAGCCAAAGAAAAAGTGTAATTATTCCCATTTTGCATATGAAATCACTGAGGTAAAACAACGCATATTTCCCCAGTGGCAAAATAAAGCAGGAAGGAAATGAATGCCTGACTCCCAGTTATCTGCCAGGCTATGAAGAAAAAATTTCTTAAACTCAAGAAAATTCAGATAACCCTTTGTGCCAATGACTTACCATTGCCTCTCTGAAATGATTATAGTGAATATTTATTCAAGAAATTCTGAGACAGCTCATGTATGTCATGCTACCCTGAGGAGGAAATGTCAAATGACTGGGAATAAAAGAAATGCCATGAAGAACATGACCTGCAGAGGCGATTAATATGGAGTTTATCCATTGAGATATAAAATTTAAATGGAAATCTTTGACTTAATGCAAGATGAAGATGAAGAATCCCTGGAGAGACTTCTAAGACCTGAAATAGTGTCTTTTCAGAGTTTAGTGATCTGATTGAACTTTCTTTCACCCTCCTTGTCCTTGTACAATGCTGCCCCTGCCTTGGGAGGCTGTGTCACAACAGGAACAATTTTTTAAAAATCACTCCTAATTTCTTCCATACAGAATATTTTGGTGGGTGGGTGGGGGGGGCGGTGGCGGGAGGCATTGGTGATAATTTTTTCTTTTTCCTTTTTTTTTTCTTTTTTTAAGACAGAGTCTCACTCTGTCACCCAGGCTGGAGTGCAGTGGTGTGATTTCAGCTCACTGCAACCTTCTCCTCCTGGGTTCAACCAATTCTCCTGCCTCAGCCTCCCAAGTAGCTGGGATTACAGGTGCATGCCACCACGCTTGGCTAACTTTCGTATTTTCGGTAAGGACAGGGTTTCACCCTGTTGGCCAGGCAGATCTCAAACTCCTGACCTCAAATGATCCACCCACCTCAGCCTCCCAAAGTGCTGGGATTACAGGCATGAGCCACCATGCCCGGTCGATTTTTCAATAAGATCTGTGACAACACAGGTACCGTAAGTGTAGAACTGATGGAGTGAGGAATAACAAGGAAAAAAACACAAATTGAAAATTTAGCCTTAAATAATTTTGACATAGTCTATGGCTATTACAACACTTAACATATAAGCAAAAAGCCTATGGGAAAATCTCTTGATTCAGGTCAAATTGATGATTGATTTCTATCTCTCACTTACTGGACCAATTTAATGACTGTAAGTATGTTTTTTGTTTGTTTGTTTGTCTGTCTGTCTGTCAGTTTTTGCATGAACCAGTTCATTCTCCTCCTGTTAAGGCAACTGGTTCAATTCAACTAGAATTTCCTCACATCCAGACACCTGGTCAGAGCATCTGATTTGCTTATGGTTCCTGCTGATTAATAGGCCATCCACAGCAGTAGTTTGTCTCTGTTGTAATTCTTATTTCTCATATTTATTGTTATTATTATTCACTCTTATGTATCAGTGGAGTACCTGAAATCTTATTTTTTTCTCACTTCCAGGAGAAATTCACCCACCTTTAACTTTCTGTCTACTACTATCCTTAAAACCATAACCATGGTCAATCCTTGCCAAGGATTAAAGGGAATGTTGAGGGGGGCCTTTCTCCCATGTTGCACACATTTCTTGCATAAATCAGGATGCTATTCTCCTGAGTTCCTGTCTGTCTGCTTAGTCTGCTTATGAGGATCCATTAATAAAAACTCAGATAGTCAGGAAAACATAATATTGCTGGACCTTTCTAAAAAACTATGATCCCCTTTAATAAATTCAAGAGAGCTAGAGGAGGAGACAAAATTTTTAGGTCAAAAGAGAAATGTCTGGGTTTGGAGATTTGGGAGTGCAATATAGCCATAAGAGATTCTTTTGAATCTCTAAAGCTTCAAGTGCACAATAAGAGTATTAAATAGATCAAACTGATTCCATTTCCTGACTCCTTATCCTGTTTCGAGAACCCTTAAAAAAATCCTTTGGTCCTAATAACTACTCTGAGTACCATAATACCCTTAAGGGATATTAATAAGAGTCCTCTTTAGGACTGGATAGGTTGGGATGGTGGAAGGAAAAAGAGCCAGGCTCATTGTGCATATTCATATTATGCAAACGTGTACATCTCTGTTGCAAAGAAAGGATGAAAAGGAAGAAGAGGAAATTGGAGAATTATTTTTTTGTGTGTATGACAGGGTACCATTTCATTATTTTTATATTGAGATATCATCTGACCTCCATCCCAAATGTAGGCGCTCATAGCTTTTTGCTATGAGCATAGAAAGCCATTAGTGCTGACAGGCTGATCATATTCTCAAAAGGTCAAGATCTGCTGTAATAGTGCTTTTTCTTCATCATTTGTCATTTTTGTGGGGTCTTTTTAACTTCGGTGTCAACATATGTGTTCTTCACATCTAGGTTGACACCCTGACTTCAAAAGCATGTTTTATCCCTTTGCTTCAAATGCATGTAATAAAATAACCTATTTTTAATAATTAAAAACAATGTTATGAAGAGAAATATCTGTAATGTTGAGAATGCATCAATATACTGTTTTTCTTTGATGTTTATTTGGAATTTCTCTCCAAATTTGGTGAAGTAAAAATGGGCAGATATCACTACTCTTTGATGAAGCAAGAATGGGAAGGTATCATTAATTTCTCTTAAGAGGTGGAGCCACACAGAGGACTGACTCAAAGAGTCATCTGAGAATGAAAGTTAACTGTTCTCATTCTCAGTTAATGCTATCTTAATTAGAATCAGTGCCTGAGGAGTGTAATGTTGAAGCATAAGTTAGTATAGTTCAAGCTCTGCTATGACCTCTTCCTCCAGTTTTGGCTCTAAGAAAGTAGATGGAAGAAAGTAAAAGAATGGACTTAATGTCTGATCGAATTGAGAACTAGAGATTAAGAAGGACGAATCAACTACCTTTCTTCAACACCTTTCCCCCAACTCCCCCACTGCTCTTGACTTTCATTACTTCTATCCCAAACCTTCTGTTCGCCCCATATCCCAACAATGCCTTTTTTGTCTTATTTCTTTTTTTCTTTCTTCTTTTTTTTTTTTTTTTTTTTGAGACCAAGGTTTACTTCTGTCGCCCAGGCTGGAGTGCAGTGGAGTCCGCCTCCAGTTCAGGCCTTCTCCTGCCTCAGCCTCCAAGTAGTGAGATACAGGGCCCCCCACCAGCCTGGTAATTTTTTTTTTTTACCTCCCAAAGTGCTAGGATTACAGGCGTGAGCCACTGCGCCCAGCCCCTTTTTTGTCTCAACTTGTCCATCTAGGTCATTGCAAATATTCACGGTACAATTAAAACCTACCTTCTGATCAATAATGGAGTGGAAACGTATTTGCATAAAGTTTGAAGAGCTTCTTGAGAAAGAACTTGGATTTCTCCTGAGTCACTGACAGGAGCTTCCCAGGGAGATGCGGCTTTATTCCCTCATGGCACATAAGAGGAGGATGTTGCAAAGAAGCTGATGCCACCTGACAGCAAAGATCTCACAGGCTACTGAGAAGCACAGGTTGGAGACTGAGCTTTATCAGACAGCAGCTGTGACAGTGGCATATTTTAAAAGTGTATTGCAAATTTCACCTAAGTGGTCTTTAAAATAATTTGAAAGCCTCCTTGGCTTTCACAGACTTTTAATTAAGAAAGAACACCTCTCCTTTAAAAATCAAAGCAATATTGTCTATTTTATGTATCTGAAGGTAGATAGGAAATTACAGCCACTTTAAAAAAAATCTGTAGTTGATTATGTTGTTTCCAAATTTAATAAGCTACTATTAATCATTAAATTTCTCTAAAAAATAAACTGGGCTGTTTGGCACCTCACAACTGAATGAATAAAATATAAATTAAATGATGCTACCTTTGAGCACATTCCCACTCTAAGTCAGCTTTCCTAAATGAGTATTCCTCCTATACTTTCCATGTTAGCAAATGAAAGGGCAGTGATAATGGAAGAAGTGTATATTCTGGGACCTCACACAAAAATTAGAAAAGTAACCATCTTCCCTGTTAACTGCAGAAGAAAAACACTAAGCTTCTACTTCCTTAGCTGACCTCTTGCGGAGGGAATTTCCAGATCTAGATTGCTCTGCAATTGAGAAGGATCAGCAAGGAAGGCCACAGAATCACAAACACAGCAGAAACTTTGAGAAGCCTTCACTCTCTCTTTCAACTTTCATGTAAATACTCTGAGAGATGAACATGAATTATGAGCTCTGAGGGTTATTGGGGGTAATAATATCCACCTCTTTACCTTAGTGACTCTATTCTTGCCAGAGGTGAGGTCTAGGTTTCCTAGAACGTTATGTTTACATAATTATGGGGGCCTTCTTTAAGCAAAATACTACAGAATTACAAGTAAAAATTAAGCCCAAGACACTGAGGTTCTAAAGCTTAAGCTTCATTAGCTTTATGGCAAATCTGCCTCAGGGTCTTAAACACAGGTACAAGTTCTACTTCTGACAGGTACTGCAGTGGGCCAGATAGAGTTTTCATATTATTAAGAGTGTGGAGAGGGTTTTTTCTGCATGAGATTCCTATGGGTATCAGGAAGACAACATGGTTCCCCCACTATAAGAGTGAAGTCTAAAGCCAATGAACTCAACTTTTAAGGGAAATGAGTAGTTGATCAAATATAAATACTTGACTAAACTTTCATTTCTTCCCATACTGTCTCCACAAAATACAGAGTTTCAAGAAGTCTGTAAAGCCAAGGAAACAGATAGTTCTGAAAGGGCACTTGGATTTTTTTTTTGTCAGTGATATGACCACATGTTTTATCCTTTTCTAGTGTACCAACTGGACATTCCAACGTGAAAGGGTGATTCCTAACTTGCAAAAGAATGCTATCTTCACACAAGGACTGCAGGAGCTCAGCACCAGCAAGGGAGTCATCTCCCAGTGAGTAACTGCAAGTCTTTTCAGGGCATGACATACTCAAAAGCTAACTTAATTCAAAATCACTCTATCTAAATTTTCAGCTAGGGTTGACTCATAGTTCAAAAGTCATGGAAATATTCCCCAGAACTGGTATATATAGAGTATATTAAACTTCAGTCAAGATGAGATCAGTACCAGGGCACTATTTACAGGAAGAAAGATTTCTATTCACCAGAATTTGATAAGTTCCCTTGATGGCTCAGTGAAATTTGACAAGTCTGTGTTTTCAGTTCTTTCTTCCACACTTCCTGCCCCTGTGCTTCCTCTTAGGGGGGTATTTTACACAAAGTTCTCTTAATCTCTTATTCTCTCTTATGAAATGAATACTCAGTTTCAAAACTCCCACCTTCTATGGAAAGACTTTCATGCATGTTATTCCTTCTATGAAAATAAAATCACTCTACCATTTTCCAGATTCTTTCATGTACTGTCAGGAACATCTCAAAGCCGGAAGGAATCAATTCCAGGTATGGGTTTTTTAAAGAGGACCTAGAGATTAAGAGAGTGAATTGTTCCTCAAGATCATAACACAGCTTCTCTGACTCCCATCATCAGTGATTAGTCCTATCATTTTTGTTGCGTTTTTTTTTTAATGAAAATGGTTTATCCTACCATTAAAAAAAATATGTTTGGTTGATTGGTTTTGGACTTTGTTTTTATGGAAATTGGGAAAATTGCCATTCCTCTTATGCGAGAAGGTTGTTAATTATCCCAAGTCATAAAGGACAGGATACCGTCAGATCCTGAAGACCCTAGTCTGGCCCAGTTCTACATAGCCTGGAGAGAGAATAGGCTCTTCTTTGAAGAAAGGACATGGGGCATTGGTGACTATATTTTTCTGGCAGGAAACCACTGGGACTTATGCTTTAAAAATATTCCTATCTTAACAAAGTCAAGGATAGAAAAGTACCTATTTCTAGTACCTCCATTGTCCAAAACTATTTCCAGCACCTCCAATGTCTAAAAGCTTCTGCACACTAAAGCTAAAATTATGTTTTGCCATTGCTCTTGAAATAAATGCTAGAGAGGATTTCTGAATTTTATTCCAAGATTACTCTACTGAGCTGTTTCTGAAACAATAGCTGTCTTTTCCCACTCTGTTTAAGCTTGCAATTTTAACAACTTCACAATTTCCAAAGGTCCAAAATTTATCATTTTAATGATTCTAGCCATCAAGTCTCAGTTTAGTTTTCCAAGTCACAACTCAGAAAATCATCAAGATACCAGCCATGCAAATTCCAATTTCCAGCTTAAAATGGAAGTATCAATAATCAAATCCAAGGCACTCTCATTCCTCTTGGAGGTCCCAAAACAAGCTATTCCTCTTAAGTGGGAGAGGGCTTAGAGGCCCCAAGACCATGTGAACAAGTAGGAAGGTCTAACCAGATATTTCTGAAAGAACTATTATTGATACCTTTGTAAAAACTCAAGCTGTGCCTCCCATGCATAAATAGCAAGGTAGAATTCTAAACCACACATTCTAGTTGGTTATTTGGTCGGCCCCCAACTCAATTATTTTTCCACATACCATTCCATTTGTGACATGTTCCATAAGCAGCAAGTAATACTACCTTCTCTATGTTCTGTTACAGGCACTAAAATAAACATTTTACATTTGTCATCTCATTTAATATTTACAAAAATCCCATTAGAATATATCATTATTCCCATTTTACAGATTTACTAGATTAAATAGTTCATCAAGCTTAAAAGTAGGGTGGCAGGGCTGAATTTTACATATGCTTTTTAACTCTAAATTACCCTGCTTAGTACATAGTACATACCAAATATTTGAACTGAATACCTCCCAATCCTTCTTCTAGTTATCCTTTAAAACTGTCAGTTTATGTATCTGTCTTCGTCAAGCAGCTAGAAATTTGTTGAGATCAAGGTTATTGTATTCTCTGTATCTAAAACACAGAAGGTACTCAATACCAGAATGAATGAATGAATGAGGTCTATGTAAATCCATAATTAGTTGGTATTATTAATTTGCTTGGGGTGCCATAACAAAGTACCACAAACTGGGTGGCTTAAACAACAGAAATTTATTTTCTCACAGTTCTGGAGATTGGTGTTGGCAGAGTTGGTTACTTTGAAGACTGTAAGAGGAGTGGCCAATCCTCTAACCTTGGCTTGTAGATGGCCAACTTCTCTCTTTGGCTCTTCATGTTGTTTTCCCTCTGTGTGTATTTCTGTGTCCAAATTATCAGTCTTATAAAAATACTTGTCATTTTTGGATTCAGCCTCCCCTGATGACCTAACTTTAACTTGAAGACCTCTATAAAGACCTTATTTGCAAATAAGGTCACATGCTTTCTTTTCTTTTTTTTCTTTATTTTTTATTTTTATTTTTTTTGATACAGAGTCACTCTGTCACCCAGGCTGGAGTGCAGTGGTACAATCTTGGCTCACTGCAACCTCCACCTTCCAGGCTCAAGCAATCCTCCTACCTTTACCTCTTGAGTAGCTGGGACCACAGATGCATGCTACCATGCCTGCTAATTTTTTGTATTTTTGCCAGAGGTGAGATTTCACCATGTTGCCCAGGCTGGTCTCAAACTCCTGAGCTCAAGCGATCCATCTATTTCAGCCTCCCAAATTGCTGGGATTACCGGCATGAGCTACCACGCCTGGCCGATAAGGTCACATTCTGAGGTACTGGGGGTTAGAACTTCCACATATGATTTTAGGGACAGGGAACATAATTCAACAGTGGATATCAAAGATATTTTCTACATGGGGCACAGCTGGCCATAATATAGTCCAGCTATTTGAAGGACATCACCTGATAAAGGCAGTGTCCAACGACAGATGGAGACTGCAAATGTGTGAACACAGCAAAAAGTCCAGGGAGACATGTGCAGAGCCTTTGTGCTTCATAGATAGCCTAATCTCCCAGCAAAAAGCAAGCAATTAAATCTGCTGAAGGATGGCTCTATTTATTTACAGTAGACTGTAACCCTTTAGCAGGCAGCCTGAAGCACAGGAACATGTTAAGGCATCATTCTTATAATCGGTCCTACATCACCCCTTCTGTATTCAAGTTGGCTCCCCAGGTGTAATAGAAATAGTCATGAACATTTTCTGTCTTCCCCAATTACTTTCTGCATATGCTCATTTGTCTTGGAGAAATAAATTCCACTCACAGGGCAACATTCTCTTCGGTGAATTCTGAGCTGAGAAGAGAAAATATGTCTATCCCTTGTGCTCAGCCATGACCTTTCCTAGGCCTCCTTGTGCCTGGAAAGTAGTGAATCTCACAGGACCATTTATTAGCCCTGCTATTCTAGGAAAGAATATCTTTTATCTGCCCTTAAAACTGCACTTCTTGGTGGTAATGAGAAAATCTGCTTTCATGTTCCCTGAATTCCCACACCTATGAAAGAAAAAAAGATACATAGGATTCCTATGCGTGGCTCCCAGGCTCAGCCAACCAGCTATTACACATGAACAAAAGAACTGTCCCACCCACCTACAGCACCAGGCCCTCTCACACACGCACAGCCTACAGCTCCTCTCTGTTCACACTATGAGGAAAAGAGGCCACCAGGGATTTAAACCCTCTCTGCCCCTCTACTCACATGTTTTCTTCACTGTCTTTAGAGAATGCTAAGTCCACAGGCACATCCTCCTCCTGTAACAGTGGCCTAGAGGAGATTTTCAGAAGATCATCTTATCCAATCCCCACAGCGGGACATCACCTGTCTTTCTTTCACTTTTTCCTACTATGTGTTCCTCAAGCTGCAACTTTAAGATTTCACATAATTTTGATCACGTCATCTCTTCCAGAAATTGATTTTATTCCCCAGTCGATCTGTTAAATTTTTCTCCAATCTTTCAAATCCTTCTCGTTTAAATTTAAATCCATTATTTATATTCTTATCTTTGCTAACTAATGAGAATTGTTTTTTCTGCTTTGGCAAACTCCCAAGTTGTGTGTATAATTGCATTCACATCTTTTTGTGTGTTTTCTCTCATATTTGTAAAGGTTATCACAAATTTTGAAGAAAATCTTGTTTTAATTAAAATATATACACAATTTCATTCTTTCCCAGAAACCCCTTGCACATTTATTTTCCATAATATTTGTTTCTTTAGGAAAATGCAGAATAGAAAGATGTTTCTCAGATACTGTTTAAAACTACAATCTATTATCAGAACTACTACTAAAAGTCCACTACTGAATGACTTCATAATTTAAGCAACTTAGCCAACACAGAGATTATTTGACTACCATATAATTTTATAGGATGATATATTCCCAAAATTCTAATTCCTTTAATAAATTGCTATAATTCGATCTACCCCTCACCTGATACATGATGAATAGAGAACGGTCACTCTCCGTGTTTCCCCCTTCTGAGTTGTCAGTGGTTTTAACAGACATGGAGAGGATTTAGTTACATTGCTTAAGAAATAACACAGTCAATTGACAGGTATTTACCAAGAATTTACTGTGGATATAATACTGCTAGAAACAAATGAGGATATAACAAAAATATATTTTTTCTTTTCCTTTCTCTTTAATAATCCCAATCTCCAGTGGCAGAAATGTCTCTGTCATCCTCTTCCTGATCTTACAATTTCTTATCCTGTTTTCCCCCAAATCAATCATTATGTCAAATGACCACAGCCTAATCCATATGAGGTTCTTCCTGGCAAAAGGTAAACACTTTGCTTCTCCCTCAACACCCCCCCGCCACACACTGAATCTCCTGTTTTCTCCCACCATGGAGTAAATTTCAAGTTACTCAACACTATCAACGCCCATCTCCCAACCTCACTTGCTCCTGACCCAGGCCGAGCCTCTGTCCCTTTGTAAATGCATTCACCTCCATAACCAGTCAGCTCCATGACTACTTCAGCCACTTTCACCACTGCCCCCTAGACTCTGTTGAGCACACAGAACTCCTAACCAGAAATTCTAAATCAGCATTCTTCAAAAAGAGAACTCTTGGGGGTATTTAATGATTTTCTAAGGGATACACAGCCAAACATAGTTTTAAGAGAATAGTTTTCCAGATACTCACCTTCCCTATATGTTCTTTTACAAAATTGATCTGTCTGAAAATGGTTTTAGATGGAAGCCTTCATGACAGTTTCCCCCGCCTCACCCTTTTCAATTTCATATTTGCTCTTTTCTCCTCTATATAGACACACAACCATATACATACATACATACATATGTACTTAGGTAAATAAAAAATAAACAAAATCTCTCATTCCAAATTTTACTATATCTTAATGACTTGAAATATTGAACACCTCCAGGGTCCCAGAGAAAAAAAAATTAAACTATGAGTACTAATGGCTTCTTTAACAAAAACTTCGTAAATCATTGCTAGGCCTCACGTTTGTTTGCTTGTTTTTATATTATACACGTTTCTGTTAAGAGCAAAGTGTGGCATAGAAGTAGGGGATTTTGGCCTCTGTAGGGACGTAATGGATGTACATGTTGCACACAATAAAGCAGAGGGAGTGATAATGAGTTTAAGAACCTCATGTCTCCCATCACTTTACTATTTACGAAAAGTGCATCACTGTTAAAGGAGAGCCTAAGAAAATAAAGCATAGAGTGTATGGGTAAGAAATTTTGAAAGCAGTGGAACTGTATTTTATTTAGGCAATAACTCCTAGTAAGGCTCTGTGATCTGTCTATTCTAAAGTAACATTAAGAAGTGAGATATCAGGGAATGTGTCTTAACACATTTACATGAATTGATAAATGAGATCAGATTTGTCTGAAAGTAATTCTAACTTACCTAAATGGTTTGAAAGTGAAAACTGGCTTTGCCTATTTGATTATATGACAGATGTGTTTGATTATATGACAGATGTGTTCCATAATTTGAATGCTTTAATCTGTCATGCCAAAGTTTTGATGAAAAAATATTTAAAGCAAATGATATAATAAATGCAATTTATCAAGAAATTTTTGTATTGGCAAAGGTATAGAAATTAACAATGTTTCAATGTTCCCAAAAGTTTCCTAATATATCAGTTGTTTTTAAAAAGTGCCTCTAAATGAAAGAGAAACAGATACAATTAATAGTCAATTGAAATTAATAGTATTAGTGAAACCCTTTCATTAAGCTCACCAGAAATTTAGAAACTAAATAAATATAAAGGCTATTCTGCAAATTCTTTTATAATTCTTTACTCTCAACAAAATTGAAGAACAGATCATGATGAAAGAGCATTAAAAATATTTTTTGGTGATACATTATTGTGGATTTTGGTTTCTACCACAAAAACGAATTCAAATAGTTGTGAGATATTGTTGTTAAAAATAAACCCCGTCCATTCTTATTCAAGGTTTCCAGTCTATTCCATTCCCATATACATAGAATAGAAATAGAATTGATATTGAACCCTCTTTTATTCCAACTATGCATCCCCAAGAAAAGGCCTATCCAACTGATTTAAAAGTGCATTTCTAAAAATCTCATGCTCAATAATTTTTTATCAAAATTTATAATACATTTCTATATTGCCAATTGTGTATTAATAAAAGTCTTAAGGATAGCTTACTCTTCAAGAAAAGTTTTTTAAGACATAGCATTCTGGTTGCAAAGTAATCAATCAAATTTTTTATTTCAATTAAGATAAAATTCTATTAGAAAAATGAAATCAAAACAGGCTCAAGCAGTAAAAGCTACAGAAAAATCTTATTAAAGAGGACCTTGTTTATAATCTTTACTTACTTTTTATCAAAGTATAATGTCTAGTCAGCATATATTCAGAAAATTATAAAAATCTTAAGTGTAACTCAATAAATTTCCATAAAATAAACATGGAAAACACATGACATTTTTACAAAGTGAAGCTGTAAAACAGCACCCAGATTAAGATTACGAATGTTACCAGGACCCCAAAAGCACTTGGTGTCCTCTCTTAATCATTATCCTCCAAAGGTAACCACGATCCTTATTTCCAGTGTCCAATGATAAGGCATGTCTGTTTTTGATCTTTATATAAATGGAATTATATGTTATGTACTTTTTTTGTCTTCTTTCACTCAGCATTATGTTTGTCAAGTTCATCCATATTCATATATTGTGTACATGTATTGTGATGAGTATAAAATATTTATTTTAAACTACTAACTTCACAGTATGGGAGAAACTACATATTTGAATCTACTTAGACATGTAAAGAAAAATTTTGGATATCATCTTGAAATTATGCAAGATTATTTATTTAATGTCCTTGGGCCTCAATTTTATCATATGTAAAATGGGATTAAAAGACTTTTACCTCAGAGTTGAAGTGTTCCTTTTTCACTGCATCCTGCCAGCATCTATTTTTTTTCATTTTTTGATTATGGCCATGCTTGCAGGAGGAAGGTGGTATCGCATTGTGGTTTTGATTTGCATTTCCCTGATCATTAGTGATATTGAGCATTTTTTCGTATGTTTGTTGGCCATTTGTATATCTTCTTTTGAGAATTATCTGTTCATGTCCTTAGCCCACTTTTTGATGGGATTGTTTGTCTTTTTCTTGCTAATTTGTTGAATTTTGGGGAGATTCTGGATATTAGTCCTTTGTCAGATGCATAGATTATGACGATTTGCTCCACTCTGTGAGTTGTCTGTTTACTCTGCTCACTGTTCCTTTTGCCATGCAAAAGCTAAACCACTGTGGAAAACAGTGTGGAGATTCTTTAAAGAACTAAAATTAGAACCACCATTTGATCCAGCGATCCCACTGCTGGGTATATAACCCAGAGAAAAAGAAGTCATTATACAAAAAAGATACTTTCATATGCATGTTTGTAGCAGCACAATTCACATTTGCAAGAATGTGGAACCAACCCAAATGTCCATCAGTCAACAAGTGGAGATATATATATCTATAATATATATATAATATATATATTATATATTATATATATTATATATATTAGTATTTATATATATATATTATATATATATAAATACTACTCAGCCTTAAAAAAGAATAAATTAATGGCATTGCAGCAGCCTGGTTGGGATTGGAGACTATTATTCTAAGTGAAGTAATTCAGTAATGGAAAACCAAACATTGTATGTTCTCACTCATAAGTGGAAGCTAAGCTATGAGGATGCAAAGTCATAAGAATTACATAGTGGAATTTGGGGACTCAGGGGGAAACGGTGTGACGAGGGTGAGATATAAAAGACTACATATTGGGTTAAGTGTATACTGCTCGGGTGATGGGTGCACCAAAATCTCATAGATCACCACTAAAGAACTTATTCATGTAACCAAATACCACCTGTTCCCCCAAAAACCTACAAAAATTAAAAATTTTAAAAATAAATAAATAAACAGAGTTGCTGAGAGGTCATGCATAAAAAGTTCTTGCCACAGTTCCCGACACATGTATAAATAGCAGCCATCGTTGCCTTCCAACTCTTCATCACAACTTTAACAACATTCTCCCCAAATCCTTTGTCCACACTGACCCCCAAGTATTATAACAAAACTTATAAATGAATATGTTCCTTTCATGTGTAGATTAACCTTGTTCTAGCTTTTTATTACTTGGAGTATGTGGTCTAAGCACTCCTGTATGACTTGCAATGACAACCTATAACAGACCCATGCCTATCTCCTCTGTAATTTAGGGTTGCCAATACCCCTTTCAACAGATGGATGAAAAGATTAACTGAAAAAATAATAAAAGAAAGATGAAAAGAAAAAAAAAGAAAAGCTTAATATATGTATGCAAAGTACTTGGCCCGGAGAAGGTGCGTAACAAATGGTAGCTATTGAAGAAAGAAATAAAAGGAGAAAAGCAAGGAAGAGAAAAAGGAAGGGAAGAAGGAAAGTAAGGCTATTGCATAATCTGATGTTGGTGTTAGAAGACCTACCTTAGTCTAATGGTCTTGACACCCAATTCAAAGCCCACGTGGATAGAAATGACATAAATAAAATAAGTGGAATACATGATTTTATCCCATTTTTTAGATGAGAAAACTTCAATTCTTAGAGATTAAATGATTTGCCCAAGGATTCGCAGGGAATTAGTGGCAGTGAGTATTCTCATGTGAATCTCTCTGATTCCACAGCCATACTTTTTTGCTCCATTCCACCGCCTCTCTGAAATATTCCAATGTTAATGTGGTATCTCAAATATGTCCCACTCCTAGGAAGAGATAATTTTCTCTCTGAGCCTCAGGGTCTACACTGTAAATTTGAGTTAATAATAATCATTGACTTTTAAATGAGTTAATATATGTAAAGTGCCTCAAGTAGCACTCAATAAGGGTTATTTTGTTGTTGTTTTAAACACTCAATTCTCTGGGTTTCTGATTTAAATAGAAATGCAGTGTATAAGCCTTCGGCCTACATAAAACAGATATCTCAGGGGAGCATTATATCCCTTTTGCTTAAGGTAAATACCAGCATTCTGATATACCCTTGGCCCTTTTCCTAATTGTTACCATAGGTCTTTAATATTCCTGTGAACTCAAGCCCCAATAACATGTACTAAATAAATAGTAATTCAAAAATTAGTTATTAAAATTTCTTCTCTTAAAAAGCTTGCAACAACCTGTGAAATTAGGACACATCTCAGAAAACAAATTAACTGTGTTTTATGTGGTCCAACTCATCAAATAAACTTGCCATTGTATCCTATTTTTAAAAATTCAAATTCTGCCTACAGTTCCTAAAGGTGTCATGAAATTTAGTTTAAAAATACAAATATTTTCCATTAGTATTATTTTGGTAATAATACTGATATCTGAGATTCTATGACATTCCAGTTTAAAATGTGTTTTTACAGTCATTGCCTATAATTTTTCTCATATGAATATGTGTTTGACCAGGCATATTATAAATACAAACATCACTTACGTTCATGGCAAGGTGAAAATGAATGGTTCATTTTGAAGAATAATTTAAATAATTTTTATCCATATAATATAGGGGGCTTACCTGAATAGATTTAATATTGTTCAACGGAAATTAATTGACTATTATTGCCATAGTGGATTGGACTGATAGCACAAAGATGGCTCGGATATAGTTCCTACCCTTTGGCAGGATCCAGCCCATAGGGGAGGCACCTTCAAACTGAGATAAATTTCTCAATTGTACATTCTCCAAGCATGCTTAGCTCTTAATACACTTTGTAGCTAAGCATTTATTTATGTTATCATCTGCTAACTGTCTCTCAAATTGGCAAAGCTCTATGACAGCAGTATCTATTTCTGGTTTTGCTTGGCATTACACTCCCAGTGCCCAGCAGAATTCGGTTTGCATATTAGGGATTCAATAAATTTGCTTATTTGTTCATTCCACAAATATCTGTTGTGAGCATCTATGATATTCTAAGTGCTTGAGATGTATGGGTGAAGAAAACAAGAAACCCTTGGGAAAGTGATATATAATAAATGTATTGCTGTATCTAAGAAAAGAGAGAAAAGCAATAAGAATTTCAAATAAAAGCATAATGTAGTATGTTAGAAGAACATCACTGTTATATTTTTTAAAAAGAATGAAGGCAGGGTAAGGGGAGTTGGGAGTGCTGATGGGGGTGGGGCAAGTTGCCATTCAAATAAGAGTGATGATACTGGGCATCATGAAAAGGTGACATCAGAAAGAGATTTAGTGGGAGCATTTAGCCTGCAGACATCTTGAGAAAGAACATGGCAAACTAGAGAAACTACATTGCAAAGGCTTTAAGGGAAAATAACACTGGTGTATTCCAGGACTGGAAAAAGGGCACTGTGGTATAGAGGAAATGCAGGCAGAGTAATAAGGAGTGACTACACAGAAGTCATTGGGAACCAGAACTCAAGTCTTATTGGTGGTTATAAGGACCTTGGTTTTTATTCTGTGTGTAATCTAGAGCTATTGCAGGACTTTGAGCAGCAGTTACATGACTTGACTTAATTTTACAAGAAACATCTGGTTACTGTGTTGAGAACACGTTAAAGGGGATCAAGAGAAAAAGCAGAGAAAAAATCAAAAATCTATTGCCATATGAGATATGAGAATGAGAATTTGTGATGATTATGGTGGCTTGGACTAGCAGATAAGTATTGGCATTGGAGAGAATTGGTTCAGATTCTGGATAACATATACGCACACATATGTATAAACACCACTCATGTCAGGGGGGAAAATATTCCCAGCACTCAGAAGTCTACTCTTTTCCTCTCCAAATCTCTTTTCCCCAAAGGTAACAACTATCCTGATTTTAATACCATTTACCTATTTTCAATCGTTATATAAACGGAATAAACAATATATATCCTTTTCTGTCTTCTAACTTTTGAAATTGATTGCATGTAACTGAAGTTCATTTATATTTAGATATAGTGTTTAAGTGTATAAATATGCATTAATTTATTTATCCATCTTACTGTTGTCAAACAGTAGTTCTTCCCAGCCTGTGCCCTATGAATAATGCTACCATAAACATTCTTATATATGTATTTTTGTGTAAAATTTCTATTGATGATATTCCTGAAAGTGGAAATATTAGGTAATAAGTTATGGATATGTACAACTTTAATAGATAGAGTTAAGCAATTTCCCAAGGTGGGTTTTATCAACTTAAACTTCTATGAGCAGGGTATAAAGCATACCTATTGCTCTGCATCAGTCTTTTTAAATTTTAGCCGTTTTGTTGAATGTGTAGTAGCATGAGTGGATTTAGTTTACGTTTCCCTGATAACTCAAAAAGCTGAGCTCCTTTTCAGATGTTTATTGACCATTTGAAGATCCACTTTTGTGAAGTGCTTCCTCGGGGGTCTGCTGATCTTTTGCATTATCAATAGCTTTTTCTTACTGATTTCTAGAAATCAGTAAGAATGGGAAAAAAATGAAAGTTTTCCATTTCTAGAAAAGCCATTCCAAATGGGAGACATTGGCCAAAACAAAGGGGCTACAGGACCCATGCAAGTCCAAAGTCCAGTGGGGCAGTCAAATCTTGAAGCTCCAAAATGATTTCCTTTGACTCCATGTCTCACACCCGGGTCTCGCTGATGCAAAAGGTGGGTTCCCATGGTCTTGGGCAGCTCTACCCCTGTGGCTTGGCAGAGTAAAGCCTCCCTCCTGACTCCTTTCACAGGCTGGCATTGAATGTCTGTGGCTTTTCCAGGTGCACAGTGCAAGCTATCAGTGGATCTACCATTCTGGGGTCTGGAGGATGGTGGCCCTCTTCTCACAGCTTCACTCAGCAGTGTCCTCGTAGAAACTCTGTGTGGGGAATCTGACCCCACATTTCCCTTCCTCACTGCCGTAGCAGAGGTTCTCCATGAGAGCCCCATCCCAGTAGCAAACTTTTTTGCCTGAGCATCCAGGCATTTCCACACATCTTCTGAAATCTAGGCAGACGTTCCCAAACTTCAATTCTTGACTTCTGTGCACTGGCATGCTCAGCACCACATGGAAACTGCCAAGGCATGAGGCTTCCACCCTCTGAGGCAACAACCCAAGCTGTACTCTGGCCCCTTTTAGTTACAACTGGGATGCAGGGCACCAAGTACCTAGACTTCACACAGCATAGGGACCCTGGACCTGGTCCATGAAACCACTTTCTCCTAGGCCTCTGGGCCTGTGATGGGAGGGGCTGCCATGAAGACCTCTGACATGCTCTGGAGACATTTTCCCCATTGTCTTGGAGATTAACATTCAGCTCCTCATTACTTACACAAATTTCTGCAGCCAAGTTGAATTTCTCCTTACAAAATGGGAATTTTTTTTTCTGTCACATTGTCAGGCTGAAAATTTTCCAAATCTTTATGCTCTTCTTTGCTTATGAGACTGAATGCCTTTACCAGCACCCAAGTCGCCTCTGGAATGCTTTGCTGCTTAGAAATTTCTTCCATCGGATACCCTAAATCATCTCTCTTAAGGACAAAGTTCCACAAATCTCTAGGGCAGGGGCAAAATGCTGCCAGTCTCTTTGCTAAAACATAACAGGAGTCAACTTTGCGACAGTTCCCAACAAGTTCCTCATCTCCATCTGAGACTACCTCAGCCTGGATTTCATTGTCAATATCATTATCAGCATTTTAGTCAAAGTCATTCAACAAGTCTCTAGGGAGTTCAAACTTTCCCACATTTTCCTGTCTTCTTCTGAGTACTCCAAACTTTTCCAACTTCTGCCTGTTACCCAGTTCCAAAGTCGTTTCCACATTTTTGGGTGTCTTTTCAGCAACACACCACTCTGCTGGTACAAATTTACTGTATTAGTCCATTTTCACATTGCTGATAAAGACCTACCCGAGACTGGGCAATTTACAAAAGAAAGAGTTTTAATTGGACTTAGAGTTCTACATGGCTGGGGAAGCCTCACAATCATAGTGGAAGTCACAGAGAAGCAAGTCACATATTACATGGATGGCAGCAGGCAAGGGGAGAACTTGTTCACAAAATCTCCCCCTTATAGTAACCATCAGATCTCGTGAGACTTACTCACTATCATGAGAACAGCATGGAAAAGATCTGCCCCCATGATTCAATTACTTCCCACTGGGTATCTCCCACAACACACAGGAATTCAAGATGAGATTTGGGTGGGGACACAGCCAAACCATATCAGTAGCCAAGATCCTACTGTAAATAGTCGTCTTTGCATTTTATTTTCTAACTTGTCCAGCTATATAGAAATATATGAAAATTTTATGACCTTGTACACAGAAACTTGATAAATTAACTTATTAATTATAACATTCTGTCTGTAGACTGTTTTGAGTTTTTGATGTATGCAATCATATCACTAAAAATAAAATTTCCATTTCTTTCAAATCCCAGTAGCTTTTAATTTTTTAATATATTTTTATAATTTCAACTTTTATTTTAGATTCAGAAGGTATATGTACACATTTGTTACATGAGTATATTACGTGATGCTGAGGTCTGGGGGTATGATTGATCTCATCACCCAGATAGGGAGCATAGTGCCCAGTAGTTAGTTTTTTTGACCCTGTATTTCTGCCAGATTTTGATATCAGGGAGATGCTGGCTTCATACAATGCATTAGGAGGAGTCCGGCCTCTTCAATTTTTTTGGAATAGTTTCAGTAGAATTGGCTCCAGATTTTCTTTGTATGTCTGGCAGAATTTGGCTATGATTCCATCTGGTCCAGGGCTTTTTGGTTGATAGGTTTATTACTGATTCAATTTCAGAACTCAATATTGGTCTATTCAGGGTTTCAATTCTGTCATGACTCAATCATGGGAATTTATGTTTCCAGGAATTTTTCTATTTTCTCTAGATTTTCTAGGTAATGTGCATAGAGTTGTTTGTAATACTCTCTGAGGATTCTTTAGATTTCTGTGGGATTAATTGTAATGTCACCTTTGTTGTTTTCTGGTTTTGCTTATTTTGGTCTCTGTTTTTTTCTTTGTTAATTTAGCTAGTGGTCTATTGATCTTGTTTATCCTTTCAAAGAAGAAACTGTTGGTTTTGTTGATTCTCTGTATGAATTTTTGGGTCTCAATTTCATTTGGCTCTGCCCCGATTTTATTTATTTCTTTTCTTCTGTTAGTTTTGGGGTTAGTTTGTTCTTGTTTTTATAGTTCCACTAAGAGTGATGTTAGATTGTTAAATGGAAATCTTTCTAATGTTTTGAAATAGGCATTTAGTGCTATAAACTTTCCTCTTAACACTGCTTTTGCTGCATCCAAGAGATTTTGGTATATTGTGTCTCTGTTTTCATTATTTGATTTCTTCCCTAATTTCATTGTTTACCCAAAATCATACAGAAGCAAGTTGTTTAATTTCCATGTAATTTTGCAGTTTCGAGAGATCTTCCTGGTGTTGATTTCTATTTTTATCTCACTGTGGTCTGAGATTAAGGTTGGTATGATTTTAATTTTTTGGGATTTATTGAGACTTACTTTATGACTGAGTATGTAGTTGAGCTCAATGTGTGCTCCATGTGCAGATGTACATTCTGTGGTTGATGAGTATTCTGTAGATGTCTATTAGTTCCAGTTGGTCAAATGTCCAAATGTCAAATTGAGGTCCAGAATTTCTTTGTGAGTTTTCTGTCTTGATGATCTGACTAATGCTGTCAGTGGGTTGCTGAAGTCTCCCACTATTATTGTGTGGCTATTTAAGTCTTTTCATAGGTCTAGAAGTACTTGTTTTATAAACCTAGGTGTTCCAATGCTGGAAGCATGTATATTTAGGATAGTTAAGTCTTCCTGATGAATTGAACCTTTTATCATTAAGTAATTTCCTTCTTTAATTTTTTTTTTACTGTTTTTGGTTTAAAGTCTATTTTATCTGATACATAAATAGTGACCCTTGCTCTTTTTTGCTTTCCATTTTCTTGATAGGTCTTTCCATCTTTGAGCCTATGTGTGTCATGAGATGGGTCTCTTGAAGATAGCAGAGAGATAGGTCTTGCTTTTTTATTCAATTTGCCACTCTGTGTCTTTGGAGTGGGGGCATTGAGACCATATACATTCAATGTTAATATTGATATGTAAGATTTTAATCATATTGAAGTTGTTAGTTGGTTGCTTTGTAGTTTCTATAGTCTGGTTGCATTATAGAATCTGCAGGCTATTTTCTTAAGTGTGTTTTTATGGTGCTGCTATTATTCTTTCAATTCCATGTTTAGAAGTTTCTTAAGGATCCCTTGTAAGGCTCACCTAGCAGTAATGAATTCCTTTAGTGCTTATTGTCTGGAAAAGATTTTATTTCTCCTTCACTGAGGAAACTTAGTTTGGCAGGATATGAAATTCTTGGTTGAAATTTATTTTCTTTAAGAATGCTGAAAATAGGCCCCAATGTCTTCTGGCTTGTGGGGTTTCTGCTGAGAAGTCTGCTGTTAGAAGTCTGATAGGATTCCCTTTGTATGTGATCTGATCTTTTCTCTAGCTGCCTTTAAGATTTTTTTCTTTAGTGTTGACCTTGGACAATCTGGTGACTACATATGCCTTGGTGATGTTCATTTTATATAGTATCTCACATGTGTTCTGTGGATTTCTTGTATCTGGGTGTCTTATTCTCTAGGAAGATTAGGAGAATTTTCTTGAATTATTCCCTCAAATATGTTTACCAAGTTGTTTACTTTTTCTCCTTCTCTCTCAAGAATGCCAATAATTCACAGGTTTGGTCACTTTACATAATCCCATATTTGTCAAATCTGTGTTCATTTTTTAAAATTCTTTTTTCTTTATTTTTATTTGACTGGCTTAGTTCTAAAGACACCTTCAAGCCATAAATTTTTTTCTTCTGCTTGGTCTACTCTATACATAAAGATTTCAACTGAATTTTGAAATTCCTTAAGTGAGTTTTTCAATTCCAGAAGCTCCGATTGATGTCCTTTTAAGATATTCATCTCTTCCTTTATTTCCTGGATTGCTTTAGGAGTTTGTGTTGATTTTTAACCTTGTCTTGGATCTCATTGAGCTTCCTTGCAACCCACACTGAATTTTTCATTTGTTATTTCTGAGTTTCCATTTTGGTTAGGGACCTGATATGGTATAGCTCTGTGTCCCCACCCAAATCTCATGTTGAATTGTTATCCCTAATGTTGGCAGTGGGGTCTGGTAGAAGGTGATTGGATCATAGGTGTGGTTTCTAATAGTTTAGCACCATCCCTCTAGTTCTGTTTTGTGATATAGTTCTCCTGAGACCTGCTTGTTTAAAAGTGTGTAGCACCTGCCCCCCACTTCCTCCTGCTCCCACTATGTAAGACAGGCTTGCTTCCCCTTCCCCTTCCACCATGACTGGAAGTTTTCTGAAGCCTCCCCAGAAGCAGAAACCTGTCCTGCAAAATCATTAGCTAATTAAACCTCTGTTCTTTATAAATTAACCAATTTCAGTTATTTCTTTATAGCATTGCAAGAACAGAATAATACAGAAAATTACTACCAGAGAAGTAGGGCATTGATATAAAGATACCTGAGAATATAGAAGCAACTTTGGAACTCAATAATGGGCAGAGGTGGGAACAGTTTGGGGGGCTCAGAATAAGACAAAGGAGATGAGGGAGACTTTGGAACTTCCTAGAGCTTTGTTAAATGGTTGTGACCAAAATGCTGAGAATAATAGGGACAGTGAAGTCCAGGCTAAGGAGGTCTCAGATTGAGATGAGGAACTTATTGGGGACTGGAGTAAAGGTCACTCTTGCTGTGCTTTAGTAAAGAGACTGGCAATATTGTGCCCCTGCTCTAGAGATCTGTGGGAATTTGACCTTCAGAGAGATGATTTAGGGTATCCGGTAGAAGAAATTTCTAAGCACGTTCAAAACGTAGCCTGGCTGCATCTAAAAGCCTATACTCATTTCCATAAGCAAAGACATGATCTGAAACTGCAATTTATATTTAAAAGGGAAGCAAAGCATAGAAGTTCAAAAAATTTGCAGCCTGGCCATAAGGTAGAAAAGAAAAATCCCATTTTCAGGTAAGGAATTAAATCCTGCTGCAGAAATTTGCCTAAGTAAAGAGAAGCCCAATGTTAGTAGCCAATACAATGGGGAAAATAACTGGAAGGTATTTCAAAGACCTGCATAGCAGGACCCCCAACCACCAAACGCTTCCTCCATCACAGGCCTGGAGGCCTAGGAGGGAAGAGTGGTTTCATGGGTGAGGCCTAGGGCTCCAATGCCCTGCACAACCTCACGACATGGCTCCCTGTGTCCCAGCCACTCCAGCTCCAACTGTGGCTAAAAGGGTCCCAGATACATTTCAGGCCACTGTTCGAGAGGGTGCAAGCCACAAGCCAAGGTTTTCATGTGGTATTTAGCCTTCAAGTGTGCAGAGGGCAAGAGTTGAGGCTTAGGAGTCTCCACCTAGATTTCGGAGGATGTATAAAAACACCTGGATGTCCAGGCAGAAGTCTGCTGAAGGGGCAGAGTCCTTATGGAGAACCTCTACTGGGAAAATGAGGAGGGAAAATGTGGGATTGGAGACCACACACAGAATCCTCACGGAGCACTGTCTAGTGTAGCTGTGAGGAGAGGGCCACCATTCTCCAGACCATAGAATGGTTGATCCACTGGCAGCTTGTATCATGTGCCTGGAAAAGCTACAGGTGCTCAATATCAGCCCATGAAAGCAGGTGCAAAGTCTGTACCCCATGGAGCCATGTGGCAGAGCTGCCTAAGGCCTTAGGAGCCCACACTTTGGATCAGTGTGGCCTGGATGTGAGACATGGAGTCAAAGAAGATTGTTTTGGAGCTTTGGGATTTAATGACTTCCCTACTGGGTTTTGGACTTGCATGGGGTGTGTAGCCCCTTTGTTTTGGCTGATTTATGTCTTTTCAAAAGGGAATATTTACCCAATGCCTATACCCCCCATTGTACCTTGGAAATAACTAATTTGTTTTGATTTTACAGGCTCATAGGTGAAAGGGACTTGCCTTGACTCATGTGAGACTTTAGATTGCACTTTTGTGTTAATGCTGAAATGAGTTAAGATCTGCGGGACTGCTTAGAAGGGATGACTGTATTTTGCAATGTGAAAAGAACATGAGATTTGGGAGGGGCCAGGGGCAGAATGATAGGGTTTGGCTCTGTATCCCCACCCAAATCTCATTTTGAATTATAATCCCCAATGTTGGAGATGGGGCCTGGTGGGAGGTGATTGGATCATTTGGGTTGTTTCTAATGGTTAGGCACCTTTCCCCCAGTGCTGTCTCATAATAGAGTTCTCCCAAGATCTGCTTGTTTGAAAGTGTGTAGCACCTCCTCTCTCTTTCTTCTTCCTGTTCCTGCCATTTAAGACATGCTTGTTTCCCCTTCACCTTCTGCCATGATTGTAAGTTTCCTGAGGCCTCCCCAGAAGCAGAAGCCTGTACAGCTTACAGAACCATGAGCTAGTCAACTCTCTTTTCTTTATAAATTACTCACTTTCAGGTATTTCTTTCTTTATAGCAGTGTGAGAACAGACTAATAACAGACCATTGCTGGAGATCTAGTGTGATCCTTTGGTAGTGTGACTACACTCAGATTTTTTATGGTGTCAGAATTCTTATGCTGTTTCTTTCTCATCTGGGGATGATGACATTTTTAATTTTTGTAACGATTTCCATGCAGGTAGAATTTTTTTCTTTTTCTTTCTTTCTTTCCCTTTTTCTCCTTCCCTAGAGAGTGTGACACAGAGAATGCTGTGTTGTGTCTTTTGGCTTCGCTTCTACAGCCCTACTCACTTCTTTTGACAGATATTATATTGGGCTGTGCGGTTTGACCTACAAGGTACCAAATGGCATTTATGGGTGAGAGCCAGCCATAGCCAATGCAGCTGGGTATTTACTTGATCCTTGTTTAGTGGGAGAAGCTCTCTATTACATCAGGCAATGGGCTGATCTGAGGAATGAACAATGAGCTCCCTGTTCAGCCCCAGGTGGACAGGGGAACAACATACACAAACCAGGCAGACCCACCTACAGGTCCCCCAATGGCAGACAAAAACACCAGCACCTAGGAAGAATCCCATGGGCAGCCACCAAGCATGCAGAAGTGTGCTAGGTGTGGAACTGGGAGACCTCCTCAGCCCCAGTTTCTCTGCATGGGGAGTATAGGTAGCCTAAAGGCCTAACCTAGGAGAGTGGGATGCCTGGAAATGGAGCACAGAGGGCCTAGCTGCACTACAATTTCTGCAAAGGAAGAATGGGGCAGCTCAGGCTGCTTATCTTGGTGAGTGGCTGCTCCAATTGCCTGGAACAAAGAAGGCACAGCTGCACCATGATCTTGGCACAGGAAGGATGGAGTGGTTTAGGTTGCTGGTCCAGGGAAGTAGACCCCCTGAAAGCCTGTAGATCTGCCTGACCATGAAGTAGAGAGGGGCCTGCTGCACCACAATCTCTGTGCAGGAAGAGTGGGGCAGCTCAGGCTGTTGACCCAGGTGAGCAGGTCCCCTGAATGAATGCCTGGAGATCTGCATGGGCATGGAGTGGGAAAGAGCTCCCCTGCACCAGTATTTCTGCACAGGAGGTTTGGGGCTACTCAGCCTACTAAACCAGGCAAGTGGGTACTCTAAATGCCAGGAGATCTGCTGAGGCATGGAGTGAAGAGAGTTCCTCTGTACCATGATCTGTGCCCAGGAAGGATAAGGCAGCTACCTGAGCTGGACTCCAGGCAAGTGAGTGCTCTAAATGTCTCTAGATATGCTGGAAGGTGGACCAGAGGGCTCAATGTACCACCATCTCAGGGGAGCAGACCAGGATACCCAGCAATGGCACATGAAGACCTGCTCTAGATCACCAAGCTGCCCCGGCTGCAAGTCTAGTTTCCCAAGAGAAACCACAGCTGTAGCAGCTCTCCTCACGCCCAAGGCCTGCAACGTGGAAGAGCATATTTCCAGTGTCTGCTGCTGAGGCACTTTCCACAGTTCTGGCTATAGAATACCCTACCTCACTCCAGAGCAAGCACTCCAATCTCTGGCCTGAGACTAAAATGCCTGTGCAGCCAAGCTGCCCAAGTAGCCAAATAATTACTGACTTTATACATACCCATATTAAAAGTGGCATGCTCTCAGTCCCAGGCCTGGGAAAATGCCTGCAGCCTCTCCCGGTTCTGGGGAATGCCTTCAGCTTTCCCCAGTGTCTTTCCCTCACAGAATCTCCAAATGTGTGCCCAAGTTAGCTCCAGGGTTTGGGAGAAACAAAGTGCTCTCCCTTGGCCTGGGTTGGTTGGATCCCCAGCGGAAAGCTGAGTCACAAAGAGAGGTTCTCTGACTCTCTCACGTACTGGGGCTTCACTTATTTTTATTGACCAGATGCCATCATGGGGCCTGTTTGCCCACATTCCCCTCCGCAAGATCTGAGGTATCCTTCATGATTCTAGTGGAGTTCCATTTTCTTTCTTGAATTGAAGCCCACAGAGTTGAATCTTGTGCACTATCTTGCTATTCATAATTCACCATCTTGGGGAAAAAAAGCTTTTAGTTTTCCTTGCCTACAAAACAATGTTTAATGGAAACAAGGTCTTTCTTTCTCATTTTTAGCTCAGAGGAAACCTTTCAACATTTCTTCTTTAAGTATGATGTTTGCTGTAGGCTTTCTGTTAGATTTGCACCATAATCAGATTAAGGAACTCTTCCACCCCATTCTTAATTTCCTAAAGTTTTTATTATGAATGGAAGATAAGTCTTATAAAATTATTTTTCTGTATCTACTTTTCTCTTTTATTCTGTTAATGTTGTAAATTTAAAAAATTTATTTGCAAATGGTAAATACTCTTGCATTTCTGGACTAAATTCCATTTGATCCTGATATAATAGCCTTTTCATATATTGCTAGATTCTGTTTATTAATCTTGTTTTAGAATTTTGGTATCTCTCTTTATGAATGAGATTAGCCTTATATCTGCCTTATGCTGACTTCTCAGATTTTGCTTTTAACATTATGCTGCCCTCATAAACACATTGGAATGCAGTCACTTTTTTTTTCTAGAAGACTTTGTATAAGATTGGCACTGTTGTTTGTGTGTGTGTGTGCGCGTGTGCATGCACATGCGTGTTTGTATACACACAAAAAATAATGTTTGGTAGAATTTTCCCACAAGACTCTGAATCATAAGTTTCCATTTCGATGTAGGTTTAAAATGCTGATTCAATATAAAAGTTATATGATGGGAAGAAAGAGCATCAGTCCAGCAATCCATTTTCTTCTTTTACTGGAAAGACATCTTGGTAGAAAGACAGATGACCAAATCAAGTAAACATGCTAATGATAGACCACCTCAACACCAACTCAGTTTACTGCATTAGGCACCCAGTGTATCTTCTAATAGACTGGCCTATGGTGGGAAGAAATTTGTCATTTTCAAAATAATTTTTTCTTCATTGCACTAAGAACTAAACTTTGCTATTTCAATTTTCTCTACTCTTATTGGCTTAATTGTAAACACCTTCAAGTCAGGTGTTTTCTTCTAGTGTTCACTTTTATTCACCCCCTCACGGTCCAACATAATGGACCAACTGATGGGAAAAGAATCAGAAGAAAACATTAATCTCCAGAATGCTATTTCCACAATTTCCATGTACTCATTCGGGGAAAAAATGAACTATTGAAGCAAAAGTTATTTGAAGGTATCTTGTAATTAGCAGAAAAAGCAAAACTGCTCAATCTTAAAGGTAAGATCAGTCCAGGTCTTTTCAATTGCCACACATGCCTTCACCAACAAGTAGTCTCACCAAGGAAGAGCAAAGGGATAAATAAGATACTTGAGTTGACAGTTTGATATAAGAAACACTTAATTTTTGGTGGGTTATCTCAGTCATAACTCAACAACTATTTCCCATCACTTTCTAATAGCACAAAAGCTAACCATTATGTTGTGAAGTCATGTTCTTAGAAATGTGATTCAAGAGAGTCACAGTGCTCTTCAACATGCTTTCCTCTTTCCTTAATCATTTTCAAACTGGATGACTTACATTTGAAGTGACATGGAGAATGATTTTTTTTCTTTATACAACAAGGTGGGGAGTGGGGAACCCTCCTCTTTTAGAACAAACTCAGGGTTTCTCAAGTAAGTGTTAATATATATTGCTGTCAAACAAATTATTTTTTCAATTAAGGCATAAGGGAACTCTTTGTACTTCTTAAAAATGAAAAAGCTCCTTATTAATCCTCTTGGGTTGTGACATGGACAAAATTATCAATAAAATCATAGCCTTTATACAAGCCTCCAAAACCTTCAGAAACTGAACTGAACCGTTCTGATCCTCCATGGGCACAGCTCTTCCATTAGGTCAGGAACTGTTTTAAACTGCCGATATTCTTTGAATCTGTTATACACTCCACAAATAGAATTTTCTTTATTTCAACATAGAATTGGCTGTAACTGATTTGATCAGTCAGATTTAGTTCAGCTCATATTCATACTATAATATTAAAGCATGGAGAGATATAATGGTCCTACCATTCTTAACAAACTCAGGCTGCTATGACAATATTCACTGAAGAGTTTGCATACTCTGCAGTTCTACTGTTGTCATATACCCAAAGCCACTGTTTCTATTTCTAAAATGTCTTAGGACTTTGGGAAATAGTATGCTTTTTAAAAGACAGATAACTTACACTAAAGTATATCAAGCACCAGGAAACACTGTATTTATATCATTAGCACATATTGTATCCTCTTATCATTAGCAAATTAGAAGCTTGGTAAGTATTTAAATATGAAAAGATAAAAGGGATGATAGAAGGTGTACTAATAGCAAAATCTCATCTTGCATAAATGGAGTTTACTGGGATGAAATAAACATATTCTGAATTACTAAGACAGGGTGGTTACCATTGCCCTAAAGTATTACAGGGTGGCACTATTAACAATTATTGTCAATCCCCAATGTGCTAACTCAGAATGAATTTCTTCATATAACACTAGGTTATATTTAAGCAAATGACACAATAATCTATATAGGCGATAATATGGTTAAAATGCATTTATTATGAAAAATATGGGAACACTAATAACTAAAAAATGTATAGGCAATAAAAAGCATCAAGACTACTATAATTTTGATTTGTTTGTTTCAAGAATGCTTTGTTTTAAGAATGCTTTGTTTTTGAAAAACAGAGTTAATTTCATAAGGAGATAGAGAGAAACTTTTCAAGAGATTCTGAAGGACAATTTTAAATGAGCTAGAAGTTGAGATAGTGGTCCCTGGGGGTGGTTCTCTTTTAAAATATTTCTAAGGAAGTCTGGAAAAAATTTATGTCTCTCAAGGAAAAAAATTGTTTTAGATGTTGAGAGAAACAGAAAAAGATGTATATGATCACCAAGAGATGAATAAAAAAGCAGAAAGAATGGTTCGGTCAGATAATTCCCCGTGTTAGCTATCAGATATTACTGTCTGTTCAAGGATTCTTAACTATCAGCCTGACTTAAGCAGAGTACTCAGGAGGGCCTTATGTACCCTATCAAGGGTATGTATACCTGATATAAAAGTTGAGTCTAGTTGCTTTGTCATACTTGCATATTTTTAGAAGAAAAAAAAAAGATCACATAAAGTGTAAGAGAACAAAATTAGGCTGGGTGCAGTGGCTCATGCCTGTAATCCCAGAGCTTTAAGAGGCTGAATCAGGAGAACTGCTTGATGCTAGGAGTTCAAGACTAGCCTGGGCAACATAGTGAGACTCTGTCTCTACAAAAATAAATAAAATAAAAGAGTACAAAATTACTAAAACCTAATCCTCAATAATAGGTATGCATAAATTATCGTACGTATAATACAATGAGATATATCATTTTTAAAAGGTGACTACATCAAAGGAGGGAATAAAAACTTGATAAAAATTAAAAATAAGGGAATAAAGGTGATTATAAACTGTAAATTTTGTCACCAAACTCAGAAAACTTTGGAAAAGCAAAGAGATATTATTAAAAATTATCCCAGGAAAAGTGCTCTGAAAGACTGTCCCAGCACATCAGGACTTAACAATTATAAACCACTAAAGTTTATGTATGAAAATGATGGATTCTAGAAGTATGTGAAGCAGTGTATGAAGTATATAAACTTCATTAGATTATGCCAAGGGGTCTTCCAAAGTAGTTGTGTAGTTTACCACCACTTCACCAAATCTTTGGTATTATAACACCTTTAAATTTTACCAATTAATAATGTGTGTAAAATGTATCTCACTGTGGCTTCAGTTGGCATATTGCTGATTACTAATAAAGTTGAACATCTTTTCAAAGGCTGTTGGCTGCTTATTTTTCTTCTTTCTGTAAAGTGTCTATTAATGTATTTTTCCTCCTTCTCTATTGGGTTTTTTATTATTGCTTTAAAGTTCTTTTAATGTTATGGACATTATCCTTTTTCGGCTATGTGTGTTGTAATTGTTCTCCTACTTTGTGACTTGATGTTTCCTCTGTTTTAGGGGCCTTTTGATAAGTTTATGCAGTCATATTTATCTCTCTTTCATCATGTTTTATGATTTTGATGTGTTGATTAAGAATCCATTCCTATGCAGAGATTACAAATTACTTCTAAAAATATTGAAGTCCTGCCTTTCATATTGAAATATTTTGTCAAGAATTGCTGTTTGCATATAAAATTAGGAAAAAAATCCTAGGGGGTAGTAATGGAGGCACCTGCTGCTCACTTAGTTACCATTCAGAGATCCTAATACGCGTGCCCTGAGGATGCTAAGCACAGAGGACTGGTATCACAGTCACACCTAAGTAATCTAAGAAGAAACGTTGCTGTAGTGGCCTCTGATAGCAAAGTAGACTTTGTGCAGGGTATCTGATGAGATCTTACGTGATATGCATGCAACCTGAACAAATCCAAATAGGTCACCTAGGCAATGCAGATACACACCAGCAAATGTCCAATACTATGTTTATTTACATCTCTAGATTCATGTTTTCTTGTTTTGGCTTCTGAAGATTTTCTTCACTTCATGAATTAGCCATGCATTTTAAAATGAGCGTTTTATATTTTATCTGCATTTGAAGTGTTATTCCTTAAGTAGTGTTTTCTGAACATCTACTCAGCCATGTTGCCTGTAACAAAAGTCTGTAAGATGGTGTCAAAATGCTTTTAAATAGAGTCTACACTAAATGAACATTAAGCCAGAGTTTGTGCTAAAGCATTGTCTTTGTTTCACAAAAAGGACAATGATTGCTCAGAGACATTAAATTTCTTTGCCAAGGTGACACAAATTTTGTTTCTGAGAACATTATTTTTTTCCCATTTCTGTTTTGTTTCCAGGGTCATTAATAGTATAGTTCTCTCAAAATGTTTTCAATTCCTTTTCCTCACTCTTTCTGAAACATTTTAGTGAAAGACTGCTCCCTGAGAATCCTGGAATTGTATATGAAGAGAAAGAGTAATTGAAATTTCTGATTATCAATAATAAACTGCTGATTACAATTGGATAGTAAGTACTAAAAATTTAATCATAATTATCAATTTAAACATATTTTTATGTTTATATGCTAATATAAAATGTAACTCCTATCTTTAAAAATTAAATTTTAGAATTCAACACATTATGTATCTACTCAATTTTATCATAACTATTTGGAGAATTATTTTTCTTTCTCCCATAATCAAGTTAAAGAAAAGATTTTTTCAAGGTTGGGTTTTTTAGAAGCAGGCTTTGAAATGGATATTTGCCTGCAAAATACTTATTGGGGAATGTTCTCTCATAAGGAAAAAGGGAAAGCAGAATTGGGTAGAGGGAAGGATTAAGCCATGAGGCAATCACAATAGAGGTATTAGCTACTCTTGTGGGAGACTATCAGTGAGATGGTCCTTCAAAGTTGCTTTGAATTAAGGCAAAGGGACTAAGCCTTTTTTATCTCACATTGCTCAATTGCAGGATAAGGGGTGCCATGAAATGGGAATAAGACATAACTGTAGGCAAAGTGGCATCCTTTGACTATGAACAAATACTGGAGAGAGAATTCAACTGTGAGCTATGGCAGCCAATACTCTCAGCAGCCGGGACAATGCATGCTTTAGTCCTGATTGAGAGTGAGAGGAATATCCCTTGGAAAGAATATAAATAATGTACTCTGGCTTTTTAAAAAAATTTTAAACAAGAAATATGGTAGGTGCTAAGCAACAAGTGTTTTCCAATACTGACTTTTCTACTGAGTTACTTAGAGCCAAATCAATTTCTCCAATTACCTCAACCTTGAGAAAATTTAATTCAACAATCGCAGAGAAAACAAATTAGAAATTTAGAAATCAGAAAGCTTATGTGTCTTGGCTTTTTAATGAAGACTCAAATTTACTTTTATCTATTTATTATAAATAAAACACTCATTTTTTTAAAGAATAGTACTAAAATAAAATGACACTTAAATCAGAGAAAATTTTAAAGGATACTAAACACCACTTTCTATGATATCTGTAGTGGATGCTATAGTGTGCTGCCAAGATACCCCTTCAGGACCATGACATTAATTCCCATATCTTCCAGGAATGTTAGCTATTGACTGCTTACAATAGAGTTTTCTTTTAGAAATTGCCTTTGGTAGAAGAAAGTCACCTGCCCAAAGTCATTCTACTTTGAAGGCAACTTTTACTTAACAACCAGTTAATGTAGTAGTACAAATGTTTGGGCCCCAAGCCTTGAATTCAGACAGCTCTGAAAGGCCATCAAAGCTCCAGAGCTCCCTACATGATTAACTTAGGCTTTTCTTGCAGCTGCATGGCCATTCTACGTCTCCTTTTTCCCGATCCTTCTTCCCTGTCTCCTTTACGTATTGTCATGGCTCATTTATATATCAACTTGACTGGGTTCAGAGATGCTCACATAGCTAGTAAACATTATTTCTGGGTGTGTCTGTGAAGGTGTTCTGGGAAGAGATTATCATTTGAATCAGTAAACTGAGTAAAGAGGATCCACCCACACCAATTTGTATGGACATCATTCAATCTGTTGAAGACCAGAATAGAACAAAAAGGTAGAGGAAAAGCAAATTTCCTTTCTCTTTCCTTTAGCTAAAACATTCATCTTCTCCTGCCCTCAGACATCAGAGCTCCGGGTTCTCAGGCTTTCAGACTCCAGGACGTACACCAGCCACTGCCCACCCCATTCACTCTACCTCTTGTCTCAGGTCTTTGGACTTGGACTGAATGATACCACCAAATTTGCTGGTTCTCTAGCTTGCAGAAGGCATGGTATGGGATTTCTCTGCCTCCATAATTGCATGAGCCAATTTCCATAAGAAATCTGAAACTTCCTGAAAAAACATTTCTCAATTAGAGCATTTTTCCAGGGAATTTGATAAAAGACAGTGCCAAGAGTAATCCTAGGAAGCAGGGTCCAAAATGGAATGTTGGAGCTGGATCACTCACTGGCCAGATGGCAATGAGGACCTTGTCCCTTGTGCTAGGTGGATTACTGATTGTCCCTGGCATGCTATAACAGGTCCACTGATAAAACCTTTGTCAATGGCAACCTAGTGAAAGGGAATGCATTGGTGTGGGCAATATTTCAGGTATTCAAGAAATCTGGTAAATTTAGTAACGGAGATTATAACAAAAGACAGGAAAATTAATCAATAATTTAAGTCAAAGTATGAAAGCCAGAGGGCCTCCTTGGCAGCATCTAAAGGGCTTTAATCTGTTGCAACCAAAGTGCTAGAAAGGCAAAATATCAGGCCCAGAGCTTAATTATAAGATAGCATATGGCCAGGTGCAGTGGCTCACGCCTGTAATCTCAGCACTTTAGGAGGCCGAGGCAGGCGGATCACTAGGTCAAGAGATTGAGAGCATCCTGGCCAACATGGTGAAACCCCATCTGCACCAAAAACACAAAAAATTATCTGGGCATGGTGGTGCACACCTGTAGTCCCAGCTACTTGAGACCACTGCACTCCAGCCTGGTGACAGAGCAAGACTCTTTCAAAAAAAAAAAAAAAAAGATAGCATATTTACAGCTAAATTCTCAACCCCAGCAGGTCTCGTGTTCCAAGGTCAGGGTCCTGACAGGGATGGAATAGGACTATGAGACACGGGATGACATGGTTGAAAGAACATGGCATTCTTAGGAGAAACAGATGGACAGCCAACAAGTGTATTTTTTAATTTATACAACCAAAAAAAATCAAGGATGGATAATCAAGAGAATGAGAGCAGTTGCTCCACTAAAAAGCTGTTTGTAGGCTCCAGCCAGTTTTGAGACATAAAATTCAATGACTGAAAGAGATGCTGGGTCCCTAGGAGAAGGAAATTTACAACCCTGTAGCAAGTATATTTGGTAGTTCTCCCTAAGGGGACCTAAGCCATAAACTTGAGAAAGGAATACTCATATATTTTTAGGGCTGTTGGACACAGGATCCATGTTAACATTGATAACCACAGGCCCAAAAGTCATCATGGCCCCCTGTTAAAGTGGAGATATATGGGAGCTAGGTATAAAGTAGAGTCCTGACCTAGGTATGGCTTACAGCAGGTCCATCTACTAAGTCCATGGTGATCACTGCTTTGGTCTCCAATGTGTAATTAGACTGAACATACTTGGTAGTATGCAGACAACTGGTCCTTGGTATGTAAGGTACAACCTACCACAGTAGAGAAACCCACATGCAAACATCTGAAACTTTCCTTTTATAAACCAAAATAATATTTCATCCTGGCGATAATGGCAGAGGATAGTGTCACACTTACAGACCTAAAAAAATGTAGGGGTAGTGGACATCATCACATCTCTATTTAAATTCATCATTGCCTAATGAATACAACAAAATCAGATGGATCCTGAAGATGACATTTCACTACCATCAACTTAACCAATTGCAGCTGCTGTGCCAGATGTGGCGTGCTTACCAAAACAGATTAATACAGCCTCTGGTACAAGCTGTAGCCATCGATCTGGCAAATGTGATCTTTTTCACTCCTATCAGGAAAGAGGATAAAAAGCAATACATATCCAGTTGAAGTGGACAAACATACACATTTAGTCTTGCCCCAAGGCTACGTTAACTCTGCAACCTTTGTCAGAGTCTAGATGAATCACCTGGCTCATTTAGACATTCCACATATCATCACATTGGTCCACTATATTGACACTATCATGTTAATCAGACAAGATGATCAAGAATTGGCAAGTGTGGGGCAGTTCCAAGATGGCTGAATAGGAACAGCTCCAGTCTACAGCTCCCAGCGTGAGCGACGCAGAAGATGGGTGACTTCTGCATTTCCAACTGAGGTACCAGGTTAATCTCACTAGGGCTTGTCAGACAGTGGGTGCAGGACAGTGGATGCAGCCCACTGAGCGTGAGCCAAAGCAGGGCGAGGCATCACCTCACCGGGGAAGCCCAAGGGATCAGGGAATTCCCTTTCCTAGCCAAGGGAAGCTATGAGAGATGGCACCTGGAAAATTGGGTCACTCCCACCCTAATACTGTGCTTTTCCAACAGTCTTAGCAAACGGCACACCAGGAGATTATATCCCCTGCCTGGCTCAGATGGTCCCACGCCCACGGAGCATCACTCATTGCTAGAACAGCAGTCTGAGATCCAACTGCAAGGCAGCAGTGAGGCTGTGGGAAGGGCAGCTGCCATTGCTGAGGTTTGAGTAGGTAAACAAAGTGGCCCAGAAGCTAGAACTGGGTGGAGCCCATGGCAGCTCAAGGAGGCCTTCCTGCCTCTGTAGACTCCACCTCTGAGGGCAGGGTATAGCTGAACAAAAGGCAGCAGAAACCTCTGCAGACTTAAATGTCCCTGTCTGACAGCTTTGAAGAGGGCAGTGGTTCTCCCAGCACAGAGTTTGAGATCTGAGAAGGGACAGACTGCCTCCTCAAGTGGGTACTTGACCCCCGAGTAGCCTAACTGGGAGGCACCCTCCAGTAGAGGCAGACTGACACCTCACACGGCTGGGTACTCCTCTGAGATGAAGCTTCCAGAGGAACCATCAGGCAGCAACATTTGCTGTTCAGCAATATTCACTGTTCTGCAGCATCTGCTCCTGATACCCAGGCAAACAGGATCTGGAGTGGTCCTCCAGCAAACTCCAACAGACCTGCAGCTGAGGGTCCTGACTGTTAGAAGGAAAACTAACAAACAGAAAGGACATCCACACCAAAACCCCAACTGTACATCACCATCATCAAAGACCAAAGGTAGATGAAACCACAAAGACGGGAAAAAACAGAGCAGAAAAGCTGAAAATTCTAAAGATCAGAGCACCTCTTCTCCTCCAAAGGAACACAGCTCCTTGCCAGCAACAGAACAAAGATGGATGGAGAATGACATTGACGAGTTGAGAGAAGGCGGCTTCGGACACTCAAAATTCTCCAAGCTAAAGGAGGAAGTTCAAACCCATCACAAAGAAGCTAAAAACCTTGAAAAAAGATTAGACAAATGGCCAATTAGAATAACCAGTGTAGAGAAGTCCTTAAATGACCTGATAGAGCTGAAAACCACACATGAGAACTATGTGACGAATGCACAAGCTTCAGTAGCTGATTCAGTCAACTGGAAGAAGGGGTATCAGTAATGGAAGATCAAATGAATGAAATGAAGTGAGAAGAGAAGTTTAGAGAAAAAAAGAGTAAAAAGAAATTAACAAAGTCTCCAAGAATATGGGACTATGTGAAAAGACCAAATCTATGTCTGATTGGTGTGCCTGAAAGTGACGGGGAGAATGGAACCAAGTTGGAAAACACTCTGCAGGATATTAACCAGGAGAACTTCCCCAATCTAGCAAGGCAGGCCAACATTCAAATTCAGGAAATACAGAGAACGCCACAAAGATACACCTCGAGAAGAGCAACTCCGAGACACATAATTGTCAGATTCACCAAAGTTGAAATGAAGGAAAAAATGTTAAGGGCAGCCAGAGAGAAAGGTAGGGTTACCCACAAAGAGAAGCCCATTAGACTAACAGCAGATCTCTAAGCAGAAACTCTACAAGCCAGAAGAGAGTGGGGGCCAATATTCAACATTCTTAAAGAATTTTCAACACAGGATTTCATATCTACCCAAACTAAGCTTCATAAGTGAAGGAGAAATAAAATCCTTTACAGACAAGCAAATGCTGAGAGATTTTGTCACCACCAGGCCTGCCCTAAAAGAGCTCCTGAAGGAAGCACTAAACATGGAAAGGAACAACCAGTACCAGCCACTGCAAAAACAAGACAAAATGTAAAGACCATCAAGGCTAGGAAAAAACTACATCAACTAACGAGCCAAATAACCAGCTAACATCATAATGACAGGATCAAATTCACACATAACAATACTAACCTTAAATGTAAATGGGCTAAATGCTCCAATTAAAAGACACAGACTGGCAAATTAGATAAAGAGTCAAGACCCATCAGTGTACTGTATTCAGGAGACCCATCTCACGTGCAGAGACACACACAGGCTCAAAATAAATAATGGAGGGAGATCTACCAGCACATGGAAAACAAAAAAAGGCAGGCGTTGCAATCCTAGTCTCTGATAAAACAGACTTTAAACCAACAAAGATCAAAAGAGACAAACAAGGCCACTACATAATGGTAAAGGGATCAATTCAATAAGAACAGCTAACTATCATAAATACATATGGACCCAATACAGGAGCACCCAGATTCATAAAGCAAGTCCTTAGAGATCTACAAAGAGACTTAGACTCCCACACAATAATAATGGGAGACTTTAACACCCCACTGTCAACATTAGACAGATCAATGAGACAGAAAGTTAAAAAGGATATCCAGGAATTGAACTCAGCTCTGCACCAAGTGGACGTAATAGACATCTACCGAACTCTCCACCCCAAAACAACAGAATATACATTCTTCGCAGCACCACATCGCACTTATTCCAAAATTGACCACATAGTTGGAAGTAAAGCACTCCTCAGCAAATATAAAATAACAGAAATTATAACAAACTGTCTCTCAGACCACAGTGCAATCAAACTAGAACTCAGGATTAAGAAACTCACTCAAAACTGCTCAACTACATGGAAACTGAACAACCTGTTCCTGAAGGACTACTGGGTACATAACAAAATGAAGCCAGAAATAAAGATGTTCTTTGAAACCAACGAGAACGGAGACACAACATACCAGAATCTCTGGGACACATTTAAAGCAGTGTGTAGAGGGCAATTTATAGCACTAAATGCCCACAAGAGAAAGCAGGAAAGATCTAAAACTGACACCCTAACATCACAATTAGAAGAACTAGAGAAGCAAGAGCAACTCATTCAAAAGCTAGCAGAAGGCAAGAAAATAACTAAGATCAGAACAGAACTGAAGGAGATAGAGACAGAAAAATCCCTTCAAAAAATCAATGAATCCAGGAACTGATTTTTTGAAAAGATCAACAAAATTGATAGACTGCTAGCAAGACTAATAAAGAAGAAAAGAGAGAAGAATCAAATAGACGCAATAAAAAATGATAAAGGGGGTATCACCACTGATCCCACAGAAATACAAACTACCATCAAAGAATACTATAAACACCTCTACGCAAATAAACTAGAAAATCTAGAAGAAATGGATAACTTCCTGGACACATACACCCCCCCAAGACTAAACCAGGAAGAAGTGGAATCCCTGAATAGACCAATAACAGGCTCTGAAATTTATGCAATAATTCATAGCTTACAAACCAAAAAAACTCCAGGACCAGACAGATTCACAGCCAAATTCTACCAGAGGTACAAGGAGGACTTGGCACCATTCCTTCTGAAACTATTCCAATCAATAGAAAAAGAGGAAATCCTCCCTAACTTACTTTATGAGGCCAGCATCATCCTGATACCAAAGCCTGGCTGAGACACAACAAAAAAAGAGAATTTTAGACCAATATCCCTGATGAACATCGATGCAAAAATCCTCAATAAAATACTGGCAAACCGAATCCAGCAACACATCAAAAAGCTTATCCACCACGATCAAGTGGGCTTCATCCCTGGGATGCAAGGCTGGTTCAACATACGCAAATCAATAAATGTAATCCAACATATAAACAGAACCAAAGACAAAAACCACATATTATCTCAGTAGATGCAGAAAAGGCCTTTGACAAAATTCAACAGCCCTTCATGCTAAAAACTCTCAATAAATTAGGTATCGATGGGACGTATCTCAAAATAATAAGAGCTATTTATGACAAACCGACCGCCAATATCATACTGAATGGGCAAAAACTGGAAGCATTCCCTTTGAAAACTGGCACAAGACAGGGATGCCCTCTCTCACCACTCTTATTCAACATAGTGTTGGAAGTTCTGGCTAGGGCAATCAGGAGAGAGAAATAAATAAAGGGAATTCAATTAGGAAAAGAGGAAGTCAAATTGTCCCTGTTTGCAGATTACATGATTGTATATTTAGAAAACCCCATTGTCTCAGCCCAAAATCTCCTCAGGCTGATAAGCAACTTCAGCAAAGTCTCAGGATAAAAATCAATGTGCAAAAATCACAAGCATTCTTATACACCAATAACAGACAAACAGAGAGCCAAATCATGAGTGAACTCCCATTCACAATTGCTTCAAAGAGAATAAAATACCTAGGAATCCAACTTACAAGGGACGTGAAGGACCTCTTCAAGGAGAACTACAAACCACTTCTCAACGAAATAAAAGAGGACACAAACAAATGGAAGAACATTCCATGCTCATGGATAGGAAGAATCAATATTGTGAAAATGACCTTACTGCCCAAGGTAATTTATAGATTCAATGCCATCCCCATCAAGCTTCCAATGACTTTCTTCACAGAATTGGAAAAAAACTACTTTAAAGTTCATATGGAACCGAAAAAGAGCCCACATTGCCAAGACAATCCTAAGCCAAAAGAACAAACCTGGAGGCATCACACTACCTGACTTCAAACTATACTGCAAGGCTACAGTAACCAAAACTGCATGATACTGGTACCAAAACAGAGATATAGACCAATGGAACAGAACAGAGCCCTCAGAAATAATACCACACATCTACAACCATCTGATCTTTGACAAACCTGACAAAAAAAAGCAATGGGGAAAGGATTCCCTATTTAATAAATAGTGCTGGGAAAACTGGCTAGCCATATGTAGAAAGCTGAAACTGGATCCCCTCCTTACACCTTATATGAAAATTAATTCAAGATGGATTAAAGACTTAAATGTTACACCAAAAACCATAAAAACCCTAGAAGAAAACCTAGACAATACCATTCAGGACATAGGCATGGGCAAGGACTTCATGCGTAAAACACCAAAAGCAATGGCAACAAAAGCCAAAATTGACAAATGGGATCTAATTAAACTAAAGTTTCTTCTGCACAGCAAAAGAAACTACCATCAGAGTGAACAGGCAACCTACAGAATGGGAGAAAATTTTTGCAATCTACTCATCTGACAAAGGGCTAATATCCAGAATCTACAAAGAACTCAAACAGATTTACAAGAAAAAAACAAACAACCCCATCAAAAAGTGGGCAAAGGATATGAACAGACACTTCTCAAAAGAAGACATTTATGCAGCCAAAGGACACATGAAAAAATGCTCATCATCACTGGCCATCAGAGAAAAGCAAATCAAAACCACAATGAGATACCATCTCACACCAGTTGGAGTGGTGATTATTAAAAAGTCAGGAAACAACAGGTGCTGGAGAGAATGTGGAGAAATCGGAACACTTTTACATTGTTGGTGGGACTGTAAACTAGTTCAACCATTGTGGAAGACAGTGTGGTGATTCCTCAGGGATCTAGAACTAGAAATACCACTTGGCCCAGCCATCCCATTACTGGGTATATACCCAAAGGATTATAAATCATGCTGCTATAAAGACACATGCACAGGTATGCTTACTGCAGCACTATTCACAATAGCAAAGACTTGGAATCAACCCAAATGTTCATCAATGATAGACTGGATTAAGAAAATGTAGCACATATACACCATGGAATACTATGCAGCCATAAAAAATGATGAGTTCATGTCCTTTGTAGGGACATGGATGAAGCTGGAAACCATCATTCTCAGCAAACTATCGCAAGGACAAAAAACCAAACACCGCATGTTCTCACTCATAGGTGGGAATCGAACTATGAGAACACTTGCACACGGGAAGGGGAACATCACTCACCAGGGCCTGTCATGGGGTAGGGGGAAAGGGGAGGGATAGCATTAGGAGATATACCTAATGTAAATGACGAGTTAATGGGTGCAGCAGACCAACATGGCACAGGTATACATATGTAACCAAACTGCACATTGTGCCCATGTACCCTAGAACTTAAAGTATAATTTAAAAAAAAATTGACAAGTGTGTAGGAGGCCTTCTTTAAAACACATGTGCTCTAGAGGGTAGAGGATAAACCTTATAAAGATTCAGGGGCCTACAGATTTTATATAACATTACAATTTTAAGAGGTTGAGTGATGTGTGGTATGCCGGAACATCCCCTCCTATGTAAAGGGCAAATTATTATGTTGCGGAATCCCTACCATGAAGATTCACATCTAATATTTCTTTTCAGGTTGTAGAGGTAGCATATTCCATACTTGGGAATGCTGCTCTAACCAATTCACCAAATCGTGTAAAGGCAGTAGGCATTGACTATGGCTGAACACAAGAAAGAACTCTGCAGCACCTCACTAGGCTGTGGTGCAAGCAGCTCTGCCTCTTAGGCTGTAGAACTTATCAGGCCCTATGGTATTAAATCTTCTCAAGATTTGAAGAAATTCTAAAAAATGATATGGTTTTGCAATAATTAAATATAGGTAATTCTGACAGCACTGGTTCCTTAAGCCTGTCATGTTTCATGTTTAAAATTTGGCTACTGGAAGAAACACATATTTTCCTTATTAGAACTGATGTGATTACTAGTACCATATCTATATGAAGACATTGTCTAAATAATGAATACAAATAGTGGTAAATGAAGGGATTTTTCATAGGCTTCCAGAAGCCAAAATAATATCTTGAAAAATGAAAGTTGATGAACTACACAATTATTTCCTCTATATAAAACTGTAATCTTCAACTCTTCAACTTCCTTAGGACCTTCAAGGTCATCTAGTCTGGCACTTTAATTTTACAAATGAGGAAACTGAGGCAAAAAGAGAAAAAAAGATTAAAAATTTCCCTGATATATTTTCAGTTAAAATTTGACCAAAGCCTAATTTACATCCAATTATATTCCCATAAAACCAAGTCTCATCAATTCCATATTTAACAATTAAAAACTCAAATCAATCAAATCTAAAATGCAATCATATAAAAGAGATTCATTTATTAAATCATAAAAAATAGAACAGGTGATTAAAAAAGGAGTCATTTGTTCAGACATCTCCTTATCTGGAAACATAGTTCACATGTCACGTGGTCTTAAGCCTTTATTTCTTCTAACAAAACCCTTTATACAAACTCATAATGACAAAAACTTGCTAAAATTTATGTCCCCATTTCTCCTGATTAATTTTTAGACTGAACATCATCACTTTTAATCATTTTATGAGATTGGTAGTTTTGTGGCCAGTTTTTTAATATCACAGTGCAGTTGTTTCAGAGATCTCAAAATATCATTTATAGTTATCACCTATTTCAAAAACACTGTGAGAGAAAAGCATCACATAAAAACCTAATATGAGAAAGTACGAAAATAAAGGAAGGGATAAAGTTCCATGGAAGCATAGGGAAGGAAGTATAGAACTCTCCTTAGAAGGGGTGAGGAGTGTTTTATAGAAGTAACATACGATATTGGCCTTGAAAAATGAATAGAGATTGTCCAGATAAGAGAAAGAGAAGAGGCCTTTTGAAAGCCAACAGTGCAAACAACATTTCAAGGACTCTGAATTGTGAAAGAGAAGGATGAATGGTTCTGTTCTAATAGGAGCATAAAACACGAGTGAGTGCAGGAAGTAAAGGGAGGAGCAGAGACAGATGATGAATCTGAGAAGGTAGACTGGGGAAAGATTGTGAAAGGATGTGCATGCTATGCTAAGACCTTCAGATCTGTCCCTACAGGCAATGGTAAACTACTAAAGGTCTTAAGTGGAAAGTTTCAGTGTCACATTTGCATTTTAAAGTGGAAATGGCTAATATCAATGTGGAGGAAAAACTGGTGGCATGGAGACCAGTGACAGAAATATTGTAATAGTTCAGCAAGAGATGTGAATTGTTGCTTTGAGAGCTAAGAGAGCAATAAAAATTAAAAATGGTTAATTTTCTGCCTTAGATGATGGGGTAATGACGATGCCATTAACAAAACAAAAGGGGGGACATAGAAATGTGAACATGAAGTCATAATTTAAAAAGAAGATTGTATAATTTGGGAATGCCTTCAGCTTCGTGCAACAAAGAACATCTATCACTGTTATAACACAAATAAGGTTTCATTTTTCTCATTAAACAAGAAGTTTGGAAGTGGGCAGCTACTGGCACTTGTTTAGAACTTGGTAATATTTTGGCTTCACCAAGGAAGAAATATGGATGGCAATATGTGCATGAAAAGGGTTCAGCATCATTAGCCATTAGGGAAATGCAAATTAAAACCTGGAAAATGTGATCATTTCCACTCCTATCCGGAAAGAGGATAAGCAGTATATATTCACTTGAAATGGACAAGCAAGCATATACATTTAGTCTTGCCCCAAGGCTGTATTAACTCTACAGTCTCTGTCATAGTTTATGACATGACTATGATGAGATACTACTATGCATATATTAGAACTACTAAAATTCAAAAACTGATGCTATCAAGTACTGGCAAAGATATGGAAAAAATAGAACTCTCAAACATGGCTAGTGGGAAGACTAAATGATACAGTCACTTTGGAAACTCATTTGGCATTTTCTTATAAGGTCTTACAAAGTTAAACATATATTTACCATATCACCGAGCAGTCCCACTCCTAGATATTTCCCTAAGAGAAATTAAACTTTATGTTTACACAAAAACCTATACACGGATGTTTATAGCAGCTTTGTTAATAATTACTAAAAACTGGAAACAGGCCAGGCGCAGCAGCTCACACCTGTAATCCCAGCACTTTGGAAGGCTGAGGCGGGCGGATCACCTGAGGAGGGAGTTTGAGACCAGCCTGACCAACATGGAGAAACCCCATCTCTACTAACAATACAAAATTCGCTGGGCATGGTGGTGCATGCCTGTAATCCCAGCTACTTGGGAGGCTGAGGCAGGAGAATCACTTGAACCCAGGAGGCGGAGGTTGTGGTGAGCCGAGATCACATCACTGCACTCCAGCCTGGGCAACAATAGCAAAACTCCGTCTCAAAAAAAAAAAAAAAGAAAGAAACACTGGAAATAACTCAAATACCCCTCAGCCAGTGAATGGATAAATTGTTGTCATTCTTACAGTGGAATATTATTCTTCAATAAAAAGGAACAAACTACTGAATACAACATGTGTTCATTATGTTTAGTGAAAAAGAAACAATCACATGATGGATTCCATGTATATGATAGTCTGAAAATGCGAAACTAAACATTAAACTAATGTAAAACCAAAAGAACTGTAATCATATCAGCGATGGCCATGAACAGGGTGAGGAAACTGACTACAAAGAGGCATGAGGAGATTCCATGGGATGATGGAACTGTTCCATATGGATGGAAATGATTATGGTGGTGGTTATACACTTGTATATATTTATCAAAACTCATGGAATTATACACCTAAAAGGGTAAATTTTACTGAATGTAAATTATACTTCAACAAATGTGATATTTAAAAGGCTAGATTATAAGATAATTGCTTATTTTCAGGAAAAAAAATGGATAGTCTTATAAGACTAAGGTGCTAACATTAACACTTAATATGATGTGGAGGAAGCAGAATTAGAGACTTAGTATCTCATAGTAATTTAATGGTCAGAATTTTTAATGTTTGAAGATGTGTCTTTTTACATTTATGGGAAATATTCAATGGGCTTGAGAATGATTTTATCTTTTTTTCTTGATGCTGTGTAACCATAAATTTCCAATAAACTTTAGCTTTTTAGAACCTTTTTACTTTCCAACTCTTGTTACCTTGAGCTACTTCTCAGTCAACGATCTGTATTTGCTTCTATTTCATTATTTATATTTTATTCTTTATAGCATATACGGTGTACTATTTTACTAAATAAATCTATAATTTATTATTATAGATTTACATTGTACTAAGTTCATCAAATACAAAGAGATGTAGAGGCTTTTATAAATCTGATCACATATACACATATAACGTATAATGCCATGATTTTTACATTTCTATTTTACCATAAAAAGACTAACTTTCAACTAATGAAAAAATATGATACATAGATATCATACAGCAAACTTATGATAGACACGGATAGATATAGTTTTGTATAAGACAATAGTTGAGAACTTTATATTCTTCTATTGCTAAGAAATAGCATTTTATCTATTTTGCAAAATTTCCTGTGTGCATTGCTAATGATAACCATTCAACTTCTCTAATTATGTCAAAATGGTATCTTGGAAGACAATGGTTCAATTGACTATGACTTCACAAACAGCATTAACTCAATAGAACTCTACATCAGACCTTTTTCTCCCATTTTCTCATGACAGAATCTCTAGCTCATGAATACAAGACTAGCATACAATCAGAAGTAGGTTCAAGGACAATGGTGTTGAGTTTTCTGGGTTTATACGCACTGGATTTGTGAAGTATCTTTGCCTGAGTTCTCACTCTAAGTCTCCTGAAAGACAGACAAGCCTGAGCACCATTAAAAACACTGGCGATTTGTTCTCAGGTTAAATTTCTCTTCTACTTATGTATGTGTTTTGTATGGTTTTGTCATGTTTGTCCCACACAGTGATTTCTCTTTGGAATCTGCCCCACCTTCCTATAGGCCTGGGGAAATCTCCCAAACAGTGGCTGTGAATGCACCTCAAGACCCATTTTCTGACCTCTTCTCTACACTGTACTTGACTGTTTAATTTCCTATTTAGGACAAATTAATTGTTGCATGCTCTACTGAGACTGCAAAGGATCCTGTTCCAGTCCACAATCTTGGAAGAGGTTATGCAGAGGTTGTCCAGATTGATGGTTCCAGGGTGGATGACCTGAAAATGAACTTTGACTAAACTTTGCTCTTTGTGCACTTGCCAGTCTGCACTTGGAAAGTGGCAATTGTCTGTAGCAGACAGTTTAAAACTTCAGGCTAAGATTTTGTGTGGAGCTTTGCCTTTGGAAGAGGGAGAGGGAATAAAACCTTTTGTCAATCTTTTCAATACTGGTTTTATCAATTGTTTTTCTGTGTTTTATTCTTTATTATATCCAAGCTACATTTCAGAATGGAAAGTATTAGCCCAACTAAAAATGTCTTTTTTTCATTTTCCCTTGCTCCAGATGCACTATAAGTTAGAATAATTTTTTAACTTGAACCCAATCTACTATAATGCAAATTGTATAATGCCCTTTACTTAAGAATTTTGATAATATGCTTACAAATATTAACTGGTTCCCACAACCTGTGAACCATGCATTAAATCCATTCACTGATTGGATATAATTTATCTCTGGTTTAAGTTGGCATTGAAGACAACTGTGTTGAAATGATTAAATTTCAACTCTGCAATCCAAGACTACAATCTAGAGATTCCTCCTAAACTAATTATTCATCAAAGTGAATGTTAGAGAACTTTTTCCACTGAAGTGCCAGTACAAAGTGACAGAACATTCCGAAATAAATTATTTAGGCTCAGCTTACCCTGGAAGTTAGACTGGAGTCTATGTGTTCTATAAAACCACATTTTGAATAACATAAAACTACTCTCCACTTAGAGAAACATAAATAAAATAACAGTGTTATTTTAGATAATATTCTTCACTATGTTTCCTCATAAGCAGTTTATTAAATGTCACAGTATTCTCATAAGGAATCATGAATGGGAAGTACCATCTCCTTATGAGAGTTGGGACAATTGACATTGGAAAATGGCATCAATTGTTTTATGAAACAATAGATTTAGAACAAGAAGGCAACATTTCTTTTCTGGCCACTTTTCATTTTCTTCATCCTTGCATCCATTACTTCCTGAAGTGGCCTACACAATCCCAGGTGGTACTCAACCATCTCCCTTAGTCTCACAGTAACATTAAGTGAAAATAAACAAAGATGGAGGGGCCTTAACATACCCCTATATTGGTAGATAGAAAAGAGTTTACTGATATCTTTCTCATTGACCAAAGTCCCATAAAAGTATAGGGGGGCATCATAAAAATCACCACACACTTGGAACCAGACTGAAGTGGACATGAAAGACTCTCAGTCTTCCCTTAAAAATCTGTGTAAACTCCCAATCTTAGCAACACCCTAGAGAAACCAGCTTGTTTCACCTTCTTAGAAGCATTCTTTATGTCTTAGTTGAATTGGGCTTTTCTTCCATAGGTTTTGGGGAACAGGTGGTGTTGGTTACATGAGTAAGTTCTTTAGTGGTGATTTGTGAGATTTTGGTGCACCCCTCACCCAAGCAGTATACACTGTACCCAATTTGTAGTCTTTTATTTCTCACCTGCCTCTCACTGTGTCCTTCAAGTTTCCAAAGTCCATTGTATCATTCTTATGCCTTTGCATCCTCATAGCTTAGCTCCCACTATGAGTGAGAACATACAATGTTTGGTTTTCCATTTTTGAATTAGTTTACTTGAATAATGGTCTCCAATTCTAACCAGGTTGCTGTGAATGCCATTATTTCTTTCCTTTTTATAGCCAAATAGTATTCTATTGTGTGTGTGTGTATATATATATATTATATGTTTTTATACAAATTTATATATAAAATATATATTTAAATATATAAATATATATGTGTATATATATACACTATACTATATATGTATATAAACATATATAGTATAGTGTGTATATAAAATATATTATATATTAAAATATAAATTTTATATATAAATTATAAAATAAAAATAGAAAAGAAATTATAAAATAAAATATATATTAAAATATATAAAATATATTGTATATATACTTATCTATATACATATATAGATATATACCACAATTTCTTTATCCACTCATTGATTGATGGACTTTGGGCTAGTTCCGTATTTTTGCAATTGCAAATTGTGCTGCTATAAACATGCTTATGCGGGTGTCTTTTTTGTATAATGACTTATTTTCTGGGCAAATACCCAGGAGCGGGATTGCTAGATCAAATGGTAGTTCTACTTTTAATTCTTAAAGGAATCTCCACACTGTTTTCCACTGTGGTTGTACTAGTTTACATTCCCACCAACAGTGTAAAAGTGTTCTCTTTTCACCATATCCTTGCAAACATCTATTTCTTTTTTTTTTTTTATTATGGCCATTCTTAGGGGAGTAAGGTGATATTGCATTGTGGTTTTGATGTGCATTTCCCTAATCATTAGTGATGTTGAGTATTTTTTCATATGTTTTTTGGCCATTTATATATCCTCTTTTGAGAATTGTTTATTCACATCCTTAGCCCATTTTTTCTGATGGGATTATTTGTTTTTTCTTGCTAATCTCTTTGAGTTCCTTGTAGATTCTAGATATTAGTCCTTTGTTGGATGTACAGATTGTGAAGATTTTCTCCCACTCTGTGGGTTGTCTGTTTGCTGACTGTTTCTTTTGCTGTGCAGAAACTTTTTAGTTTAATTAAATCCCACCTATTAAAAAAATCATTGTTTTTGTTGCATCTGCTTTTGGGTAGAGTCAATATTGTGAAAATGACCATACTGCCAAAAGCTATCTACAAAGTCAATGCAATTCTCATCAAAATACCACCATCATTCTTCACAGAACTAGACAGGACAACACAAAATTCATATGGAACTAAGAAAGAGCACAGACAAAGCAAGACTAAGCAAAAAGAACAAATCTGGAGGCATTACATTACCTGACTATACTATATTGTAAGGCCATAGTCATCAAATCAGCATGATGCGGGTATAAAAGTAGGCTCATAGACCAATGGAACAGAATAGAGAACCCAGAAATAAAGCCAAGTACTTAAAGCCAACTAGCTTCGACAAAGCAAACAAAAATATAAAGGGGGGAATGGACACTCAACTCAACAAATGGTGCTGGGATAATTGGCAAGCCACATGTAGAAGAATGAAACTGGATCCTCATCTCTCACCTTATACAAAAATCTACTCAAGATGGATCAAGGACTTAAATCTAAGACCTGAAATCATAAAAATTCTAGAAGACAACATCAGAAAGTCCCTTCTTAACATTGGCTTAGGCAAAGAATTGAGGCTTTTTGGAAAAAGATTTCTTTAGAAGGCATCAGAGCCCCCATTGGACTACAGAGCAGATCAAAATTTTTTTTCTTTTTGAGATGGAGTCTCATTCTGTCTCCCAGGCTGGAGTGTAGTGGCGCGATCTCGGCTCACTGCAAGCTCTGCCTCCCAGGTTCACGCCACTCTTCTGCCTCAGCCTCCCAAGTAGCTAGGACTACAGGCACCCACCACCATGCCCGGCTTTTTGTATTTTTAGTAGAGACGGGGTTTCACCGTGTTAGCCAGGATGGTCTCGATCTCCTGACCTCGTGATCTACCTGCCTAGGCCTCCCAAACTGCTGGGATTACAGGCATGAGCCACTGCGCCCAGCCTACAATTTTTTTTTAAATATTATCCCTTTTAGTGTTACTGTGCATTCCTAAGGCCAGTCTTCCATGCCCAGAGACAAAGTAACTTGAGACTGCTAAATCAATTCCTCAAGTTTCTTCAAGTTTGTTTTTTGTTTGTTTGTTTTTGCTAGAGTTCTCTAATATCGACCAGTACCTGTTGACTGGCACAGAGATAGGCAGGGATCAAGGAACCAAGGCAGGCATATTTCTAGACTATAGTCAACCAGCACACACTCATCGACAAGGCTGGCCTATAGAAAAATATAAAATGCCATTCTGTGGATTCTAGCATCTCTTGAAATTACATTATCCTTGGGTAAATAGGATTGAGGAAAGAGTGTTGATAGAAACTTCTGTCAATAAACTGCACTCTCCACTCTTTACTTCCCTTAATTTGTCCATTAAAAATCCAGGATCAACATTGGAACTGGAACTCATGGGCAGGCATGAAATAAAAGTCTTAGAAATAGAACTCCAGAAGCAGTGTTCCTGCAATACTCCTTCCACCTGAAATAGTTATTGACTGAATAATCCATAATATATTGGCCCAGTCTCCTTTGCAAGAATAGAACTTGATTGTTACATCCTAAGCTAAATTAGGGTGAAACTGAAATGAAAGGCAGAAGCAAATCCTCTGATGAACAAAGATGATCTGGGTTAATATCAGAAATGAAAGTAGCAGAATGTGCTGGACAAAAAAAATAGCCTTTTGGACTTGGAAAGGGATAATATCTGCTAAATAGAATGTCTTTCACTGTTTTCCATGAGGCTTCATCAGCTCTTTGGGGGTGATTTCAAATCACACCAGGTTGTACTAACTTGGCTCAGAGACTGGAAATTGAGACACAGCTATGATCAGGCACTTATCGCAGTTTAGGATGCTATGGAAAATGACAGAGCAATGACCTAGTCTCTGTTGCTTCCATTCTTCACAGCTTTCACTTACTTACTTTCCTCTGGAAGGCAATTTGATTTTAGTGATGTTGTTATGAGCTTTTTTTAAGTCACTGACTTATCTTTTGGTAGAAATTTAAGATGGACCTCTGCTGTTCCTGTAAAACAACGCTCTAGACTCAGTGGAAAAAAATGATTGACAGCTCAGTGCTTTTTGAGGGTTTCTTTCAAATTGACCTTCATGTCAAGACTTTCAGCCATCTAAATTCTCAAATTATTCCATGTAGAGAGCTCTAGGTGCCCTGCAACCTTCTCCACTGGCTACATGCCTCTTTCTTTCCTCTTAAAAAAGTACTGGGAACAGAAGTACTAACAAACCTAAGACCACAGTGCAACCAAGAAACATTAGACAAAAGCTAATTCCATTTTTTTAAATATATAATCAGTGTCCCTGAGCACTGATCACAAGCAAATGAGAATGTAGCTTAGTTTAAAGTTAATTTCTTCATCACAAATAATTATAGTAAATTGGTTTTGTACTATCAACTTTTACTATATTTTCAATTGATTCACTACCAAAACAGAAAAAAGCCTGAAAGACTAAGGCCACATGGCATTAAGGAATGAAAATTATCTACTCTATGAGGCACATTTTTGAATTGTTAAATATAATAACTGGTTTTGAGTTAAATGATTGGCATGCTGGAAAAATTTAGAAAGGAGGAAATTTGTTTCCCTAGAATACATCAGCCTATTAATTATTAAGGCAGGCAATCCATATTTATACAAAGAAAGATTGTTCATCTTGTATATGTATACATAGTCATTTAAAAGTGGCAATGATTACAACTAAATACTAAACTAAATTTTTCAATTATGTATATTTTAAATAAAAAATATATAAAACTTCAGGTTCCTATTTAGAGAAGACTTTTATTTCTAGGGAGCCATTATAACATCCAAGGATCTATGGACCTCTGTATTATCATTATATTCATTCTTTTATCTTTTTTATGCTGATTCCCTTGATGGTTTTTTTCTTCCTTTCTGTTTAGGGAAGGCAGCTTTCCTTTATATTATACCCAATAGTGTTGAGATGTGAAGCAAAGACCTAGACAATCAGGTACAAGCTATTCATCAGGATTAGGTAAAAGTCAGAACTATTCAAACGAAATTAATAGGAAGGGATGTAACAAACCCACCTTCTTACAATTTATTTGAAAGTCAGATAATATCAATTAGCATTTATCAAATAAGAATGGGCAGGTGAGAGTGACAGCGTTTTACCTACCTCGAAGGAACATGTGATGATGAATGACTCACTCATGAAATATTTTAAGTCAGCATTTCTTGAGCACTCACTGACTGTATTTAAGCAACTCCAAATATCTAAATAAAACAGAAAAACTCAGTTGCGGAGCCATAGTTGGGTGGACACAAAGCCATTACGCTTAGCATTTCACTAAGATAGAGTCTTAACCTTCTTCTGTCTGTTCATGTCCTAAGAGATAAGCACTAAATAACGTTTATCTGGATTCTATTTGATTAGTTTCAGTGCGAAAAATCATTTTCTGGGTATGTGTATTACCCTTTTCTAAGGAGCTCCTGGGACTCCACAGTTAATTCCCACCAATTCCTCCAAGATGGCTACTATTAGATCCCTTTATGAGGAGAGAAAATGAAAGCAGAGACAGAACTCTTACCCTTGCCTCAATTTACTTACTGGTAAATCACGCTTCCTGCAGGGAAAAACAGAGAATTCTTGACCTTGCAACTCCTGGTGTGTTTAAGTTTAAATTCACTGAGAAATTTCAAGCTGCTTATATTTTATTTGAATATTTGATGTCAATGTTGACACCAGTATTACAAACATGGAATAAAGTGTTGAAAGAAAATGTGGCTAGTGAGATATTATTAATTTAGGTTATGTCTATAAACTTGAATGTATTAGATTTCTTAGCCTTCCATTAAATAGATAATTAATGCCAAGAAAAGATAATTGTTTACATTAAATAGTTACAAAATTAGAATTTTATGGACAAATTATTCGACTCAGCTAGTTTTTCTTTTCATTCATTCATTCATTAAAAGTATAAATATGGAGCACCTGTAGCTGTGTACCAGAGCTAAAGGCATAGTGACTAGGCATTGTGTGAGGGCTTAGGATACACACAGGGGGCCAGCAGACTCCATTCCTGCCAGCATGGAACTCATAGTTTGGCAGAGGAAAACCACAAAGTCCATTTAAACATCTCATGATACACAAGTAAAAGACAGCTATCAATGGAGTACACCATGTGGGCACCTAACCTACCAGGGATAACCAGACAACAACCAAGAAAGACATCTTAGTGACAACAAAAGGTATGCAGGGATTAGAAAAGTATTGAGACAATTGATCTGATGATTAAATGTAATATGAGGCCAGTTAAGCCTTATACTGTGGGGGCTGTAAGGATGCTAAGGAGAAGGAGGGAAATGTTAAAGCAAAACTCTTAGATTTAATGGATGTAATCTTAAAATGCCTTCTTTTTGAGAAATAAATGAATTTAATGAAAATTTAACTCATTTAATGTCATAGAACATGTAAATTATTTTCTGGGGACTGGTGGCTTACATGGCAAAATGCAGTAAGTGTTTGCTTTAACTCTACTTTCAAGAAATACCTAGAGTGTATAAGTCATAGAATATCAATATACCACTTGATTCTAAGTGTGTCTTCGCAGTTATGCAGTGAAGTTGCCAAATAGGATGCAAACACATTTAATTTGGCAAATTGAATTAAATAGACACTAAAAGTAGTCCCAGCTACTCGGAGAGGCTGAGGCAGGAGAATGGCGTGAACCCGGGAGGCGGAGCTTGCAGTGAGCCGAGATTGCGCCACTGCACTCCAGCCTGGGCGACAGAGCGAGACTCCGTCTCAAGAAAAAAATAAAATAAAAAAGAGATACTAAAAGTGAAAAAATTACTGATAACAACCCAGACATCTAACTCGAAATTTGTAATGTCCTTTTAAATAACAGTATTTTTAATTGAAATATCAAAAAAATTTACAAATTTGAGAAATTCCTGTCTTAATATGAGACAAATGAAATACTCTGCATTTACTAGGGAAATATTAAAACCTTAGAAAAGAAAAATTCAAAAATGAAATAAATATAAATCTATCAAAACATGTACATTTGATGTTTGTAATAGTTTTCTAGGGCTGCTGTAACAAAGTATCACAAACTGAGTGGTTTAAACAACAGAAATGTATTGTCTCACAGCTCTGGAGGCTGTGAATCCTAGATCAAGGTATTAGCAGGGTTGCTTCCATCTGAGGGTTGTGAGGAAGAATCTGTTTCATGCCTCTCTTCTAGCTTCTGGTGGTTTGCTGGTAATCTTAATCTTTAGCATTCTTTGGCATCATCTCAATCTCTGTCTTCATCTTCACATGGTATACCATCATGTGCATGTGTCTCCAAATTTCACCTTTTTATAAGTGCAACAATCATATTGAGTTAGGTCTTGTTCTAATGAGCTCATTTCAACTTGATTACCTTTATAAAGACCTTATCTCCAAGTAGGGTCACATTATGAGGTACTGGAGGTTAGGATGTCAACACACAAATTTGGGGAAGGGCCACATATAACAATGCTGAAAACTACACATCATTGTTCAATGAAATCTAAGTGAATGGAGAAGCATGTGTTCATGAACTGGAAAACTCAACATAGTAAAGATGTCAATTCTCCCTAAATTGAGCTGTAGATATAATTCCAATAAAAATCCCAGCAAAATTTTTGTATGTATAGAAAGGTATATATTTACATATATTTTTATATAGAGAGAAAAGTATATATTTGTATACAGTTTTGTATATATATAAAAGTATATATTTGTATATAAAGGTATATATTAGTATATATTTTTGTATATGTGGAAAACATATATTGTAAAATCTATTTGGAAAGACAAAAGAACTAGGACTACCAAAATAATTCTGAAAAAGAATAAAGTCAAAGAAATCATGCTACCCAACTTTAAGATTTATCATAAAATTACAATAATTAGTATAGTATTCATGATAGGACAGATATATAGATGAATGATCATAGCAAATACAGAAATGAACCCAAACAAATCCTTCAAATTGATTTTTGACAAAATATGTTAAGACAATTCAAAGCAGAGAGAGTAGTCTTTTCAACAAGTGGTGTTGAAATAATTGGGCATCCATGTGCCAAAAGATCAATCTCAACCTCAATGGCGTATCTTATATAAAAATTAATTCAAAATTAATCTCAAATATAAATGTCAAATTGAAAATTGTAAAACTTTTAGAATAAAACATAGGAGAAAATTCTGTGATCTAATGTTAGGGAAAGAATTCTCAGATATGACAGCAAAAGCTAAACCCATAAAAGAAAAAAATGATAAATGGACTTATCAAAATTTAAAACTTTGCTCTTCAAAAAACACTGTTACAAGAAAGAAAAGACACACTACAGTTTGTGAGAAAAGATTTGTAAATCACCTACCTGAAATAGAACTTTTACCAGGAACGTATGAAGAACTCTGAAAACTTAAACACATTTTTAAATGGGCTAAAGACTTGAGCAGAAATTAACCAAAGAAGATACATGACAGGCAAATTAGTGTAGAACTTTAGAATGTGTTAACTCTGTTCTTTCCTCCTTTATATGTAAATTTTATAAATATTTATTTACTTTATTTGAACTAATTTCCCCAAATTATTCAATATTTTCATGTTTATTTATATTTAACAACTTTTTAGATTTAAAGACAAGTTTACAAATTTATTTACTCAACATTCTTACATCTTAGTCCTTTTTCTTAGGTTAAATTTTCTTCTTACTGTAGTAGATGCTTTGTTTGCTTGCTTGCTCACTTTAAATATATTTTTCCCTAGCTCCTAAATGATAGTGAAGCTGGACATATATTTTTTGGTTGGTGGTTCATTTCTTTCACCATTTTGAGATTTTTCCATTATCTCTGGCTTCCTGTTGCTGTTGATATGTCTACTGTTTAGCTGGAATTCTTTTATAGATAATCGTTTTCTGCTGTAGCTTTTAAGATTTCTCACTTGGTATTTGGTGTTTTGCAGTTTTACTGTGATGTATCTAGATAAAAGATTATTTTTATTTACCACTTCTGGGACTCACTGTGATAGTGAAAAATTCTCCCCCATTATCTCTATTTTTTCCTTCTGGGTGTCTTATCAGGCATAGGTTAAATTTCATTTTATCCTCCACGCCTTTTTTATAATTTTCAACTCTATTACCCCCTTTGATGCATTATAATAATTTCCTCAAACCTGTCTTACAGTCCATTAGTTATCTTTACCTACATATAATCTACTACTAAAGCCTTCTATCAAGTTTTTAATTTTAGTGACTTCATTTTTGATTTCTAGAAAATCCATTTGATTATTTTTCAAATATGCTTGGTCTTTTCTAATCATGTCTTTTTTTCCTCCTTTATTTATTCTATTTTTATATGTTTAGTTATTTTTAAACATATGTATTTTCTATTATCCAAGTGTTCTAATATCTAAAAGTCTCAGGTTTTATATTACAGTTTGTTGTTTCACTGATTCTCACTCTTGGTAAATAGGTTTTAGTGTAGTTACTTAGATTTGGATTATGAGCTCATTTCAGCAGGACTTTTAACTGTGGGAATTGAGGTCCAGTGCATAGAATGTCCCTCAAAAAAAGTTCATTTTTCTTCTGTTAGCTGTCATTAGCAAAAGTATTACTAATTATTTGTTAACTTTTTAGTTTGGGGATTTAACCCTCACATTTGCATGAATGGCCATGGTTATATGTTCTAAAAGGAGCTTTTTTATTCTACCGAGAATCCAGAGCAAAAGAAAATGGGTAATTTTTTTTCTATTTGTGCTTTCACTGAAGTTGTAGCATTTTAAGCATGCTAACATTATATGAAGATATGAGTTTCAATGCACCTCTTTGGATGGATTTAAATCCTAATCTGATATCTTCATTTGAGCATCAGAAATAAAGTCCTTAGATTTTACCATGACTCAATCTCTATCCACCCAATTTATCCCCCACTCTCTAGTAGCCATGGCATCAGCTGTTGGGGTTACCACTCAGGTTCATTTCAGGGACCTAGTGATTACCTTCCAGTGAGCTCAGCTGTGCATCATTTAGTTGGATTTTTTTTTTTTTTTTTATGGTACTGGTAGCATTTGGGGGTTAGTTTTATTTTTATTCCCTGGAACAGTACTTCCTGAACTATTTTTTAATCAGGGCGCATGTTTCAAATAATATTTACATGTCAACCTGAGGTTAAATGGAAGAGAAGAGGCCTGGTTTTGCCTCTGACTAGGCAAGTTGCTTAACATTTCCATATCCATTTCTCCATCTGTGAAATGGACGCAACAATAGTACCTACTCTATAAAGTTGTTATAAAAATTAAACGAATTAGTATCTGTCAAGTGCTTAGAATCTACTTGGCATATGGTAAACACTGTTTAAGAATTTTTTGTATAAAAATGAAAATAAGAAAATGTCAGTAGTGTTCTATTATATTAATGTGTATCATTAAAACAAGGAAAGTTCATTTTACTTTAAAACCTGGCATTAATTGTATAAATAAAGGATTAATAAGAACCAAAAATGTTTTTATTTGAAATCACTAGGTTAGCACACTGAAGTTGAATGGTAACATTCACTCATTCCAATTCTCATCACTCAATAACAACATTTCTCTTCTCCAACCTATATATTCGCCTTGTCACTGACATGTCTCAATTCCTGTAAGCAAAAAATTGTAGATAACAAGTAAAGTGACTACTGCATCTCTCCATTTCCCACTCAGAGAAACACCCAGAGTTTATAGGAAACACACAAATCCCAAAAGGAAATGACATTAAAGGATTATAGGGGTTTCTTTTATCATTGTTTTAACTTCTTAGGAATGACCACTTTGGCACACTGCATATTGGAGTCTCTATCAGCCAGCTCCAGTCCAGTGGAGAATAACTTCCTGAGGAACACAACGAGATTTCCAACAATCCATATATTTCTGTATATTTGGAGAGAGCCAAATTTCCAGTTATTCTTATAAATATTTAAGCTCAAAGTTAGCACCCTCTTCCTTTGATTTGAATGGGCTTCTAATACTTGCATTTCCATTTCTTGGTCTGGCTAGAAATGACTTAAAACTAAAGCAGAGGCTGTCACATCTTTTCCTAGAATCTCTGTTAAAAGTTCTTTTTATTTTTCTTCAATAGAGTATTTTAGGGAAAGCTTCCCTAACTATCCATGTTAAGGAAGAAAAAAAAGTCTTTAACCTTTAGGTTAAATCTTACCTGGTCATCAATAAATTTTAAAGTCAAAGCAGAAAGAAACTAGTCATAATTACCAAAAAAAAATCACACAGAATTCAGTAACACCTCTCAGTAAGTCCAACACAGGCAATTTCTCTTCTTGCATTGGCTCCAGTGATCATGTCCTCAGTTCAGCTGGCTTAGGTTTGCTTGCATTTAGGAGTCATGTTGGTGGAAAAAAATGTTTATATTTAGATATTAGAGTTCCAGTCAGGGGGATTAGATGCTCACACTATCAGAATACAGGATTACTGTGTCCCACAGGGAGAACAGCAAACTTGCACCTAATGTTCACTGACCAGAAGAATAAGCAGAATCACCTGCCCAACTTTAAATAGCCTTCTTTCCTTCCCTGGAGTTAAGTGTGATCAGATTTAATCATTCTTTGTATCTATGATGATGTAAAATTTGGTTTCACTTGTTTCTAACATATTTTTTGAAAATTAAAAGAGAAAAAGGAGAACAGCATTTGAATCAGTAACAATTCAAGATCTATCCTAGATTTCACAGAAGAATAATCATAAAAGAGAGTCATAAAGTAGAATTTGACATAAATGATATAATTTCTGGTTTATATGCTACTAAACTTGCTTATTGATGCTTAAAATGGCTGAACATTTGATAATAGCATTATTGTTTTCAGAATATCAGAGATGTCTTTCCATTTAAAATCTTTGAGCTTTGTGCTTTAAGAGACATTCTTTCAAAAAAATGAAAACGTGTGACTCAAAATATGTATTTCATACTTGTTTTCAAATTGTTCTAGAGAGTACAAGATTCAAAAGAGACATTTTTCAGAAGAATTCAGTTCATGAGAACTAGAATCAATGATTGAAATTTTCAGGAAGGCATATATTAATACACAACATACAAAATAAATTTTTAACAATTAGAGCTGCCAGAGAATGAAATAGCTTCTCTTATGAAGTTATGAGTTTCCTATCAGTGGATGCAAAAATGGAATAATGGTACATGAAGGCATCTAGTTACAGAAGATTCTCATATGTTTATAAACTTGAATCACACTCAACCCAGATGATTTCTTATCAGAGCATTACTAGGGATGACTTGAATGAGCTAATTCCTAGGATCTCTTTGAGTTCTAAAAGTTTTTATTATTTACTAGGAAAAAAAACTGTTCACTTATTTATAATCATCCCCCTCTCTTTGAATGTGTTGGACTTTTCCAGAAATAGTCAAGGCAAGCTGCAACGTGAGAAATGGTCACAACACAGTCATTCCAAGGTTAACTAAGGAACCCCAACCAAATCACAACAGTAGCTCCAGATTAGAGTGGGAATTGTGAATACAAAGCAAGCAAATATCCTTTGAAATCAGAATAAACAGACTGTAACTTAATGTGGTTATTGTGTAGTCCTGATAAAAGGCAAGTTGAGATTTGCATTGGTCTGTTTTGCGTTGCTAAAAAGGAATACCCAAGACTGGGCAATTTATAAATAAAAGAGGTTTATTTTGCTCATGGCTCTGCAGACTGTACAAGCATGGCACCAGCATCTGCTCGGTTTCTGCTGGGGCCTCAGGAAGCTCCCAATCACATCAGAAGGCACAGGGAGAGCAGGCATGTCACATGGTGAGAGAGGGAGCAAGAGAGAGAGGGGGAGGTACCAGATTCATCTAAACAACCAGCTCTCATGCGAACTAACAGCAAGAACTCACTCATCACCATGGGAAGGGCACCAAGCCATTTATGACGGATCCGTCTCTGTGACCCAAATACCTCCCTCTAGGCCCTGCCTCCAACATTGGGGATCACATTTCAACATGAGATTTGGAGGAGACAAACATCCAAACCATATCAGGTTTGCTTCAATCACAATCTTTTGCTTATTCTGGAAATTACCAGCTTGAACTTTATTCTACTGGAAACAAACCAAGATATTAGAAGGTCCTTGAGATCTTCCCCAAATTTGCATCTTTGAATAAGACATATCAGGGCACATTTCATGTGGTACATATTTTAAGGTGTCTATTAACTTAAATAAATAGAGTTCAATTTTTGTGCGAAAAAAAGGGAAATCTTGCACACTGTTGGTGGAAATGTAGATTGGTACAGCCATTATGGAAAACAGTATGAAGGTTTCTAAAGAAATTAAAAATAGAACTACCATATGACCCAGAAATCCCTCTTTTGGGCATATACAGAAAGGAAATAAAATCACCACCTTGTAAAAATATCTGCACTCCCCTATTTATTATAGATTACTCAGAGTAGCGAAGATATGAAAACAACCTAAATGTCCATCAACAGAAGAATGGATAAATACACTGTAGTGTATATACACATAAACATGGATTATTATTCACCCTAAACAAATAGAATGATCTTGCCATTTGTCACAGTATGGATGAGCTTGGAGCACATTATGCTAAGTAAAATGTGCCAGACAAAGAGAGAAAAAATATTACATAATATCACTTACACGTGGAATCTATATTTTTTATTCAAATATACCAAGATAGAGAACAAAAAGAGCAGTTACCAGGGTCAGCCTGCAGGGAGGAAATGGGGAGATACAGATCAAAGGATGTAAAGTAGCAGGTATGTAGGATGAACAAGTCTAGAGATCTAACGTACAACATGAGGACTATACGTAATAAAATTGTACTATATCTAGGATTCAAGCTAAATGAGTAGATTTTAGCTGCTCTGGCCACAAAAACACAAAAAAATGATAACTGTAATGTAAGTAGGTTAATTTATATCCCTGTAGTAGCCCTTTTACTACCCATATGTATTCCATAACATCATGATGTATATATTTAAATATGTATAATAAATATATAATATATCATATTTATATATTTAAATATATAATAAATATATAATATATCATATTTTATATACTTAAATATACAATATATAATATATATTTAAAAATATAAAAAATTTAAAAAAAAATTAAAAATTTTTTAATTGAGTCAAATTTTATTTGTCCTTTATTAAAAGCATTAAGGCAGATGAAATAGGAAGCATTATCATGAAATGCAAAATAATCACCATTAATTACCTTTGCTCATTAAAATTTTTATTTAATAAAAACAAAGATATTAATACACTGACATATCAATATTATGATAAATATTAATAAAAGTTAGCTAATGAAAAAGTACATAGATAATAATTGGTATTTGATTAGAAATCTTAGTGATCAAAGAGGTATTTCATAAGAAAGGTTTATTTCCTCAGATTACTGAGGTAATGGTCTCCAATTATTGATCTAGTACCCTGTCAGTAATAAATTTGAACATGATCTCCAACGTACAGATATTTTTGTTAGTTTATAAATTATATTTATGTTGTATTTCCACATTAGCTGAATTTTAAAATGCAAAATACATTTGGGGCGAGTTGCATTGTAACAAAAGTAGATAATTTAAATAAACTTTTTTATCCTTTCAAATTTCTTTGTCTAGAGCTTCTTATTATTTAAGTCTATTATGTGATAGATAAAGAGACCTTACACACTGAAAAATAGCTTAAAGATTTTTGTTCCTTGTACATGTATTATTAGACTATCTTCAATTCATGTTGTTTTGTTTCTGTTTTGCAAGAAATGTGTAAGCTTCTTATTCATTTAATTACAGTCTCATTTACTTGACAGAATCGGGGGTTTCCTATGGGTCCTGAAAATGTTGATTATCACAGATGTCTTACTTCATTCTTGCTACTATAACAAAATACCTTAGACCAAGTAGTTCTGGAGTCTGGGAAGTTCAAGATCAAGATGCCAACAGATTCAATGTCTGACGAGGGCCAGTTCCTTATAGATGGCACCTGCTTTGTGTCTTCACAAGGTGGAAGGAACCAAAGGGGCTAGGAGGCTCCCTCCAACCCCTTTTATAAAAGCATAAACCCCATTTGTGGGAGCTCTGCTCTCATGACTTTATTACCTCTCAAACGTCTTTTAATTTTATCATATTATCATATTAGTGATGAAATTTCAACTCATAAATTGTGGTGAGGTCACATTCGACCATAGCAATACGGATTGCCAATCCACTCATAGGAGGAAAAACATACTGGCTCATGACTTAGGGGATAGAATTTATCCTAGCTGAGGTGTCATTTTTGCTGGATTTTTATAAATAGGAGATAGAATTTATTCTACCTGAAGTGTCATTTTTGGTGTGTTTTTATAAATGCAACACAAAATCCTAACCTGCTAGAGTTTCTCTACCAAATGGGTGTGTTGGATAATCAATAAGGGCTTTGCCCTAGTTCATTTTGTACTTCTATAACAGAATGTCACTAACTAGGTAATTTATGATGAACAGATATTTATTTTCTCACAGTTCTGGAGGCTGTAAAGTCCAAGATCAAAGTGCTGGCATCTATGAGAGCCTTCCTTTTTTTAAAAAAAAGAAAAAAGAAAAACTTTTATTTTATTTTCAGGGGTACATGTGCAGGTATGGGTAAATTATGTGTCACAGTGGTTTGGTGTACAAATTATTTCATCACCCAGGTAATAAGAATGGTACCTGACAGGTAGTTTTTCAATCCTCACTCTCCTCTGGCCCTCCACCCCTAAGTAGACTCCAGTATCTACTGTTCCCTTCCTTGTGTCCATGTGTATTCAATATTTAGCTCCCACTTATAAGTAAGAACATGTGGTATTTGGTTGTCTATCCCTGAGTCAGTTTGCTAAGAGTAATGCTCTCTAGCTCCATCCATATTGCTACAAAGTTCATGATCTCATTCTTTTGTATTGCTGTGTATGTAGTATGCCATGGTGTATATGTACCACATTTTCTTTAAGCAGCCCACTGTTGATGGTCGTCTAGATTGATTCCATGGTCTTTGTTATTGTGAATAGTGCTGTCATGAACATCGGTGTGCATGTGTCTTTATGGTAGAATGATTTATATTCCTTCAGGGATATACTGAATAAAGGGATTGCTGGGTTGAATGATAGTTCTAAGTTCTTTGAGAAATCTCTAAACTGCTTTCCACAGTAGCTGAACTAATTTGCATTCCCACCAGCAGCATACCAGCATTCCGTTTTCTCTGCAACCTCACCAGCATCTGTTATTTTTTGACTTTTTAATAATAGCCATTCTGACTGGTGTGAGATGGTATCTCACTGTGGTTTTGATTTGCATTTCTCTAATGATTAGTGTTCAGCATTTTTATATGTTTGTTGGCCACATGTATGTCATCTTTTGAAAAATGTCTGTTCATGTCCTTTGCCCACTTTTAAGTGAGGTTGTTTGTGTTTTTTTCTTGTTAATTTATTTAAGTTTCTAAAAGATTCTAGACACTAGATGGGAATGCATAGTTTTCAAATATTTTCTCCCATTCTGTAGGCTGTCTGTTTATTCTGTTGAGAATTTCCTTTGCTGTGCAGAAGCTCTTTAGTTTAATTAGGTTCCATTTGTCAATTTTTGTTTTTGTTGCAATCGTTTTTGGTGTCTCCATCATAAAATCTTTGTCAAGGCCTATGTCTAGAATGATGTTTCCTGCAAGTGCCTTGTTTTTGCAATATCACGTGGTGAACGAATGCTATATCCTCACAATGCAGAAGGTAGACAGGCCAGAGAGAGCGGGGGAGCCAAGGGGAGAGAGATAGAGAGAAAAAGAAGGCGGCTGAACTCCTCCTTTTATGAGGAATCCCCTCCTGTGATAATGCCATTAATCCATTCATTAGGACAGAGACCTCGTGGCCTAAAAATCTCTTATAAGTCCCACCTCTTAATACTGTTACAATGGCAATTAAGTTTAAACATCAGGAGACAAATATTCAAACCACATTAGGCTTGTTGGGAATGACTGAGCACCATACAAATACCAATATCAGTCAAATTAACAATCATTATTATTATTACATTAAGCTCACCACAGCAGTCTTTGTATGTAGATCCACTTGGGACAAAAGTTGTGAAATAGGTGCTTTGTCTTTGACTTGACTCTTCTTTTAGCAGGGTCTTCTGTGTCAGCTCAGTATCAGTTCCTTAATTACATCTAAATTGTGATAGCATGCTAAAAGAAAAAGCCTAGCCAGATCCAGATCCTTTCATTCACTCATTTAAGGATTTATTTGCTGGTCATTTATTAATTAAGCACCTACTATGCCTTGAAGTCACAATACTAAATACAAGAAATGCAGCTGTGAGTAAGGCAGGCTGGTTTGTCTCTTCCTGCAGCATACTGGAGCATCAATATCTCATTAAGTTACCACTAGTGGAATCTTTCAGCTTGAAAAGAGATATCCCTTGAAGGTCATTAGGAGGGTTATTTAGAGAGAGTGGCACAGAGCATTCGAAAGTTTTCAGCAGATCATAATATGCACATAGAAACCTACATACTCAAGGCAAAAGTTCTATCTATCAGCACAAAAGTTTGTGTCCAGTATTTAAATCTACTCTTTCAATTATTGAAAAGAAAATCACCTAGGGGGCAGTTTTTTGGGAGGATAATGATAAAATCAGAATATCAATAATCTCAGAATTAGGCTATGAAAACTTTATGGCTAGGAAATATTTAATTTTGTTTTATTTCACTATTACTCCACCCACCATCGTGTCTAGATGCACAGTGGGACCTCTCTAAATATTTGCTGAAGTAATGTAAGTTGAAGTATTTTCAAATTAGTCAAAATTAAAAATAATCCATTAAGGCATTGTGAGAAAAGATCAGATTATTTTAGAAGACCTTTAGGAATATACTTTGGAGCAGGGAAATATGTATATTATGTGTAAGATGTGACAAAGCTGTTCTTCCTCTATACCAGTGGCCAGCAAAGTTTTTCTGTAAAGAGTCAGATAGTAAATATTTTAGGCTATGCAGGCCATATAGCCTCTGTTACAACTGCTCAACTCTGCTATTGTAGCATGAAAGAAGTCATGGAAAAGATAAATAATTGAGTGTGGCTGTGTTCCAATGAAACTCTATTTACAAAAACATTTGGCTTGCAGGCTGTAGTTTGCCAACACTTCCCTGTATCATAAAGTTACAGATACTATACAAAGTCAAAGAAAAATATAGGATTTAGCCACAAACTTTTAATAGAGTCAACTCATCTAAGGACTTTAAAGAGCAATGAGTTAAAAACAAAATCATAAACTACTGAAGAAAAGTAATCCCAGCTCTTAGATTCGACATAATATTTCATCAGATTTTCTATTGAACTTTATCCTGTACACGTACCATTCTGTACATAGCATACATACTTGAGATACATAATGTATATACAATTTTGTATAGGTTCTAAAATTAAAATTATTGTGTAAATTTTTTGTCATTAAAAATTCTTTGTCATTCAAAAAATTCAAAATTTTTTGTCATTAAAAATTAATATTCCAACACATAGATGCCATAATTTACTTAGACTTTTCCTAATTTTTGACAAACATTTATAAATTTTCTATTTTGTAAAAGCAAATTACACCATGGAAATTTCAAACATCTAAGAAATGTTCATGATCCAAAAACCAAGATCAGTAAGAGGAACTTGAGCCTTCCCTTTACATGTGGAATACATTTGCCTTATCTATGTTTTATTCTAAAAATCCCTTTAAAAAATGACAGCAAAGAAATGTGAAAGACATAAACCCAAAAGGAAAAAGAGAAGAACAAATGACAGCATTCAAGAGATGTCCACGAGCTGGGAAAGAAAGAGGACAGATGAATGGTTCCTGTGACTTATTAGGTACCTGTGACATTCAGAGAAAGCCAAAAGGTGAAAAAGCAAGTCAATTTGATACCTAACATTTCCACTTTCTTATAGTTTCTTTTTGTTCTTTCAGTTTGCTGCTTTCTTCCCTAAACCCCTCAAGTACATTTTATCATGCTTCTCCTAAATTCTAGGCAATTATGCTTCAATATTCTGCTTTAGATCACACAAGATACATATATTGTCCGATTTCTTTTTACGTAAGTTAGGATATGGCCAAAGCGTTGTCACAGGAAGACCCAAAATGCAGTGGCTTAAAGAACATAGATATTTTTTGCTCTCTCATGTGACAGGTGTGGGGAAAGCAGTGGTCAGTGAGTTGCTCTGCCCCATGTGATCATTCACAATGCTGGGTTCCTCCCACTGGGCTGCTCAACCATCCCACAGTCACTGGAATCATCTGCATGGTTAAGATGAGTTGCCACCAAGCCTGGGTCCCTACCAGTGGAAAGGGTAGAGAAAGCAAAGAGGAGGCATGCCCAGTGCCGTAAGACTTAAGGATGGAAATAGCAGAAATCATGTCTGTTTACATTCCGCTGATGAAAACTTAATCACGTGACCACACCTAACTAAAGCAGAGGCTTAGAAATGTAGTCAAACTTAGCAAGAAAGAGAATTAATTTTGTAGAAAGCTAACAGTAGCCACCACAGTTGACTTTCTTTCTTGGGTTGTACTTCACAGGCATCTAGTAATTTTCATTTGCGAGCTCAGGTACTCCTGGATATACCAGTTCCTCTGTTTTATAATGTCCTTTAGGGAAAGGCTGAACCCCAGGTGTTCGTGCGGAAAGGGTGAATGCTTGAGAATAGTTGTGAAGCATTACCTGCCTTCATCCACTCACCACCACAGCAAGGCTTAAACCCTGACATCTTACCATTTGGCGAACTCCCAAATCCACACAAGCGCTATGATCACTGAGTCCTGCCATGAGAGGAAGCTGTGGTGCAGTGATTGCCCCACAGAGAGGAGAAGCAAGAGCAGAATTTAGAAAGGTTTCCATCCACTTAACCACTGCCCTGCCTTGCCACCCCAGACTGCACAAGTATCTCTCTCTCTCTCTTTCTCTCTCTGTCCTTCTCTCTCTTTCTCTCTGGGGGAAGGAGAAGGGGGTTCTTGTGCAAGTTTCTTAAGTTATTAAGTTATGTAGGTCTTAGTTTCCCATCAGTAAAGGCAAGGTAATAATAACTACCAAAACCCATAAGGATTATTTAAAGATAATGGCATACATACGTAAGAATCTTGCTATCCAGGCCGGGCGCGGTGGCTCACGCTTGTAATCCCAGCACTTTGGGAGGCCGAGGCGGGCGGATCAAGAAGTCAGGAGATTGAGACCACGGTGAAACCCCGTCTCTACTAAAAATACAAAAAAATTAGCCGGGCGTGAGGGCGGGCGCCTGTAGTCCCAGCTACTCGGAGAGGCTGACGCAGGAAAATGGCGTGAACCCGGGAGGCGGAGCTTGCAGTGAGCCGAGATTGCGCCACTGCACTTCAGCCTGGGTGACAGAGCAAGACTCCGTCTTAAAAAAAAAAAAAAAGAATCTTGCTATCCTTCTGGAAACATATAAGGCAGTCAATCAGTGTTAACTATTGTCTTCCCCTATCTCACAGAGTCTGTAAAAAAAATGTTAGGAGATCTGATTGCAGTGAGCCGAGATTGCACCACTGCACTCCAGCCTGAGTGACAGAGCGAGACTCCGTCTCAAAAAAAAAAAAAAAATGTTAGGAGATCTGAAATATGGTCTATGACAAAGTCACTTTCTGGTTTTGGTGAAATCACCTACCCATATATATGTAGGTAAAGTCACAGAAATCTAGAAACAGCTAGAGAGTGGACAATACATTCTAGCAATCTCTTCTAGCCATCATCTCCTCTAATACAAATTGAAACTGATCAGTGTGACCTGCAGGTCCTGGTCATCATACAGATAGCCATGATCCATGTTATTTCTCAGTACTGTGTCCCAGTAAACTATGTTGCCAGATTGTTGTAGAAAGTACTCTATCTCCTCATCAGTAGAAAAGACTACAAACAACTTAGATCTCCATCACCTCTGTACTACTGGAATGTAGAGAGAAAACAGTTTGGACTAGCCGTTTGAGAAAGAAACACACACAGACAGAGACAGAGAGACAAATAGCATGCTACTCTGCTGTTATTATTGTTATTACTATTATTATTTGAGACAAAGTCTTGCTCTGACTCCCAGGCTGGACTGCAGTGGTGCAATCTTGGCTAACTGCAACCTCCACCTCCCGGGTTCAAGTGATTCTCCTACCTCAGCCTCCAGAGTAGCTGGGATTACAGGCACGTGCCACCACATCTGGCTAATTTTTGTATTTTTAGTAGAGACAGGCTTTTGCCATGTTGGCCAGGCAGGTCTCGAACTCCTGACCTCAAGTGATCCACCCACCTCAGCCTCCCAAATTGCTGGGATTACAGACATGAGCCACCCCGCCCGGGCCTTCTATATTATTTTATCTGAAATGTTATTCTTCCTAAAATTTTGATGTTGAAATAGCCTTTCTCTTATGAAATGATGATGTCAGTAGATGTAGCTGTGTTTTTTGTTATTTAAATGTTTTCCAAAAAATGTAAAGTGAGCTATCTTTTGTGATATTGTTTCCTATAATTTTTGAAAATCTGCTGTTAAGAAAACTAAACAAACTAGAAACTATTACTTAATGACTGTAGAAAGATAATTCAAATTGATCCTGTGTGGAAAAAGGACAAATTCAAGAATTTTTTTGGTTGTCCAACATTTTGCAAGATTCAAAGATATTTAATTTCATGTGCACTATGCCTGCTTTCTCTAAATATCCTTAAAATAGAGCTATTGAATTCTACCAAACTTCCATTTGTGAGAAATATTAGTGAAAGTTGTTATAAACATATGCACATTGCTGCCATGTTTTGGTTTACCTTTGCCTGATATTGTCCTGTATTTCTGGCTTACCCACCTTTACAATATTGGAATAATTAAACATACTAAATTAAGGGTATACTGTGATTTCAGCTCCCTTTCTCTCTCTCCTTCTCCCTCCCTCTGTCTGTCTGCCTCTCTCCTCTTTCTCTCTGTCTCTCTCCTGCCTCTCTCTCTCTCTCTCTCTCTCTCTCTCCTGCCTCTCTCTCTCTTTCTGGCTCTCTCGCTTTCTCTCTTTCTTTCTTTTGATACTCTAGGATAGAAGTTTACTTTTTCTTTAGAACTTTTTTTCGAGTAAATCTAACAAACAAAACAAATGTAATTAGAGCTACCTCATAGATTGATGATGGGCAATGGTGAAGAGGAATAGAGAGATCTGAGAGAGCAAGGTGTGTCCTCATCAACTTGAGTCCCATATGACAGCCTCTGAGACATGACATCTAGAAATCCCTAGAGTCCAGTTTGAAAAATAACTGCCCTAGTACAGTCAACTATCATGCTGCCTCAATTGCTTTTTCTCCCATCATTTCCTAAAGGTGTAGTTCCTGAGTGGTTTTATCATGAGAAAGAATTGCCTTTTTAGCAAATGACTAAAAGATTTTAAGTGTAGGGTATTTTTGTTTTTATTCCCAAATGTTCAGTCATTTTAATATGATTTGCCTCTAAATTAACACTATTAAATATAGTTAAAGAGGATTTCTTTCTCCATAATAGATGTAGGATTTATTAGAATAATTCATTATTCCCTAAAGACAGCAATACATATATATTGCAATTGTTGCAAATCATGTCGTTATCATCTTTCCTGTTTCTTTTTTACATACTGAAGCCTTGTTTTGCAAAATCAAAATTTAGCAACTTCATTAAATGCATTGCCTGATGCACCTGTTTGGACTTTGGGTATCATTTTCTTTTCTCTAACACATTTTTATTCAAGATGCGTTGAATTTTCCAGAGGCTGTCTGAGGACTTTGAGACATCTGTACCCAGCAGTTTGCTTAAACCAACAAAAAGTGTTGAAGCAAAAATCAAACTTTGGGGCATCAATTTAACCATTCCTTTTCAAGTATCTTAGATTGATGTAACATGTCAGCCCTGATACATCCACCATCAGTGTTTACTACTTAGGATAACTGTTAAAGCAAAACTGACTGCACTCTAATGAAAGCTGTCACTGGGTGGTGTAAGAATCATGAAGGGAAAATAATACAGGGAATAATATAAAAAGCTCTGATTGGAATGGAATGACTATGAGAAAAACAGTTCAAGTACCAGAAATAGTATCATGCTATATAATTTAATTTATACAATTAATTGTGTACAAGTAATTAAGCCTATTAACAAAGAAGTAAGCATCCAACAGAAGAGGATATACAATCAAGCCTTTATGATCTCAGAATGTGGTTTAGTTGTAGGATCCCAATTTTCAGAAAAGTTTCCTTTTGTCACATGTAAATGTACAGTGATCATTTTACTCACTTTTTTCAACGAACTTATAAATTTATATTTGAAGAACTTATGTACAAGCAAAAGGGGTAAAAATAATGGGGTAGGCAGAGGAGGAAGTGTGACTAACAAGTGGAAATTCTTTTTAAAAATTATGATAAACCCCTCATAAGAGCCAGTTTGTGGTCTCTGAGTCTCACATCAGCTTTCCAGAATCAGATTTTTTTTAATGTATTGGAGTGAGGGAAAGCCAGTAAGGAAAATAAACACACAAGATCATGGCCAGCAGGGAACAGGATGGATGGCTTTAATATTTACGTTAAGAGTCCTTGTGAGGCCTTCAAATATATTTACATAGATTTTGTGATAGATTGATCGCTGTATCCATGCCCTTTGCAATTTGACATTAAAGTTACTCCCATCCAGAAGCAGAGATTATTTCCCTGTTTCTTGAATCTGGGCTCATCTTGTGACTTGCTTCTGCCATTAGAATACAGTAGCAGTAATGCTGTCTGATTCTGAGCCTAGTACTCGAGAGGCCTGAACACTTCTACTTACTCTCATGGAACACTGCCACTACTATATAAAATAAGCCCAGCCTAGCCTGGCCAGACGGGTGAGTGAGGCCACTCTAGACCAGCCAGACTCTAGCTAACCAATCGACTGACAATCAGTACATGAGCCCAGTCAAACCCAACGAAGCCAGGAAAAACTAGAAAAACTATCCAATCAACCAACAGACTCCTAAGCCAAATAAATGCTTATTGTTTTAAGCCACTGAGTTTTGATAAAGTTTGTTAACAGCAATAGTTAAGTGATTCAACCTCCAAACAAAATATCACCTTCATCATCTATATGCACGTTGAGTCATTCATTTATTCAATCCCTTAGATTTTTTAGCATTACCAATCATATACTGTTAGGATACAAACTATTCAACAAGGATCTAATGAGCATCAACTTAGCTCTATAAGAACTTAAAATCCAAAAATGGGTGCAGACAGGCATGATCCCCAAAAGTTAATTTTCTAGTAGTAAAAACAGACATTTGGGGGTTAAGCACAAGGTGGGCAGCACAAGAGAATGTAGGGGTGATGGAACTCTTGTGTAAAGAACTGTGGTGTTATTCACATGACTTTATCCATCTGTCAAAACCCATAGAAACATATACCACAAAGTAAACTTCCTTACATAATTTTTCAAAAATAATATATAGGAGAAATTGAAAAGTCAGTGTAGATTTTTACAAATGAATCTAATAGTATAACAAATAAATTATATAACTGCACTAAAGGAGGTAAAGAAGAAAGAAGCTTAGGTAAGTAACTTTGGAAAACAGTATTTTGACTAGATATGGTAAGTTAAAGATGAAAGAAACTACATACGACCATTGTATTTCTGTACTCCACTTGATACTTTTCTTCATTACAGGGATGTGGAAAAGTAATCTGGAAAATACTTCATATGAATAATGAGGTTAAGTAAGTAAATAAATATATTGTAGGTATTAAGACCTAGATTTCTCACTGTCAAAGAAAGAAGTTATAAATAAAGAGAAAAGGTTTTAGAATGAAATGTGCTAAATTGTATGAGTATGAACTTATGCTTCTTTCTTTTAAAACATATATATACAGAAAGAGAGATATAAAAATAAAATAGATATGTGTATGCATGGGTAACTATACACAAATACATTTCCTAGCTCTGTCTGCTGCAAGGGATTACAAGCAGTAATATCTCAGTAGGAATGATCACACTTAGCATCCACATCTTGGTTTCTAAGTACTATCCTCTAATAAAAAGAACCAAGGCTTCTTGGAAAAATGGTTGATTCCAAGGCTGCGGTAGTTAAAATACAAACCGAGCCTGGGGCATCTTGTTGTGCTAGAAAATAAGGATAAAGAAATACTAAAGAAATGATAGGAGCATATAGAAATGTTACAGGAGTCAACCTGAAGTAATGCCAAATGGTTAAATCCATAACAAATTGAACACCAAAGCAAATAAAAGTAATATTAGCTTATACTCCAAAGAATAAAATAAGTATCCTTGATTTCAGATTTTTATTTACCTAAAATGTTTATGTATATAAACATAAATAAATGGAGCAAAAGGGACACAGCTTTTCTACTTACTCACTTATTCTTTTCCAATTAATATATATACAAGAAATGAGGGAAATGGAAAACAGCCATTAGAACAATAATTGCCACAGGCAAGATCCACTGATTAATGTTAAAATTAGTGAGTAGACGTTCAAGAGAAACAGAATATTTGGATAATTTCAAAGTTCCTTTTCCAAAATAAATGTTTATTAATTACAAAGAGAAAAATTGTAACTTTACAGTGGAGAAACCTGACAGAAATCACCTTAAACAACGGTCCAAAGTTAATTTCACAAGTAATAAAACATATCTACATGCTGTACCTCCATATAATGCACTGAAAATGATACATTACCTTTGTGATGTTTTTCCTAATAATGTATGGCTTAAATATAGTCATGAGAACATAGCAGACAAACCCAAGGTGCATGATGTTCTACAAAATACCTGACCAGTACTTTTCAAAAGTCTCAAGGTCATGAGAGTAAAGGAAAGACTGAGAAACTGTCATAGATTGGAGCAGACTAAGGTGACATGACAAATAAATGCAGTGTGGGATCCTGGATTTGATCCTGGAAGGAAAAGAATGTTAGCGGATGATATGGTTTGGCTGTGCCCCCACCCAAATCTCATCTTGAATTGTAACTCCCACCGTTCTGACATGTTGTGGGAGGGACCCAGTGGGAGGTAATAGAATCATGGGGGCGGGTCTCTCCCATGCAATTCTCGTGATTGTGAATTTGTCTCATGAGATCTGATGGTTTTAAAAAGGGGAGTTTCTTGGCTGCTGCCATGTGAGATGTGCCTTTCACCTTCCACCATTATTGTGAGGCCTCCCCAGCCACATGGAACTGTAAGTCTAACAAACCTTTTTCTTTTGTAAATTGCCCAATCTTGGGTATGTCTTTGTGAAAACAGACTAATACAGTGGAAAAATCAGCATAGTCCAAACAGTCTTTTGCAAAGTAAATTGTATTGTGCAAAGGTTAATTCTTCTTTTTTTCATTTGCCAGTTGTGCTCTGGTATGTTAGATTTTGACATTAGGGGAAGCTGAGTGAAAGGTACAAGAAAAAATTTTGCTCTATTTTTACAACTCTTCTATAAGTCTAAAATTATCTCAAAATAAAAAATTCAAAACTAGGTATTCATAAGTAATTTCTTCTATTAGTAGACACTACTAAAGTCTTTCAGCGTATATCTATGGCTTTGGATCCACCAAATTCAGACAGGTGAAGTTTTAATGTATATTTTTTATGTCTATTCAATCTGTCAAATACATCAGTTGAAATTTGGACTAGATTGCCAGATTCATTAGGTCAACTAAATAATGCTAAATCTCCATCTGTGCATGATGTTATATAGACATTGATCAAAATAGATACTAGTTTTATCATTGTTCATTGCACTTGGCATTGGATCAGGAAAATATACTTTAAAAGCCCTATTTCTTTCAAGCAAGTGATACTAAAATAAAATAAACCGGGAGTGCATATAGTATGACAGGCACTGTGCTTGGTAGTAGGTTAAAGTCGCAGGCAAAACATACCTCAAAACAAAATAAACCACGAGTACATAAAGTATGACAGGCATTGTGCTTGGTAGTAGGTTAAAGTAGGAGGCAAAAAATAACTCATTTCTGTCCTAATATAGTTCAGATTCTACTGCTGAAATTATCCAGTTCTTTGGGTTTCTTATAGATCCTCTCAGACAATTATCAAAAAGTCTATAATAACACACAAAATTCTGAAGGGCAAAAATTCTATATCTTCTATTTTCTCTAACTCCAATGGAATGTGTTATATATACAACTTAAATTCTCAATAAATGTTTTTGGTTGGCCGATCCAGACCCAAGATGTGAACATTGCAAAGACATTTTTGTTCAAGCCTATAAAGACTCTTGCATACAAAAGGAAAAGACAGCTTTTCTAAAAAAAAAAAAAAAAAAAAAAAAAAACTATTTTATTGTTGTAAGAATACAACATGAAATCTACCCTTTTAGAAAATTTTTTGTGCAATATAGTGTTGTTAATTACAGGGATAATGTTATACGATAGACCTCTAGAATGTATTCATCTTGCATAACTGAGACTTTATGCTTATTGATTAGTGACTCCCATTTCTCCCTCCTTCAAGCCCCTGGCAACCACAATTCTGCCCTCCGATTCTGTGAATTTGACTATTTTAGATCCCTCATATAAGTGAAATCATACAGTGTTTATCCTTCTGCGAGTGGCTTATTTCACTTAACATAATGTTCTCAATATTTATCCATAGTAAAAAATACATCAGCATTTCCTTTTTTAAAGCCTGAACAATCCTCCATTGTTTGTATCACATTTTCTTTATTGAAAATAAATAAAATGGAGGATAAATAGTTAGGTTTTTCCCACTTCTTGGCTATTGCGTCTAGTGCTACAACAAACACAGAAGTGCTAATATCTCTTTAAGATCTTGATTTCAGTTCTTTTGGAAAAGTACCCAGAAGTAGGATTGCTGGATCATATGGTAGTTTATTTTAATTTTGTGAGGAATCTCCACACTGTTTTCCATAGTTACTGCACCATTTTGCAGAAATTAGAACAAGGGTTCTAATTTTTCCACATCATCACCAACACGTGTTGTTTTTCATTTCCTGGATATGACTTCCAAAACACAGGCAACAAAAGCAGAAATAGACAAGTGAGACTACATCAAACTAAAAATCTTTTGTACAGCAGAGAAAACAATCAACAGAGTGGGAAAAAGGCCTACAGAATGGGAGAAAATATTTGCAAATTATATATCAAATAAATGGTTGATTTACAAAATATATAAGCAATTCCCATAGTTCAGTAGCAATAATAATAACAATAACCTGATTTTTAAAATGGGCTAAAGACTTAAGAAGGCATTTCTCCAAAAAAGATGTTAAAAATTGCCAAAAGGTATAGGAAAAGATGTTCAACATCGCTAATCATCAGAGAAATGCAAATCAAAACCACAATGAGCTATAACCTCACACCTGTTAGGCTATTATTAAAGGACTGTTTTGAAAAACGTTCTCTACATTGCAGATTGCAGCAAATTGCTCAAGTTGGCCATCCAGCTTACCTTTCACCATGTTAACTAGAAGAGCAGCTGCAGAACTGTGAGAAACAAATTACCTATTAACATACCTATTTCTGCCCAGCAATAAGAGAAGATTCTCTCTTCTCTTTGGTAATTCCAATGGTCGGATGTTGATAAACATTATTGAGTAAGGAACTATGCAAACTGATTTATCTATTAGTACAACTGAGATCTATGATTTAAAGAATAAGAATAAATTGAAAAATATGTTCTAAAAATCATTTCTAAGTCAGTTTCAGGTCATTCCCTACCAAATATTTCCTTTCACTGCACCCAAAACTAGAATTATTTTGTGATGTATCATTTTTAGTTATATGAAATATATACCATGCAGCTAACTCTCAATTTATGGAAATAAAGAATGACTGAATAAACCAGGGCCTCAGGAGAATGATTAAGGTGGTCAAAGAGCCGTCCTATGAGGTATGGTTGAGGTATCAGTTATACAATTGTTCCTTGGTATCTGCAGGAGATTAATTCCAGGACCCTTGACAAATAACAAAATCTGCAAATACTCAAGTCCTTTATATAAAGTGGCACAGTATTTGCATATAACCTATGCACACCCTCCCATATACTTTCAATCTCTCTAGATTGTTTATAATACCTAATACAATGTAAATTCTAGGTAAATAATTGTTACACTGTATTGTTTTTATTTGTATCATTTTATTTTGTATTGCTATTTTTATTGTGTTTTTTTTTTTCAAATATATTCAACCTAAGTTTGGTTGAATCCACTGTCGTGGAAGGCCAACCGAACTTAGTTTACAGACCTAGGGAGGACACGGTATTAGTCTTTGAGCATTATGCCTGTCATGTGGAAATATAATTAGACCTGTTCTGTACTATGTTATTCAGAAGAGTAGATCAAGGACTTAGAGGTGAAAATTACATGGGAGCAGTTAGCTAAATAATTCAAAGTAGAGTTAGCAATAAATGACATAAAACCAAAAATTTAACTGAGAAAAGAGAGATTTTTTTCTCCCTCTCTCAAATAAACAAAATCTGTAAATAAACTGTCCAGGCTCTTTGTAAGACTCCACAATCAAAGACCTAGCCACTTGACACCTCAATATATGTCTTCTACCTCATGATCTAAGATGGCTGCTTAAATTCTAGCCATTGTGACTGCATTCCAGTCAGTAAGAAAGGAAAAAGTAGGGGGTGGGGGTAAGAAGGAGTTACACACTCTCTCTCTTTAAGAGCATTTTTTGAAAGGTATATACAAATTCTATTTATATTCCATTAGCCAGAACTTAATAATATGTCTATACTCAGCCACAAGAGAGGCTGGAAAATATATCTTTATTCCAACAAATCATGCAACTAGTTAATAATCAGTATTCTACCACTTAGAAAGGAAAGGAAAAGGAGAACAAATATTGGGGAACAGCCAGCAGTCATTTACTTGTCAATAAGCATGCTAATTCATTTCAATCTTTTCTCATTGCATTAGTCTGCTTGGACTGCCATAACAAAATATCACATACTGGTTAGCTTAAACAATAGAAATTTATTTTCTCACAGTTCTGGAGCCTGAAAGCCCAAGTTCAAGGTGTCAGCTGGCTTAGTTTCTCCTGATGCCTCGTTTCTTGGCTTTGCTGATGGCCACCTTCCTGCTCTGTCCTCACATGGCCTTTCCTCTGTGTCTGTGCATACCTGGTGTCTTTTATTCTTCTTATAAGGACACCACTCATATTGAATTGGATCCCCACCCTTCTGACCTCATTTTTCTTCAATAGTTTTTGGGGTACAGGTGGTTTTTGGATACATGGGTAAGTTCTTTAATGGTGATTCCTGAGATTTTAGTGTACCCGTAATCCAGGCAGTGTACGCTATAACCAAAATGTGGTCTTTTATCCCTCATCCCCCTCCCAATCTTCTCCTCAAGTCCCCAGAGTTTATTATGTTATTCTTATGCCTTTGCATCCTTACAGCTTAGCTCCCACTTATAAGTGAGAAAAACGATATTTGATTTTCCATTCCTGAGTTACTTCACTTGAAGTAATGGTCTCCAGCTCCATCCAGGTTGCTACAAAAGACATTATTTTGTTCCTTTTTATGAAGGCTGAGTAGTATTCCATGGTGTACATATACCACATTTTCTTTATCCACTCGTTTCTCAATGGGCATTAAGGTTGGTTCCATATCTTTACCTTTGTAAATTATGCTGCTACAAACATGCATGTGCATGTGTCTTTTTCATATAATGACTTCTTTTCCTTTGGCTAGATAGCCAGTAGTAGAATTGCTGAATCAAATGGTATTTCACTTTTGGTTCTTTAAGTAATCTTCATACTGTTTTTCATAATGGTTGTATTCATATACATTCCCACCAGCAGTGTAAAAGTGTTCCCTTTTCACCACATTCATGCTAACATCTATTATTTTTTGACTTTTTAGTTATGGCCATTCTTGCAGGAGTAAGGCGGTATCTCTTTGTGGTCTTAATTTGCATTTCCTTGATGATCAGTGATATTGAGCATTTTTTCACATGTTTGTTGGCTGTTTGCATATCTTCTTTTGAGAATTATCTATTCATGTCCTTTGGCCACTTTTTGATGGGATCATTTATTTTTTTCTTACTGATTTGAGTTCCTTGTAGATTCTGGATACTAGTCCTTTGTCTGATGCACAGTTTGAGAAGATTTTCTCCCACTCTGTGGGTTGTGTGTTTACTCTGCTGATTATTTCTTTTGCTGTGCAGAAGATTTTTAGTTTAGTTATGTCCCATTTACTTTTGTTTTAGTTGCATTTGTTTTTAGGGTCTTAGTCATGAATTCTTTGCCTAAGCCAATGTCCAGAAGAGTTGTTTATTTTTTCTGAAGTTATCTTAAAGAATTTTTTTTATCATTTCAGATCTTAGATTTAAGTCTTTGATCCATCTGGAGTTGATTTTTGTATACGGTGAGAGATGGGGATCCACTTTCATTCTTCTACATATGGCTTGCCAGTTTTCCCAGCACCATTTATTGAATAAGGTGTCCTCTCCCCAGTTTATGTTTTTGTATACTTTGTTGAAGATCAATTGTCTGTAAATATTTAGCTTTATTTCTATATTCTGTATTCTGTTCAATTGGCCTATGTGCCTATTTTTATACCAGTACCATGCTATTTTGGTAACTATAGCCAAGTAGTATAGTTTGAAGTCAGGTAATGTGATGCCTCCAGATTTGTTCTTTTTGCTTAGTCTTGCTTTGGCTATGGGGGCCCTTCTTTGGTTTCATATGAATTTTAATATTTTTTCTAGTTCTGTGGAGAATTATGATAGTGCTTTGATGGGAATTGCATTGAATCTGTAGATTGCTTTGTGCAGTATGGTTATTTTCACAATATTGATTTTTCCCTTCCATGAGCATGGGATATGTTTCCATTTGTTTCTGTCATGTATGATCTTTTCAGCAGTGTTTTGTAGTTTATAGAGAGCTTTCACCTCCTTGGTTAAGTATTTTCCTAGTTTGTGTGTGTGTGTGTGTTGTCGTTGTTGCAGCTGTTATAAGAGGGATTGAGTTCTTGATTTGATTCTCAGCTTGGTTGTTGTTGGTGTATAGCAGTGCTACTGATTTGCGTACATTGATTTTGTAACCTGAGATTTTACTGAATTCTTTAATGATATCTTGAATCTTTTGAAGAAGTCTTTAGGGTTTACTAAGTGTACAATCATATCATCAGTGAAGAACGACAGTTTGACTTCCCCTTTTCCAATATGGATGCTCTTTATTTCTTTCTCTTGCCTGATTGCTGTGTCTAAGACTTCCAGTACCGTGTTGGTTAGAAGTAGTGAAAATGGGGAGCTTTGTCTTGTTCCAGTTCTCAGGGGGAATGTTTTCAGGCTTTCCCCATTCAGTGTGATGTTGGCTGTGTGTTTGTCATATATAGCTTTTATTACTTTGAGGTAGGTCCCTTCTATGCCTATTTTGTTGAGGGTTTTTATCATAAAGGGATGATGGATTTTATCAAATGCTTTTTCTGCATCTATTGAGATGATTATATGGTTTTTGTTTTTAATTCTGTTAATGTGGCATATCACATTTATTGACTTGTGTATGTTAAACCATCCCTCCATCCCTGGGATAAAACCCACTTTATCATGATGTATTATCTTTTTGATGTGCTGTTCGATTCTGTTCACTAGTATTTTATTGACAATTTTTGCATCTATCTTCATCAGGGATATTGGTCTGCAGCTTTCGTTTTTGGTTATATTATGACCTCATTTAACCTTAATTACCTCTTTAAAGGCCCTATTTCCACATACAGTCACATTCAAAGGTATTGCGGGTTAGAGTTGTAACCTATGGATTTTGGCAGGGTGGGAGGAATTCAGTCTATAGTCCTCTTAATTCTTCTCCCTCCTGCAATGTTGTCAAGAAGTTAATGGACACTGAAAGAGACAGCAGGAAGTAAAAGTGAGATGGAAATTCAAAAGTTTTGATAACCTAATCAACATCTAGATGTACTGACATATACTGTATAATAAAACAAGAGGCATTCCCATGAAAAGTAGTAATAGGGGCTGGGGAGACAGTAGGGGATGAACTTTTGTCCAAACTCAATTGTATAATTTTTTCCCTCTAAGTCCATATCTATTTCCACATCTATTTTTATAGATCAAATATCAGAAATCTGACTGATATGCCTAGGCTAGAAGAATAATTAGAAAATATATTAATTACCTTTAATGTGTACTTTGTTCAGTAACTACTCATTTAGCTAAGAGATTGTAATATAGTTGTTACAATGATATCTAAGATTTTTTTAATTTCATAAACACATTTGAATTACACAATTCTGTCCTTTTCAACAGTGAGCCAAACTTAGCCACTAAATTTCTGTGCAAACTGTCCTAATTAGGGCACATATATTATCATTGTTTATGAATTTTCTGGATTCAAAGCTATAAAATCTTATTTTAAAAAAGTACTGTAACACAAAATGGATTACAGACTTAAATATAAGACTGAAAACTATGAAACTATGAGAAGAAGACATAGGATAAATGTTTCATGACATCGTTCTGGACAAAGACTTTATGGATAAAACCTCAAAAGCACAGGCAATAAAAGCAAAAATAGACTAATATAATTACATCATACTGAAAAGTTTCTACACAACAAAGAAAATAATCAACAGAATGTAGAGACAACTTACCTAATTAGAAAGAATAATTGCAAACTACACATCTGATAAGAGGTTAATGTCACAAATTTATAAGGTACTCAAACAATTCAATAGCAAAACAACAACAAAAAATAATCTGATTTAAAAATGAGCAAACTACCTCAGTAGACATTTCTAAAAGAAGACATACAAATGGCCAACAAATATATTTTAAAATGCTCAGCATCACTAATCATCAGGGAAAAGCAAACTAAAACCACAATGAGATAGACCTTCCTCCAGTTAGAATGGCTATTATCAAAAAGACAAAAGATAACAAGTGTTGGTGAAAATGTGGAGAAAAAGAGACCCTTACATAGTGTTGGTAGAAATGTAAATTAGTACAGCCATTACAGAAAACAATATGCAGGTTTCTCAAAAAATTAAAAATAAAACCACCATATGATCCAGAAACCCCACTACTGAGTATATATCCAAAGGCAATGAAGTCAGTACATTAAAGAGATATCTGCATTCTGGTGTTTATTGCAGCATTATTTACAATAGTGAAGATACTGAATCAACCAAAATACTCAACAACAATTAAATGCAAAAAGAAAACATGAAATATTTATACAAAAGAATATTATTCAGCAATTAAAAAAAAGAAAATCCTGTCATTTTTAAGAACACAGATGAACCTGGAAGACATTTGGTAAATGAAGTAAGCCAGACACAGAAAGACAAATTCTGCATGATCTCAATCATGTGAAATCTAAAAAAGTTACTCGTAGAAGTAGAGTAGAATAGTGGTGACCAGAGGCTGTGGAGACGAGGTAAGATGAAAGGAACAGGAAAAGTTAGTCAGTGGAGAAATAAATTCTGGTGTTCTATTGCACTGTAGGCTGACTATAGCTAGCCATAATGTATTGCATATTTCAAAATAGCTAGAAGAGATGATTTTGAATGTTCTCACCACAAAGAAATGATAAATATTTGAGGTTAATTGCCCTGATTTGATCATTATGTATACATGTATCAAAGCATTAAATTGTACCTCATAAATAAGTAAAGTTATTATGTGCCAATTACAATAATATGAAACTTTAAAAAAGAGAAGATGACACACAGAGATGCAGGGAGAAAGCCATATGAAGAAAAAAATTACATTTCTTTCACCTAAATTCAGTAATTTGTTATCAGTTTGGCACACTTGTTCAATCTCTCTCTCACCACACAAGTACATGAACACATGCGCGCGCACACACACACACACACACATTTTTTCCTGAACCATCTCAAAAATCAGTTGCCAGTATCATGATACCCCTAAGTATCATGGGGTACCCCTAAGTACCTCAAAAGTCTCCTATTAGCAACAATACAATTACCACACCCAAGAAATTTAAAACTAAATAATGTCATCTAGCATAGAGCTCATATTTAAATATACCAAATTATCCTCAAAATGTTATTTATTGCTTTCTTTTTTTTTTTTTTTTACTTTAATCCAAGATCCAATCAAGGTTTATCCTTGGTGGCCTGTCATTGAGCTAGGGGGAAGCATGGCCAATAGTTCCCTTCAGAAAAATGGGCTGTACCCTACCTTGACTTCCTAAGGAACCAGGGGTCCCAGGTCTCCAGGTGTAGGGAACTGGCATTTCTCATCACTTCTAAGAACAGCTAGCACTGATGCTCAGACTTGGCACTGATGGGAAAATTGTTACCTCTCAGTCCCCCAACTAACAGTGTCTTGGCCACAAAAGCCACAGAAGGGCAGGGTCTATCAGCTGGTACACAGCCAGGCAGGGTCTATCAGCTGGTACACAGCCAAACAGGGCTATCAACTGTTCTCTGGTCCAAACATACCCTCCACAGGCTGCAAGAAACTCAAGGAACTTTGCACTTGACTTCCCTGCCTATGAGTTCCAGCCTTCCCTGCCTATGAGTTCCAGCCTTCCCTAAGTGCCTCCACAGCATTCACCCAGAGCCTTCTACATGACACCTCCACTAGACTGAATTCACTGATAGCAGTCGTGGGGGATTTTCCCTGTTCATCTTCGTATTGAGCCTAGTACAGTGCCTGACATACAATGGGCCTGATGGACATTTGCTGAATGAGCAAATTACAAATGAAAATATACACATTTATTGTCTTCCAAATGACTCTATGAAGTGGCGTTCCTGCCAGTAACAACAGTGTACATTCATAGGTATTTAAGAATTTTCATATATTACAAATATGCAGTTTTAGCACCAGTGAATGTTTTCCATTCCAGCTCGCAGGGAATAAAATGCCAGTGTGTTTTCATTGCCTTCTTGCATATGTTGGTAGTAAAATATTCACGACTTGGAGAATTATGCAGTGTGTTTTCAACAGCAGCTTTTGAAAGCCACTTTTTCCATTAAAACTGTCAGTTTGGTAATATAGCCATGATTTCAAAGCAAAGGAGCATTATGGCACAAATCAAAGATAGATTACATATTTTACGTTTACATATTCTAGGACCTTCGCGGTGAAAAGTTGTCGATTTTTTTTTTAGACTTTATGTAAGTCTCATCCATTTTGGAATTGGAATGCATCACCTTTATTATGAACCAAATAAAACCAGTGTATAATATATGTGGCATTGCTAGGTATTATACCTGCTCTATTCACTAGCAACTCCCAGGGAAAAGAATGGCAATGAGAATTGGAACAAGCCCTTCCCTGTTGCTTTATTTTTTAGCAAGTGGACCCCTGTGTATCTTCTAGCTTCCTTACATTTTGGAAAGACATGCAGATATCCCCAAAATGTCTGTAATTACAGCTAACTGCTAATCAAATAAAACAACTAACAAATTTATAACCAAGGGACCTTAAAAGTGAGAGGAAGCTCTAATGTTATTTTTTTAATTAAGAAAAACTACGCTAATATCTCTGACAATTATCTGCAATAGAACACTATTACTGAGTTTGTGGTGAGAGGAAGGAAGAATTGCTTGGCAATAAGACAGTTTGTATCCTAATTACGGGTTTCGAAGCATACTTGGGCATGCTCAGTTCGCAGTGTAAAAAATAAGAGGAATTAAAGCTCTTAAAATAATAGTATTTGTCCATAAGTGGTGAGATTCTTCAGTAACACATGTAAGTGACAAGATGATAGCCTATTTAAATACAGTTAGATAATATGCTTTGGAGATTTCCATCTTTAGCAATACGGTGGCAAATGAGGGCTGTATAAATTAAACTGATATTGAAACAGTCCTGTAGATTCAAATTATATGAGAACTACTTTATTTAAGTATTCCCTCTGGTTGCCACATCTCCATAAGGGGAAAAAATGAACTAAAGAAATGGAGAAAACCATGTGTCATCCCGATTAAGAATGCGGGCTCTGGAATCACACAGCCCGAGTTCAAACCCTGGCACTGCCACTTACCAGCTCCTTAAAATTAGGCAATTAGCCTATCTGTGCCCTGCTCTCCTTATCTCTAAGTAGGAGTAACAAATACTTAGTCTGGCTACACCAAAAGAAGGTGAAAGAGTTAGCCACTTACCTTCCAGCTAGGATATAATGCTGTTCATATGGAATCATTCTAGCTAGTGAGATATATCTCTGGTGGGAGACACTAAGAAACCCTTTGCTACCTCTAGAAGAGACAGAGGTAGGTAGCTCTACCTCTTTCTCTATCTTCTTGCTTTGAATGCAGAAGAGATGTCTTAAATTGTGGCAATCATTTTGCAATTTGAGGGAAAGGCCTGGAGAATCCCAAATATACTGGCCCTGACATCACTGAGACACAGAATAACTACCCATAATTACCTATCTCAAAACTTCTTTTTATGTAAAAAAAAAAAGCACCCATGTTTAATTTATTCTGCTATTCTAACTTGAGCTCTCAGTTACTTGCAGCTGTAAACATTTCTAACTGATACAATGAGATTATTTCACAGAGTTTTTTATGAAGGTGAAATAAGATAACTCACAAAGAGCACTTAGCATGGTGCCCAACACATAGGGAGAACTGAGTAAACTACTATTAGCTGGTTGTGGTAGCAGCAGTAGTAGTGTCTTCATTATTATTATTATATTTTAAAACCTGCTGGGAAAAAGAATACACTTCCAACAGGATAGCTCTATGGGTACTGCCTTTTGAGTACAGATATTCAAGGATTCAGGCATTCTTCAGGCTTAATTGGCTCCGAAGAGAATCTAGTGCCCAAAAGAACTAAGGTGGCTGCCAAAGGGGCATTGCCTGCAACCATGGGTTACCTAAGGCATTGAAGAATCTAGGTTGGCACTAAAATCCATTGCAGAAGAAAGAAAAATAAGGTAAAGCAGAGCATAGCAATGTGGAGTTATAAGAAATTTAGTTTGTATAAAATACAGAGTTAAACATTATGAAAATAAAATGCATATATTAAGAACAAGACAAATCAAATGCAATTACATATCAAGCAGAAAATGACATGTAATTTATTATTTTATTTTTAAAAGTGACTGTATTTTAGAAAATTACTTGTTCTATAATTGTTAATTAAAGAATGTTCATCTTCCTCTCACCTTAGTGTTAAAGATAAATATTTGCTTCTTTACCACCACAAATGTAATGCCATGGTTCTGCCCACACAGTCCCATAACAACCATTTCTGTTTTAAGTGTCCTGTACCAGTCTTTGCCACCAACTGGCAAGATACTAGATATAGATTTATTTCTAAAGGCTTACAGTCAAGTTGATAATGTACAGTGTGAAATAGACAATATTATGTAATTCCCTAATTTATTGAGCTGGCCTTTCTGAAGCAGAATAGACCTATTTCCTGTCATCTGGGTAAACACTGTGCAATTCAAAGCTCTGTGCCACACTGGCCCATTAGAGCTATCCCAATCTGCTGGCAGTACAACCATAACTAACACAGTGCCCCTTTTTCCTCCCTTCTTATTCATAGTGATGTAAGGATGAATTGTTAGCTTTAACTTTGAGCTTCCTGGCATTGGTCCATTTGTATCACCACCCTGGCATTATTTAAACACAGTGTGCTTCATATTTATGAGCTTACAAAATTTCTGGTCTCCTGCTTCTGCCGTTCTTAAGAACCATCAAGGGAAAAGGGTGTGACCATAAAAGCCAGTGTGTAACAAACCTCATTCAAATGCAGGCAGTGTATTGGGAACCTTAATTCTATTAGAGCATGGACAATGAATGTATTTGTGTTAGTTACTTTCCCACTTTGAGGTTAAACAAATCAGTGAATGGGACTCCGGGTGGCAGCAGAATGAGATACTACATTGGATGACGCAGGCAGACAAATGCCAGGGAGCATTTTAAAAAACAAGAAGTCTCTTTCCTGCCTTCCCATGACTTTTCAGCAATTTGGATTCTGTAAATGGAAATGAATAGCTCCAGTCCTCCAATATCTTCATTCAGCAGTTCGGTTCCGAGGTTCACGTGATGCATTTATCTTTGTGGCTGCTTCTAAGAAAATGTACCCCATTCAAAGAAGGTCTGAATTAACCTCAGTAAGTGTGTTCTGTCTACTCTTAAACTGATATCCCTTCCTGAATAAGGCCCTAATTTGCAATAGTTGCCAGACTGAATAACTTGCTGCAAACCTCCTACCAATGCCACCACAAGACTTGTTTCCCACCAATGTGATTAACTGAATACAGTTGTGTTTAAAACACCATGTGCACACACACACACATGCAGATAAGCAAACATGCATGCCACATCTTTGATAATCTTGTAGGCTCCCACACAAGTCCTCCATTGCAGCACCCATCTGCTGTTAATAAGCAGCACTGACTCTGAGCAGGGGGAAAGGGGCTGCCACAAGCTGCCTCTACCACCTGCCTCTACCCACCTGCCTTCACCTTACACACAGTTACTTAAAACCACAGGTATCCAACATGATTTTTAAGTAAAACTGGAGGAATATGAACTCAACTTACTTATTATTATGAAGATTAACATCTTTAGGTAGAGCATCTGATATAAGATAGGAAGACAAATATTAATGGGGCACTAGAAATTTGGGCAGCGTTGCTTAACAGACTCCATCATCAGCATCCTGCATTGTGGACCTGAAGCTGTGTTGACTTCAGTAAGCATCATTTAACAAGCATGAGAAAAGCACTAAGAATTAAACCCTTCCAAATCAGGCAGGTGTTGACTGATCAGACTAAATACTGACAAGAGCAATATGAATAAATAGGTTAAATATGGATAACACGACATATGATTCTCCATGTGTCAGGGTTTAGAAAGCAAGCCGTCAAGTCCAGTAGGAATTGCTAAAGATAAAATAGTCTACCTCTTGCTTCGGGAACCTCCCACCCAGTTCAAAGGGGTACTCATTGTTTTCTTACAATCTCATTGAAGAAGGGGAGTATAATACAAATAACCTTTTATTAATCCATTTCCACACTGCTATAAAGAAATACCCTGAACTGGGTAATTTATAAAGGAAAGAAGTTTAATGGACTCACTGTTCCACATGGCTGAGGAGGCCTCAGGAAACTTACAATCATGGCAGAAAGGGAAGCAAGCACCTTCTTCACAAGTTGGCAGGAAAGAAAGCTTGTGAAGTAGGAACTGTCAAACATTTATAAAACCATCAGATCTCATGAGAACTCATTCACTCTCATGAGAGTAGCATAGGGGAAACTGCCTCCATGATCCAACTACCTCCCTCCCTCGACACATGGGAATTACAGTTTGAGATGAGATTTGGTTGGGGACACAGAGCCAAACCATGTCAACCCTGACTGCCTTTTAGAGTAAAATTCTTAAAGTGTTTTTTCTAAGACTCTTGGCCCTCACTTATTCTTACCCGGTTGGCATTCAATAAATATTTATGGTATTTCTAAGGTTTCAAAAAATTCAGTAGCTATTTACATTAATAAAGCTCATTTTCTAAGGAAAGAAAAATTAACTATTTAGGTATTGTCACAGTTCAAGTCAAATTTTTACCCTTCAAGTTTACTAATTACATAAATATTATGAGGACAAAGAGAAAACACCAATTGAAATTTGTCTACAGATAGTTCCATGGAAATTCTGCCACTTGTTTTTACCAATAACAAGTGTTTTTACCGCTTGTATTTTCAAAAACTTGAACAAATGCATCATTTTCTCAATGGGCCTAAAAGAAATAAATATAAAAGTGAGACAAGAAAACTGGGCATATGTATGAAAATATATCTCTCAAGAAATAATACAGCCCTTGGTTTCATGTCAAACCTTAGGGTTCCTAGTATTTTGTCAGTTTTTCAGTTTCTAAGGACTATAGCAATAGAATATTTGCTATTAGATCAATGAGTAAAAGAAACAGTGTAATGAGCTAGCTAGTAATTTTTAATCACATAGATTCAAGCTTAAAAATGAACTATGAGACACATGATAATTAAGATTGATTTAAAGTTTGTCATTCAATCCAGTTACTTTTAATAAATTAGAAATGTATTTAGCAATAAACCCCACTAGGACAGACAATAAGATGACCCAAGTTGGTACTATTTTTCTTAAATGAGTAAAGACCAGAGCTACAGAAGCCAGTGAACAAGAGCTGCATGACTCTTACTTAAACATATCTTTGTCTGAAACATCCAGTGGGTTAAAACATCTGAGTTCTCCAGCTTCCGGCCTTGACCTATCACTCCAAGCCACAAACTTTTCCAGAAATGCTAATAAATACAAATCCACATTTGTATAATGGTAGACAATATAGAAACAAAAGTATTTAAACCAAGTTTAAACTAAAGCAGCTTATACCCACTTTATAAATCTCAGAAGGCATTAGAGTCTTTTCTACATGTCTTCTTCTACCTCCCACCTCAAAGAGAGCTGTTCTTCCAGCCAGAAAGATTATATAGTGTTCAGCTGCTGGCTATCTTCTAACTGCCAGTTTTACTACTGAGAATTTGGAGCCTATATCACAATTCTTCTGTGTCAGTGAATTAAAACCAGATACCAATGCTTTCTCAGTATGACATATTTCTCTTACAGTTAGATTAATAAATTTAAATTTTAACGTCCTTTGGGACTAAGAGTGTATTTAGGCATCTCTCTTTTCATGATATGTAACAATAAAAACTTGTACATTCAAGAACCTAATAATTTTTCATTACGATAGAAGTCCTAAACAATAAAATCTTCTTACATAGCATATAGGCAGAGCATGAACAGTGAAAATGGCAGTTTTTGTTTTTCAACCAAGTCAACCAACAAAGGAAGGTCTGTACTCATCAGAATGAGAAAGTATTTCGGCCTCAGTTCCTATTTAGCCCTTGACCTCAAATGTGACTGACAAGTGGAGTGGTGATTTGGGAATGCGATCAGACACCTGTCCACTGAGGAATGGACTGAAGCCAACAGCTCATTACACAGAAAACTACTAAACAGCCATTGTAGAACAACGACTTTTCATCACCTGGGTCAGATACAAACCAATAACCTAGAGGTGAAAGGCTGTCCATCAAATTCTAGTTCCCACTTATCAGGTCCATTCAATTCCATCTATTCAATTTTGAGGACTCTCTTCTATAGGTTTTTGCAAAAGAGCCCATGTGATTCAATAGAGTTCAGACTGTTATTATTTATGGGATGAACTGAAAGGATTATAGATTCTATCACAATTAAGTTCTCCCCTAATGAATCTGCAGGCTTTAAATAATCTTCTCAAAGTGCACATCACTTTTCTTTTCTCCTTAGATACTCTTGAGAGAAGGCACACTGGGTGATTTCAATGGTGGATACTCTCAGCCCTGAAGTGGATTTGACATGTAGACGAGGCTGTTAAGCCCAAGACTGAAGTCCACACTAGTTGCAGTGTTGCTGATGTCTGAGCATGTATTCATGAATTAGCAACACAAGTGTTTAATTTTCATGCAAGTGCTTATGTGTTTACTAAAGATTAGCATTTTAATTAGTCTATATTTTTCTCTGAGACAATTGACACGAATAGTATTTGCAGATACCTGACTAAGAAGATGCAAAGTATAAAAAAAAAATCACAGTTTTATTTAAAAATCCTAATTAGCTAGCCATTGCTTTAGCATGAAACAAAATGACATGAAGTATAAGTTAGGTAACCACTGAATTTTTTATGGTTAGTTTAGTTTGAGGTTTTATTTTTTTACTTTATTTATTTATTGGGTTTTTTCTTCTCAATTATAGCTCTCCACAGAGTTCAGCAAAAGTCTTTTCTGTCAGATCTCTTTGTATTTAGCATTTGGGTCATGCTTGGAATATTAAGCATTTTGTCCTCCATTTTAAGTTCTTATAGTGGAACATTATGAGTGGCTTTAATTTAGCTAATTTCTGAGAGACATCAAAAGAAAATGACTGAGGTCTTTCAGCTCTGTTTAAGGCTTTCTGCTACAATTGGGTAAAATCTTTATTATGAGTTTTTTTATGAAACACATGAAAAATGTAAAAGTTGTTGAAAACATAAAAATCTAGGAAGACAGAAGGGCATCACTTAAAAAGGCCCACAATAATGATTGTTGCATGAAATTTAGTCACTTAGGATTCCTCCTAAAGTCATTCCACAGATCCAAATGCAGCAGTTCTGAGACAAAATGTGGTTCTCATGCTACTGCAGCAAATCAACTCACACGTAACTCCACTTTCTTCCCTGTTATCAGGTCATTAAAATGGAAAGCTTTTAAAAATTCCTCTACTTTTTCATTTTTTCCAGGAACAATTTTTTCTTCTATTTCTTTCTTCATAGATATTTTTTCATTTTGTTCAATAATATTTCCTAGTTTAACATATGTAGTCTTGTTTTGATTTACTCTTCCATACAATATTAGATTTGCACTTCCTTTCTAAATTATTTCTTGCAATTTTTCTAAAATAACATGCTTGAGAATCATTACTTTATGCTTACAAATAATTTAGATGGCCTAAAATTTATGTAATGACTATAAATGTTTAATACAAAACAATTGAGATTGAAAAAATGTATCTTTAAGTTCATCGAACATAATTTTTGCTTGATATTATCTTTTTTCCATGCAATGGTTAATTTGAAAGAAAAGAAAAAAGAAAGATGATTTTAAAAATTACCACCATAGAGATGAGCACGGAAGTAGCCTATGATGTAAATGTCATATAGACTTTTAAAAATGTATAATCGAATCTGATCATCATCACTGGCATGGTTATGACTAGCTGCCACACACATATATTTTATGGTGTTATATATAACCATGTGGTGTTATTATAACATGTAACATGACATTTGACAGACATTAAATGGCTCTCTGAAGAGAAGAGGGCAAGGAGACAAGAGACATCAAAACTTCCATGAAAAATAAAATAAAACAAAACAAATGTAAGGGCAAATGATTAAAAAGGGAACAGTTATTATGGTCTCTCTTTTCTTTTATAGAATCACTCAGAAAATAAAGCCTCCAAATTTGGGCTCTTCAATATTATTTTTAAGCACTTAAGTGTGTAGGGAAATCTTCAACCCTATATGCAGACCCTGGCTATTTTACAAAATATAATGACCCCCTGTTTATCTGGCACTGACAGTGAATAGGGTTTCCATACAAGTGAAAGTATTTCTTATACTTGATACTTATTTTTATCTCTTCATGTTTTCAGCTCTATCTATTTAATACTATCAATATTCCTTTGTCTAGTAGTCAATTTATTATTCTAATTTCAAATTCTAGCAGGCTAGAAACCCAGATAACATGACATTGAAATTATATGAGGTAATGAGGCATTATATTTGTCTTAAATATGTGAAATATAGTATGAAGACATCTTGGCATCTGTAGTTGCTTCTTAAAAGCTTTTTGGTTTGTTGTTGTTGCTGATTTTGGCTGCCTCTCTTGCTCATAGCCATATCTACCATTAGGCTTAGTAGCTGAAGGAGTGAGCTCTAGATAAAAGAGATGTAGTTACTATATTAGAGCCTTCTAATGACTCTATAGGACAAAAAGAACTAGTACAGTTAAATTCAATACATTGTATTCTGACCACTTGATCTGGTCATTTTTAATCCCAAATTAGAGTCAACCACATTATGATCCTTTTTAAAGCTACATTTTTAGATAATCATTGGTTAACAACAGATTCCTATCTTAGTATTAGAAAAAATGTCTAGCTCTGATTGAGGTCAACTCTTAACTGCTGCTACGCAGTAACTTTCAAGACACTGAAGAATTGGAACATGGGCCAGGAAAATGTAAGAGACACCACTAATGACAAAGCGTGGTGTGTGCAAACATTCTACACTAGCATATGACATTAGAAAAGTAATAGCCATATAATTTAAATATTTTGAACTATCTCTGCAAATGAATATCAAAGTGCCGGGGACTCAAAACCAAAACTCTTATCAGACAGCCCTTATACCCTAGGCATTAAGTGGTCAGTAAAGTAAAGCATAAATTATTATTTCTCTAAGCGCAAATAATTTATCATATAAGATGACCAAGAGCAATTCACAAGGCTATTTGCAATGAAGTACTTACCCAGTAGATAAAGAAATCTGCCAAATTTACATAAGAAACAAAATGAATAAATGTTTAGTAATTCAAAAACAACTAAGTGCCTTACATAATACTACTCTGTGACCAGACTAATTATGTGTCATCTTTCTGACTCAGTTTCTTCTTCCTCTGTCCAGTCAGGGCTATTTAGAAAGGGACAATGCTATTGTCTACTTTGCATGGCTGCATGAAGAGCGATCATGACTGATACTATTTGAAAGTGTTATGAATTTAATATATGAAATGACATAATATATGCAAAAGGACTTTGAAAATGTGTTGACCATTATAGGAGTGATTAAAATCAGTATAAAACAAATTATCTTAAATAAAATTTATTTTGATGCAGACATATGCCAAATGTAAAGATTTCACTGTTTTATAAAATTTATATGCATAAATTTTTAATTTTAAATGTTATAAAAGTTACTTTGTGCAGAAAAACTTTACCCCCAAAAAAGTATTGATAAAAATTTGAAAATGAATCCTAGTAATTATAGCAATAAGAATAGAAAGGCAATAAAATATATGTGAATGTAAACTGCTTAATTATGCCTCCAAAACCTTCATGAGCCTCAAAAATGAATTCAATAATTTTAACAACTATAAAGAAATTGCTTTTTTTCTCCCAAGATGGCTGATTTGTAGCAACATCAGATGCCAGTTCTTCTCAGAACGATTAAAGTTACAGGTGAATGGAATTATCTGAATAGAAAAATGATGGAAGAAAATTAGGCCCTGTTGGAATGCCCGCAGGAAGAAGCTAGGGAGGAGAAAAGGAAAGCAGCAAGAGTCTGGCAGAGATGGAACTCCGAGGAACTTGAAGTCCCATGGAAAGGGTACATGGGTGCAGCGGCTTCTCTGATGCCCTCACCCCTGAAACAATCTGCTGACCCCCAAAGTGTTGGGAAGCCCCTCTACTTTTGAAACCCTGTGCAAAACTGTTGGCGGTGACTTGGGAACTTCCCTAGGACAGAGGACCAGGTGACCATCATGCACAAAGGCACCTGTACTTCCCTCAGGCCTGAATTGAGATGATGGGCACGATACTGGTTGTGTACCCTGGGTGGTTACTGCCCTGCTATTATTAAAAAGTCAGCATTGACAGATTTTGGCAAAAATGTGGAGAAAAGGGAATGCTTATATACTGTCAGCAGGAATGTAAATTAGTACAACCCCTGTGGAAAACAGTATGAGGATTTCTCAAATAACTAAAAATAGAACTACTATTCAACCTCACAATCCCATTGCTGGGTATCTACCAAAAGGAAAAGAAACCATTTTATCAAAAAGACATTTTCATTCATATTTTTATTGCAGCACCATTCACAATAGCAAAGACATGGAATCAACCTGAGTGTCCATCAACAACTGACTGGATAAAGAAAATGTGTGTCATATACACCGTGGCATACTATGCAGCCATAAAAAAAAAAGAATGAAATCATGTCCTTCACAGCAACGTGGATGAAGCTGGAGGCCATTATTCTAAGTGAAATAACTCAAAATCAGAAAATCAAATACCACATGGTTTCACTTATAAGTGGGGGCTAAACAATGGGTACTCATGGACATAGGAAGTAAAATAATAAACACTTGGGGACTCCAAGAGAGGGGTAGGTGGGAGGGGGTGAGGGTTGAGAAACTACCTATGTTCTAAGTCCCTAAACACCAGGTTCATTATTTGGTTAATGGGTTCACTAGAAGCCCAAACCTCAGCGTTATGCAATATGCTGATGTAATAAAGCTGCACAAGTACATACTGAATCGAAAATAAAGATAAAATGAAACTGTTTCCAAGGAAAAAATAAAGAACACTTTCATGAAAATAAGATAATCAAATTTCTGTTTCCACCCAGAACATACGAATTCTTCCAGTGCATATTTATTCAGCAAAATCTGCTACATGTCTCTTTCCACTGACTCCTGCTCATTCTTCAGGTCTCAAAATAGTTATCACTCCCAAAGGAAACCTTCCCTAGGGTGCCCCTCTAAGAATAGTCTGCATTTCTACCATGGAATTTCATGCATCTTAAGTCAATTGCGTCTTTCTTTAACCCAAAAGACTGCAGAAGCTCTATAAAGCCTGAGTTCTTATCTGTCTTGTTAGTGGTGCCGAATAAATACTTGCTGAATTAAACAATGGACTCTGTGCTAGGAAATGGGAGTGCAAATATAGCATGGTTCCTGACCTCAAGGAGCTCCCAAACCAGTGAAGGGGGCTCACTCTCAAATGGACAATGGGAACACCCACGGAAAGTGAAATAAAAGAGGATGTCCTGGTGCTGGGAGAGCACATCTCAAGGAAGCCTGTCTGGACAGAGTAATGGATTAGAGAGAAGAGAGCACAATTAGCAAGTCACAGAACCCATCCGGACTACATTCTCCTCGTAAGAGAACTCTAGAAAATTTTAAATTAAAATCATAAATGTCAGCATAAATATTTAGAATTGAGTTACGTGAAAACTGAGTTTCCAAAAAAAGATTCAAGATGGCTGACTCAAGACATTATACACCCACCTTGTCCAGAAAGAAGAGTCAACAGAGAATATCAGGGAGAGAACCTACAGTCTAACAGAGAACTCACAGAAAACACCTGAAGCATAGAAGTCAAAGAAAGCAAGTGGCCAGCTTAGCCAAATCAGCTGGGAGCCCCAAGGGGCTCAAAATTGCAACAAAAGGTAAGTGAGAGCTTCGGAGGTTCACATCCTGGCCACAGACTGCTGCAGTCTAAACACAGAAGAGCGTCTCTACCCACACAGACCTTGACACTAATGTGGCTGGTGATTTAGAGAGCCCATAAGGGCATTGCACCAGACAGGAAACTCCTACAGGACCATGCCCACACAGACCTGAATAGCTGCAACAGAGCATCATTTGGGGAGCATAGCTGTCATAGGACTGAATTCTGCTTTGAGGGCCACAGCTCCATATCTCCACATTTCAGAATTTCCCACTTATGTTAACCACTGTCCACCTGGAGGGTTGCAGTGGCAGAGCACTGGCTGAATCCAAAGATGCTGCAAGGTCCTCAATACTCTAGGCCACAGTGAGTGCCATTCCCCAGGGAAAGGATGGTGCAGTGCAACAAAAGGCAGCCTCTGTGATGAAGTAAACCAAACTTCATTCTTTCCAGAGGCCAAGAGATCCCTTTCTGGGAGTGAGAAGTGATTCTGCCACCAGCAGTGGCACAAACTCTGAGCTCCGCTGTGCAAGCAAAGATTAATACGCCCTTCCACTAGTGGAGTGGCCCCTGTGCTTGAGGTCTCACATAGAGCTCTTCCCACTCAGCATGCCCACCCCTGCTTCTACAAGATACCAGGGCAGGCGAGCCAAAAGTCTACTTGTCTGGGGCAGTAAGTGGTAACTGTAACCCCATTGATGGCATGACCGCCATGCTTGGCTTGCATAAAATGTTAGAGCCCTTCCTCTCTCTGAGTGATGCTCTGGCTTTGATGCCACGGAGAATAGGAGAGTCTGGGAGCAGTGTATCTGGAGCTGTTGAGAGTGACCATGAACTGCAGCCACCGCCAACACCAACCTGTATCACTCGAGACCCAGAGAGTCATCCCACTACTGCTACAGCCATTACCCATACCACGCCAGCTGCTCAGGAACCTGAGGACATGCTCACCCACCTAGCCCACCATTTCCATTACCAGCATTCAAGCAAGCCACCTGGAGACTTAAGAATCAGCTGCCAAAACAGGTGCCAACATACACCACCCTATCTTTGTGGGCCCAGAGATAGGCATGCTCAGCCCACTGCTGCCAACACAGCGGCCTAAAGTCTGGCCCACTTGACTTCCAAGTCCCCAGCACAACTTCACGACAGCCTGTATTAATAAGTGCACCCTAACCCTCTGAGGAAATCACAGAAAGTACTAACACCATTCACAGCCAAAGAATCCATACAGAGACTACGCTACTATATGCACCCAGAATCAAAGCCAAAATGCCCTACCAAACCAACACCACAGATATATCTTCAGGAAAAAGTCTTCCCCACAAGTAAATTCAAAAATAGGAAAAACTGATGCACAGATGCACAGAAATCAACAAAAGGGCACAGGAAACATGAAAAACAAGTCAATATGACAAGGAAAGAACACATAATTCTGCAGCAATAGATCTTGATCAAAAAGAATCACCAAAATTCCAGATGAAGAATTCAAAATACTGATTTTAAAGAAGCTCAGTGAGATACAAAAGAATTCTGAGATGAATACAAAGAAAACAGAAAAACAACTCAGGATATAAATAAGAACAGTACCAAAGACATAGATAACTTTAAAAAGAACCAGATAGAAATTCTAGAACTGAACAAATAATTGAAGAAAATACAAAATATATTTGAAAGCTTCAAAATGGAATAGCTCAGGCAAAGGAAAGAATATCAGAACTTAAAGACAGGCCTTTTGAAATAACCCAGTCAGATAAAAACAAAGAAAAAAACAAAAAAGAATAAGCAAAGCCTTCTAACATTTGAGACAACATAAAGTGACCAAATACACAAATTATTGATATTCTTAAGGCAAAGAGAAAATAAAAGGATTAGAAAATCAATTTAACAAAATAATAAATGAAAAATTCCCAAGTCTGGCAAGAGATTTAGACACTCAGATGCAGGAGACTCAATGATCAATGGGCAGATACGATGAAAAATGGTCTCCATGGGACATTATTATCAGACCGTCTAAAGTCAATGATAAAGAATAAATTCTAAAAACAGCAAGAGAAAGGTGCCTAGTCACCTATGAAGGAAACCCCATTAGATTCACAGTGGATTTCTCAGCAGAAAGTTTAAAGACCAGAAGAGAACGGAGTGATATTTTTAAAGTGCTGAAAGAAAAAATCTCACAGCCAAGAAGCCAAGAATACTATAACCAACACAATTATATTTTATAAATGAAGAAGAAGTAAAGTCTTTCCCAGACAAGCAAATGCTGAGGCAATTTATTATAAGAAGTGCTTAAAGGACAAACAATAATAGAAAAATAAGGGAATAAACAATATGTAAAACAATCAGAAAATAATTTACAATGTGACAGAAACACAGCCTCATGCATCAATAATAACCTTGAACATAAATGAATTAAATTCTCCACTTAGAAGACAAAGAATGGCTGAATTGATTTTTTTTTTAAAGCATGATCCAACTATGTACTGTTTATAAGAAACTCACCTTAGCAGTAAAGACACATATAAACTGAAAGTGAAGGAATGAAAAAAAGTTATTATATGCAAAAGGAACCCAAAAGTCAGCAGGAGTAGCTGTACTTAGATGAAAAGACTTTATCCCAAGAACAATTAAAAAAAGACAAATAACTACACAATGATAAAGAGATCAACCGAGCAAGAATATTTAACAATTCTAAACATATATACATCCAACAATGGAGCACCCAAATTCATAAAACAAATATTCTCGATCTAAAGAAAGAAATAAACCTCAATACAATAATAGTGGGGGACTCAACATTCCAGTCTCAGCACTAAACAGATAAGCTAGACAGAAAATCAACAAAGAAACATTGAATTTAAACTGGACTTTAGACCAAATGGCCCCAACAGACATTTACAGAACACTCTATCCAACAACTACAGAATGTACATTTTTTTTCCATCGACACTTGAAACATTCTGCAGGATGTACCACATATTAGGCCACACAAAAAGTCTCAGAAAAATTTTTAAAATTTGAAATCATATCAAGTGTGTTCTCAGACCACAATGGAATAAAACTAGAAATCAATAGTGAAAGGAACTTCGGAAACTATACAAATACATAAAAATTAAACAACATGCTCCTGAATGATTATCGGATCAATAAAAAATTAAGATGGAATTCAAAAAATTTCTTGAAACAAATGAAAATGGAACACAACATACTAAGAACTGTGGGATACAGCAAAAGTAGTGCTAAGAGGGAAGTTTATAGCAATAAATGCCTACATCAAAAGAGTTTAAAAATTCCAAATTAGCAATCCAACAATGCACCTCAAAGACCCAGAAAAGCAAGAATAAACCAAACCCAACATTAGCAGGAGAAAATAAAGAACGAGGGTCATAGTAGAGCTAAATGAAATTGAGACCAAAAAACAATACAAAGGATCAATGATATGAAAAATTGTTCTTTTGAAAATATAAAAACACTTGGTAACTACTAATTAGACTAACCAGGAAGAGAGAAGACCAAAAAAACAAAATCAGAAAGGAAAAAGGAGATATTACAACTGATATCACAGAAATACAAAAGATCATCAGAGACTACCATGAACAACTACATGCTGACAAAATGGAAAGCCTTAAGGAAATAGATAAGTTTCCGAAAACATACATCCTACTAGGATCAAAACAGGAAGAAATGAAAAACCTGAACAGATCAATAACTGAGATTGAATCAGTAATATAAAGTCTCCCAACAAAGAAAATCATAAGACCAAATGGATTAACAGCTAAATTCTGCCAAATGTACAAAGAAGAACTATTATCAATCTTCCTGAAACTATTCCAAAATATTGAAAAGGAGAGAGTTCTCCCTAACTCATTCTATGAGCCCAGCATCACCTTGATACCAAAACCAAGCAAGGAAACAACAACAACAAAAAAAAGAAAACTACACGTCAATACCTCTGATGAACGTAGGCACAAAAATCCTCCTACCAAACTGAATCCAACAGCACATCACAAAGATCGTACAATATAATCAAGTGATCAAGTGGTACTTATCCAAGGGATGCAAGAATGGTTCAACACATGCAAATCGTCAATATATACATTAGATCAACAGAATGAAGGACAAAAGCCATATGATCATCTTCATAGATGCAGAAAAAGCATTTGGTAAAATTTCACATCCCTTCATGATACAAAGTCTCAACCAACTAGGCATAGAAGGAACATGTCTCAACATAATAAAGGCCATATATGACAAACCCACAGGTAACATCATACTGAATAGGGAAAAGTTGAAAATCTGTCCTCTAAAAACTAGAAAAAGACAAGCATGCCCACTTTCACTACTCCTATTCACCATAGTACCAGAAGTTCTAGCCAGAGAAATCAGGAAAGACAAAGAAATAAAAGGCTTTTACATAGGGAAAAGAGAAAGTCAAATTGTCCTCTTTGCTGATGAAATGATCTTATGCCTAGAGAAACCTGAAGACTTCACCAAAATTCTTTTAGATTTGATAAATGAATTCCATAGTTTCAGGTTACAAAATCAATGTGCAAAAAACTGTAGCATTTTTATACATCAATAATGATCTTGCTGAGAAAGAAAACAAGAAGAAAATCCTATTAATAATAGCTACCAAGAAATAAAATACCTTGGAATACATTTAACAAAGAAAGTTAAACATCTCTATAAAGAAACTATAAAACACTGATGAAAGAAATGAAGATGACACAAAGAAATTGAAAAACATTCTATGCTAATGGATTGGATGAATTAATTTTCTTAAAATGACTATATTGCCCAAAGCCGTCTACAGACCCAATGCAACTCCTATTGAAATACCAATGATATTTTTCACAGAATTAGAAAAACAATCCTAAAATTCATGTGGAACCAAAAAAAGAACCTGAATAGCCAAAGCAATCCTCAGCAAAAAGAACAAAGCTAGCGAGGCATAACATTACCTGACTTCAAAATATATTACAAGGCTATAATAAACAAAACAGCATGATACTAGTATAAAAATAGAGGTATAGACTAATGGAACAGAATAGAGAACCCAGAAATAGAGCCACAAATTTACAGTCAACTGATCTTTAATAAAGCCAACAAGAACTTACATTGGTGAAAAAACACACCCTTCAATAAATGCTGCTGGGAAAACTGGACAGCCAAATACAGGGTAATGAAACTAGACCCCTATTTTCTCACTATATACAAACATTGACTCAAAATGTATTAAAGTCTTAAATGTAAGTCCTGAAACCACAAAAATATTAGAAAAAGTCTAGGGAATCAGCCAGGCATGGTGGCTCCTGCCTGTAATCCCAGCACTTTGGGAGGCTGAGGTGGGGCAGATCACAAGGTCAGGAGTTCAAGACCAGCCTGGCCAATATGGTGAAACCCTGTCTCTACTAAAAATACAAAAATTAGCCAGGCGTGGTGATGTGTGCCTGTAGTCCCAGCTACTCGGGCGGCTGAGGCAGGAGAATCTCTTGAACCCGGGAGGTGGAGGTTGCCAAGATCGCACCACTGACTCCAGCCTGGGCGACAGAGCAAGATTCTGTCAAAAAATAAATAAAATAAAACAAAACAAAACTAGGGAAAACTCTTCTAAATATTGATCTAGGCAAATTCCTTATGACTAAGACCTCAAAAGCACAGGCAACTTAAACAAAGAGAGACAAGTGGGAATTAAACCAAAAAGCTTCTTCACAGCAAAAGAAATAACAGAGTGAAGAGATAACTTGTTGTATGAGAGAAAATTTTTGTAAACACTTAATTTGACAGGAGACTAACTTTAGAATATACAATGAACTCAAACAACTCAATGGGAAGAAAAATAATCCCATTAAAAAGTGAGCAAAAGATATGAATAGATAATTCTTACAAGAAGACATACAGAAGGCCAACAGTTTTATCACAAAATGTTTGACATCATTAATCATCAGAGAAATGCAAATCAAAACCACAATGAGATATCATTTTACCCCAGTAAGTATGGCTATTTTTAAAAAGACAAAAAATAACATATGTTGGTGAGGATGTGAAGAAAAGGGAATTCATATATTATTGGTGGGTATATGAACTAGTACAAACACTATGGAAAACAATATGGAGATTCCTCAAAAATCTAAAAATAGAATTACCACTTGATCTAGTAACCCCACTACTGGGTACCTACCCAAAGGGAAAGAAGTGAATATATCAAAGAAGTAACCACACTCACACGTTTATTGCAGCTCTATTCACAGTAGCAAAGATATGGAATCAGTCTAAATGTTCATCAATAGATAAAGAAAATATTATATATATATATACATATATATATATATACACACAATGAAATACTATTCACCTGTAAAATAGAATGAAATCATGTCATTTACAGAAATATGGATGAAACTAGAGGTCATTATCTTAAGAGATACAAGCCAGGCACAAAAAGACAAATATTGGACAGTCCATGGTGGCTCACATCTGTAATCCCAGCATTTTGTGAGGCCAAGGCAAGCAGATGGCTTGAGGTCAGGAATTTGAGACCAGCCTGGCCAACATGGCGAAACCCTGTCTCTAATGAAAATACAAAAATTAGGCCAGGAACGGTGGCTCACGCCTGTAATCTTAACACTTTGGTAGGCCGAGGCAGGAAGATCACCTGAGGTCAGAAGTTCAAGATCTGCCTGGCAAACATGGTAAAACCCCGTCTCTACTTAAAATACAAAAATTAGGTGGGCATGGTAGTGCATGCCTGTAATCCCAGCTACTCAAGAGGCTGAGGCAGGAGAATCGCTTGAACCCAGGATGGGGAGGTTACAGTGAACCAAGATCACACCACTGTACTCCAGCCTGGGCAACAAAGTATCACTCTGTCTCAAAAAAGAAAAAAAAAATATATATATATATATATTTTTTATATATATATATATAAGGTATATATGTGTGTGTATATATATTACACATACACACACACACATATATTAGCTAGGTGCAGTGGCACACACCTGTAGTGCCAGTTACTCAGGTGGCTGAGGCAGGAGAATCACTTGAACAAAGGAGGCGGAGGTTGCAGTGAGCAAAGATGGCACCACTGCACTCCAGCCTGGGCGACAGAGTGAGATTCTGTCTCAAAAAAAAAAAGGCAAATATTGCATGTTCTCACTTATATGTGGGAACTAAAAAAATTGATCACACAAAGGTAGAAAGTGAAAAGATAGATAACAGAGACTGGGAATGGTGAATTGAGAGGGAAGGGAAGGATGAAAAGACATGGATTAAAAGATACAAATATATAGTAAGGTGGAAGGAATAAACTCAATGTTTGATAGCAGAGTAGGGTGATTATACTTCACAAATAGGTACTGTACTCAGGTGACGGACATGCTAAATACCCTGACTTAATCACTACGCCTTATATAGATGTAACAAAACTTCAAATGTACCCCATAAATTTGTACAAATTTTTAAAAATAAAAATAATACTGAGGGGGGTAGCCAAGATGGCTGATTAGAAGAAACTAGTGTGCATGACTCTCACACAGAAGAATGAAAGGGAATGAATGTAAATACAGCATCTTCAACTGACACATCCAGGTACATGCATTGGAACTAACCAAGGAAATAACTCGACCCACAACAGTGGAGAAAAGCAAGGCAGGATGACAGCCCACCAGGGAGTGACACAGAGCCAGGGGAACCTCCCCCTGCCCCCACCAGGGATGCAGTGAATATGAGTGAGCAACCCAAAAAAACCATGCTTCTCTCATAGATCTTTGCAACCCTCAAGTCTGGAGCTCCCCTCATGAACCCACTCCACCAGGGCCTTCAGTCTAACACACAGAGCTACATGGAGCCACACAGGTACACATGGAGACCCAGGAGCCTTAGATACCTGGGTTTTTCAGGCTTCCCAGCAAAAATAGCTGCCACTGCAGCAAAGCAGGAGATTAGACCCTGTGCATACCTCTAGGAAAGGGGCTAAATCCAGGGCGCTGATCAGCAACAATCTGTAGTCCCTGCTTCCAAGGTACCTCACAGGATAAGATGCACTGGCTTGGAATTTCAGCCAGCCACCTGTAGCAGCATTGTACCTACCTGAAAGGAAGCTCCCATGGAAAGGGGTGGGCGTCCATCATTGCTGTTTGAGTGACTTAGCCATTCCAGCCTTTGGGCTTTGGAGAGTCCAAGCTGACCAAGGCGGAAGGAGTACCTGAGCACAGCAAAGCTGTTCTACAAAAAAGTGATCAGGCTTCTTTTTTAAGTGGGTCCTCATTTCCATTCCTCCTAACTGGGAGGGACCTCCCAACTAGGGTCACCAGCCACCCTCCCCACTTTTTTCTGGCTGACAGAGATTTGAAACCTCTCTAGGATGGAGCTCCCAAAGAGAGGGGTGGGCCACCATTTTTGCTGTTTGGGTGACTTAGCCATTCCACCCTTCAGGCTTTGAAGAGTCTTGAGGTGACCAGAGGCTGAAGTGGACCCCCAACACAGCACAGCTGCTCCACTAAAAGCATGGCCAATCTGTTTTATTAAGCAGCTCCCCAATTGCATTTCTCCTCACTGGGTGAGGCCTCCCAACTGGAGTCTGTAGCCACCTCCTACAGGTGCACTGGGGCTGGCAAAAGAGTCAAACCTCCATAGAACAGAGCTCCTAGAGAGAGGAGCAGGCCACCATCTTTGCTGTTTTGCAGCCTTCGCTGTTGGTACCTCCAGGTACTAGAAAATCTGAGGTGATTATGGGCTGGAGTGGGCTCCCAGCATACTGCAGCAGCCCTAAGGAAAAGTGACCAGACCGTTAACGTGGGTGCCCATTCCCATATCTCTTCACTGGGTAAGTTCTCCAGGCCTGGGCCTCCAGCCACCCCTCACTGGGAGTATCAAGCCAGTAAGCAGCCAGCAACTCCCTGAACAGAGCCCCCAGGGGCAATTGAAAGCCTCTCTGCCACTACTTCTGTAGTGGAACTGGCCTTGCTACCCTCAGACTAATGAAGGAGCAAAGACCCTAAATGCCTTATCCACACCTTCAACAAGCTACAGCAGACCCAAGCAGAGGAGGTCAGTCCATCTTCCACAGGTCCCATCCGCCCCCACTGCTTCTCACCAAACAAGGAACCTCCGACTTGCACCCACAGCACAGACCCTCCATCCTGGCCTGATTGCACTTAATTATTGCTGACCTGCATCTCTCTGGGGTGGAGCCCCTAGGAGACAAGCAAAAGACCCTTGGCTACAACCACTACTAAGGTCCCTCCTTCTCTCTCCAAGCTGGGAAAGGAACATAAATACTGAGATCACCCCAAAACTGCAATAGGCAGCCCAGGAATGCCAAGCCAGAATCTACAGCCAGCAGTCAAGGTGGAGAGGAACACACGCTTTCAGAGCATTGAGAGGAAACCCAGTTGCAACGGTGAGAAAACATAGAGGAAGCACATGACTGAGCAAGAGTCTACCAACCAACCAGTATATCTAAGTGCCACCTACTGAATCACACTTCAAAGCTTCAATACAAAATTACCTTGCTAACCTACCCCCTCTGAAACCAAAGACAAGAAGTCAGCTTCAAGTAAAGACACTGCACAAAGCCACAGCCCCGTGAAAACATCCAGAAAAGAACTCTACTGATTGTTCTCAATCTACACTGCAGTTAAACGAACACCCAAATGCAGAGATAAGAAAGATCCAATGCAAGAACTTTGGTAACTCAAATGGCCAGAGTGTTCTATGTCCTCCAAACAACTGCACGAATTCTCCAGTAAGAGTTCTTAACCAGACTGAGTTGGCTGAAATGACAGAAATATAATTCAGAATATGGATAGGAACAAAAATCATTGAGATTCAGGAGGATAGCAAAACCCAATCCAAGGAAACTGAGAATCACAGGAAAGCCATACAGGAGCTAAAGGACAAAATAGCCAAAATATTAAAAAATAAAACAAAAAACACTAATGTCTCTGACAGAGCTGAATAACACAATACAATAATTTCACAATGCAGTCACAAGTATTACCAACAGAATAAAACCAAGCTGAGAAATAAAATTCAGAACTTTAAGACTAGCTCTCTGAAATAAGACTGTCAGACAAAAATCAAATAAAAAGAATAAGAAGGAATGAGCAAAACCTCCAAGAAGTATGAGATCATGTAAAGAGGCCAAATCTACAAATCACTGGCATGCCTGAAAGGGTGGGCAAGAAAGCAAACAACCTGGAAAACATACTTCAGGATATTGTTCATGAAAACTTCCCCAACCTTACTAGAGAGGCCAACAGTCAAATTCAGGAAATACAGAGACCCCTGCAAGATTCTGCACAAGAAGATTATCCCCAAGACTCTAATCATCAGATTTTCCAAGGTCAAAATGAAAGAAAGAATATTAAAGGCAGCTAAAGAGAAAGGTGAGGTCACCTACAAAGGAACCCCATCAGGCTAACAGTGAGACCTCTCAGCTGAAGCTCTACAAGCCAGAAGAGATTCAGGGCCTATATTAAATATTCTTAAAGAAAAAAATCTTCAATCAAGAATTTCATATCTAGCTGTATTAGTCCATTTTCACACTGCTGATAAAGACTTACCCAAAACTGGGTAATTTATAAGGAAAAACAGGTTTAGTGGACTGACAGTTCCACGTGGCTGGGGAGGCCTCACAATCATGGCATAAGGTGAAAGGCATGTCTCACATGGTGGCAAAAAAGAGAACTTGTGCAGGGAAACTCCCCTTTATAAAACCATCAGATTTCATGAGACTTATTCACTATCATGAGAACAGCACAGGAAAGACTTGCACCATGATTCAATTACCTCCCACGGAGTCCCTCCCACAACATGTAGGAATTATGGGAGCTAAAATTCAAGATGAGATTTGAGTGGGGACATAGCCAAACCATATCACCACACTAAACTAAGCTTCCTAAGCAAAGGAGAAATAAGTTCCATTTAAGATAAACAAATGTTGAGGGAGTTTTTTACCACCAGACCTACCTTGCAAGAGATCTTGAAAGGAGCACTAAATATAGAAAGAAAAGACTGTTACCAACTAAAACAAAAACACACTTAAATACACAGACCAGTGACACTAAAAGCAAAAACACAAACAAGATAACATAATAACCAGCTGACAACACATGACAGGATCAAATCCACACATATCAATACTAACCTTGAATGTAAATGGCCTAAGTGCCCCACTTAAAAGGCACAAAGTGGCAAGCTGGATAAAAAAGCAAGACCCAATGGTATGCTGTATTCAGGAAACCTGTCTCACATGTAATGACACCCATAGACTCAAAATACAGGGATGGAGGAAAATTTACCAAGCAAATGGAAAACAGAAAAAAGCAGGAGTTGCAATTCTAATTTCAGACAAAGCAGACTTCAAACCAACAAAGATTAAAGAGACAAAGAAGGGTATTACATAAAGGTAAAGGGTTAAATTCAACAAGAAGAGTTAACTATCCTAAATATGTATGCACCCAACACAGAAGCACCCAGGTTCATGAGCAAGCTCTTGGTGACCTACAAAGAGACATCAACTCCCACACAATAATATGAGAGACTTCAACATTCCACTGACAGTATTAGACAGATCATCAAGGCAGAACATTAACAAAGATATTCAGGACCTCATATGGTTAGGCTGTATCCCCACCCAAATCTCATCTTGAGTTTTAGCTCCTATAATCCCCATGTGTCATGGGAGGGACCTGGTGGGAGGTAATTGAATCATGGAGGCAGGTTTTCCCATGCTGTTCTCATGATAGTGAATAAGTCTTCAAGATCTGATGGTTTTATAGAGGGAAGTTCCCCTGCACACACCCTCTTGCATGCCAACATATAAGAAATGCCTTTGCTCCTCCTTCACCTTCCACCATGATTGTGAGGCTTCCCCAGTCATATGGAACTATGAGTCTATTAAACCTCTTTTCTTTATAAATTGCCAAATATTGGGTATTTCTTCATAGCATTATGAAAATGGACTAATACAGTAAATTGGTACCAGGAGTAGTGGGGTGCTGCTGTAAAGATACCCAAAAATGTGGAAGCAACTTTGGAACTAGGTAACAGGCAGATATTGGAACAGTTTGGAGGGTTCAGAAGAAGGCAGGAAAAAGTGGGACAGTTTGGAACTTCTTAGAGACTTAGAGGGCTCAGAAGACAGGAAGATGTGGGAAAGTTTAGAACTTTCTAGAGTTCCAAACTCTAGAATGGCTTTGAGAGAAATGCTAATAATCACACGGACAATAAAATCCAGGCTGAGGTGGTCTCAGATAGAGATGAGGAACTTCTTGGGAACTAGAGTAAAAGTCACTCTTGCTATACAAAGAGACTAACAGCATTTTGCCCCTGCCCTAGAGATATGTGAAACTTTGAACTTGAGAGAGATCATTTAGGGAATCTGGTGGAAGAAATTTCTAAAGTGTTCAAGAGGAAACAGCATGAAAGCTTGAAAAATTTGCAGCCTGATGATGCAGTAGAAAAGACAAACCCATTTTCTGGGGAGAAATTCAAGCCAGCTGCAGAAATTTGCATAAGTAACAAGGAGCCAAACTTAACCACAAAGACAATGGGGAAAATGTCTCCAAGGCATATTCGAGACCTTGAGGCAGCCCCTCCCATCACAGGCCAGGAGGCCTAGGAGGGAAAAAATGGTCTCCTGGGCCAGGTCTAAGTTTCCCCCTGCTGCGTGCAGCATAGAGACTTGGTGCCCTGCCTCCCAGCCACTCCAGCCATGGCTAAAAGGGGCCAAGGTACAGCATGGACCATGGCTTTAGAGAGCACAAGCTCCAAGCCTTGGCAGCTTCCATGTGGTGTTGGGCCTGCAGGTGTACAGAAATCAAGAATTGAGGTTTGGGAGCCTCCACCTAGATTTCAGAGGATGTATGGAAAACAGAAAGCACCTCCAGGATACCCAGGCAGAAATTTGCTACAGGGACAGAGCCCTCATGGAGAACCTCTGCTAGGGTCATACAGAAGAGAAATGTAGGGTCAGAGCCCCCCACACAGAGTCCCCACTGGGGCACTGCTGAGTGGAGCTATGAAAAGAGGGCCACTGTCCTCCAGAACCCAGGATGGTAGATAGTGCCAGTCCATGAAAGCAGCCAGGACCAGGGCTCTACCCTGCAAACTCACAAGGCTGGATCTGCCCAAGGCTGTGGGAGTCTATGTCTTGCATCAACTTGACCTGGATGTAAGAAATGGAGTCAAAGGAGATCATTTTGGAGCATTAAGATTTGACTGCCCCGTTGGATTTCAGACTTGCATAGAGCCTGTAGCCACATCATTTTGGCCAATTTTTCCATTTGGATCAGGTGTATTTATTCAATGCCTGTACCCCCATTTTATCTTTTTTTTTACTCTCATTGTGTAAAAACTAACTTGCTTTTGTTTGCTTTTGGTTTTACAGGTGCATAGGTGGAAGGGACTTGCCTTGTCTCAGATGAGACTTTGGACTGTGGACTTTTGAGCTAATGCTCAAATGAGTTAAGACTTTGGGGGACTATTGGGAAGGCATGATTGGTTTTGAAATGTGAGGACATGAGATTTGGGAGGGACCAGGGGTGGAATGATATGGTTTAGCTCTGTCTCCACCCAAATCTCATTTTAAATTGTAGCTCCCATAATCCTCATGTGTCATGGGAGGGACCCAATGGGAGGTAATAAAATCATGTGGGTGGGTTTTCCCATGCTGATCTCATGATACTGAATAAGTCTCACAAGATCTGCTGGTTTTATGAATAGCAGTTCCTCTGCACATGCTCTCTTGCCTGCTACCATGTAAGACATGCCTTTTCTCCTCTTTACCCTTCTGCCATGATTGTGAGGCCTCCCCAGCCATATGGAATTGTGAATCCATTAAACCTCTTTTTCTTTATAAATTACCCAGTCTTGGGCATTTCTTCATAGCAGTATGAAAATGAACCCAAATTGTACCAAATGGATCTGATAGACCTCTACAAAACTCTCCACCTCAAAATAACATTCTTCTCATCACCACATGGCACACATTCTAAAATGGACTATATAATTGGACAAAAAACAATCCTCAGCAAATGCAGAAGAACTGAAATCATACCAAACACACTCTTGGGCCACAGTGCAATAAAAATAGTAGCCAAAAACTAAGAAAATCATTCAAAACCATGCAATTACATGGAAATTAAGCAACATGCTCCTGAATGACTTTGGGTAAATAATGAAATTAAGGCAGAAATCAATAAGTTCTTTTTAACTAAGGAGAACAAAGATACAACATACCAGAATCTCTGAGACATGGATAAGGTAGTGTTCATAGAGAAATTCATAGCACTCAATGCCCATATCAAAAAATTAGATCTCAAATTAACAACTTAACAAAACAACTGAAAGAATTAGAGAAGTAAAAACAAATCAACTCTAAAGCTAGTGGAAGACAAGAAATAATCAAAATTAGAACTGAACTTAATGAAATCGAGACCAAAAAATCATTAAAAAAATCAAGGAATACAGGAGTTGTTTTTTTGAAAAATTTAGTAAGATAAAAAGGCCACCAGCTAGATTAATAAAGAAGAAAAGAAAGAAGATCCAAATAAACACAATTAGTAATGATAAAGGGGATGTTACCACTGACCCCACAGAAATATAAACAACCATCAGAAGCTACTGTGAACACCTCTACGCACACAAACTAGAAAGCCTAAAAGACATGGATAAATTCCTGGGATACATATCCCCTTCCAAGAATGAACTAGGAAGAAATTGATTCCCTGAACAGACAAATAATGAGTTCCAAAACTGAATCAGTAATAGATACCCTACCAACCAAAAAAAAAGCTCAGGATCTGATTGATTCACAGCCAAATTCTACCAGATGTACAAACAAGAGTTGGTACCATTCCTACTGAAACTATTCCAAAAATTTGAGGAGGAGGGACTCCTCCTCAACTCATTCTATGAGGCCAGCATCATCCTGATACCAAAACTTGGCAGAGACACACATAAAAAGTAAAACTTCAGGCCAATATCCTTGATGAACATCAATGCAAAAATCCTCAACAAAATACTTGCAAACTGAATCCAGCAGCACATCAAAAAGCTAATCCCCCATGATCAAGTAGGCCTCATCACCAGGATGCAAGGTTGGTTCAACATATGCAAATCAATAAATGTGATTCATCTCATAAGCAGAACAAAAGTCAAAACCATATAATTATTTCAATGGACACAGAAAAGACTTTTGGTAAAATTCAACACTTCTTTCATGTTAAAAACTCTCAATAAACTAGGTATTGAAGGAACATACTTAAAAATAATAAGAGCCATATATAACAAACCCACAGCCAACATCATATTAAATGGGCAAAAACTGGAAACATTCTCCTTGAAAACTGGCACAAGACAAGGATGCTCTCTCTCACTAATCCTATTCAACATGGTATTGGAAGTCCCAGCCAGAGCAATCAGTCAAGAAAAAGAAAGAATGGACATCCAAATAGGAAGAGAGGAAGTCAGATAATCTCTGTTTGCAGACAACATGATTCTGTATCTAGAAAACCCCATTGTCTCAGCCCAGAAGGTCCTTAAGCTCATAAACAACTTCAGCAAAGTTTCAGGATACAAAATCAATGTGCAAAATTTACTAGCATTCCTATAAACCAATAATAGTCAAATAGAGAGCCAAATCAGGAAGACAATCCCATTCACAATTGCCACAAAAAGAATAAAATACTTAGGAATACAGCTAATGAAGGAGGTGAAAGATCTCTACAATGAGAACTACAAAACACTGTTCAAATAAATCAGAGAAGAAACAAACAAATGGGAAAACATCCCACGCTTAACCCATGCTCATGAATAGGAATAATCAATATCATTAAAATGACCATACTGCCCAAAGCAATTTATAAATTCAATGCTATTCATATCAAACTACCAAGGACATTCTTCACATAACTAGAAAAATCTATTTTAAAATTTATATGGAACCAAAAAAGAGCCCAAATAGCCAAGGCAATCCTAAGCAAAAAGAACAAAGCTGACTGGAAGCACCAGATTACCTGACTTCAAACTATACTACAGGGCTATCATAACCAAAACAGCATGGTACTAATACAAAAACATGCACATAGACTAATGGAACAGAATAGAGAGCCAGAGATAATGCCACACATCTACAACCATCTGATCTTTGATCAAGCTGACAAAAACAGCTTGTCTGTTTTGGGGAAATATTTCTTATTCAATAAATGGTGGTGGGGTGACTGGCTAGTCATATGCGGAAGGTTGAAACTGGACCACTTTCTTACACTACATACAGAAATCAATGCCAGATGTATTAAAGACTTAAATGTAAAACCCAAAACTATAAAAACCCTGGAAAACAACCTAGTCAATACCATCCTGGACATGGGAACAGGCAAATATTTCATGACAAAAACACCAAAAGCCATAGCAACAAAAGCAAAAATTGACAAGTGGATCTAATTAAGCTGAAGAGCTTCTGCACAGCAAAAGAAACTATCAACAGGGTAAACAGACAACCTACAGAATGTGAGAACATTATTGCACACTATGCATCCAACAATGAATTTCCAGCATCTATAAGAAACTTAAACAAATTTACAAGAGAAAAACAAACAACCTCATTAAAAAGTGGGCAAAGGATTCACAGATACTTTTCAAAAGAAGACATTCATGCAGCCAACAAGCATATGAAAAAAGCTCAATATCACTGATTTTTGGAGAAATGCAAATCAAAACCACAATGAGATACCATCTCAAACCAGTCAGAATGGCCATTATTTAAAAGTCAGAATATAATAGATACTGGTAAAGATGCAGAGAAAAGAGAATATTTACACCCTGTTGGCAGGAGGGTGTAAATTAGCTCAGCCATTGTGGAAAACAGAATGGCAATTCCTCAAAGAGCTAAAGGCAGAACTACCATTCAACTCAGCAATCCCATTACTGGGTATATACACACAGGAATATAAATCATTCTGTCATAAAGACACATGCACACGATATGTTCATTGCAGCACTATTCACAATAGCAACGACATGGAATCAACCTAAATGCCCATCAGTGACAGACTGGATAAAGACAATGTGGTACATATACACCATGGAATACTACGCAGCCACAAAAAAGAACAAGTTCCTGTCTTTTGCAGGAATATGGGTGGAGCTATCCTTAGCAAACTAATATAGGAACAGAAAACCAAATACTGCATGTTCTCACTCATTAAGTGAGAGCTAAATGATGAGAACTCATGAGCACAATAAAGGAATCAAAGACACTGGGGTCTACTTGAGGGTAGATGGTGGGAGGAGGTAGAGAAGCAGAAAAAACAACTATTGACTACTGGGTTTAATACATGGGTGATGGAATAATCTGTACAACAAACTCTCATGACACAATTTTATGTAACAAACCTTCGCATATACCCGCAAACCTAAACTAAAAGTTAAAAAATAAAACTGAGTTTCAGAAAAGCTGAAAGAGATATTTGAGAACTGCATTTTATAAGTTGTGTTTCTCAAAACGTGGGCATTCTGATGGAATGTTAGTTATTTAATAAAGAAAAAATAAGAGAGTTCCATGGGCAAATATATTTGAGAAATATTACATCATTTACCCCAACGGAGAGATTCACAGTACTCAAAAGAATATTAAGGTTCTAGATAGTCCTACAGAGAAGAATCTTGCTAAGCTTTCTTTAAAATGGGTTTCCCAAGCTTATTTCATCAGGGACATCTTTTTTTCACAGAACACTACTGCCATCTCAATGAATACAATTTGAAAACACTGATCTAAACATATATATACATATATGTATATATGTATATATATGTGTATAGATATATATGTATATATGTATATATATGTGTATAGATATATATGTATATATATACACACACATATAGATATGCTGTATGTTGCATTCTTCAGCAGTAGTATCATGCAAATCACTGCTTTCATTAAAGTCTAATATCTCAGAAGATGTCTACACCACTGTGAAAATCATGTGAGAAACTAAAGCTAATAATAATTAGATCTAACTTAATGGTCACTTCCTTATACACTACTAAAGGAAAGGGTTAATTGTGATTTTTCCTAAATAAAAAACATGAAACCAATCAGTATTTACCAAAGGTGGAGCACATGTTCCAAATTTCAGTTTCATCTCAAATATGAAGATAATAAAAATACATTCTAGTGACTTCCTGTGGAACTCTGAGCAAGTTCCTTATGGTCTTGTCCCCTCTCTGGAAAAACAGAAGAGCTGACTTGAGTGATCTCTGAAAACTCTGATATCAAAATCATCCCACACTAATGGTTTAATGTAGATTTTCTGTGTGTGTTGGTGGTATAGTGGTGAGCTTAGCTGGCTCCCAATATGTATTTTCCTTTTACATAGACAATTTTCATAATAAAAAATGTTAATTTTTAATTTCCTTCTTTTCATTCTAATCACCCTTCAATGTTAACAAGTCTTTGGTGGATAGAAATGTTTAAAAAGAGCTTTTGAAAAAAATAAAAATAAACAAAAAGAGCTTTTGATCCTCTAAATTGATTGCCTACTCCTGTAAAATAGGTGTGTTCCAAGTGTCAATCCACAGTGAACTGCCATTTTTACTCACGTAAGAAAACTTTTTTATTTTTATTTTTTAATTTTACTTTAAGTTCTAGTAAAACATAATGCTGAACATGCAGGTTTGTTACATAGGTATGCATGTGCCATGGTGGTTTGCTGCACCTATCAACCTGTCTGGGCAAAATCACTGAGAATTTTTAGTTCCACTTCAGTTCTGGAAAAACTGTATTTATTCCATTATAATCTTTAAGAGCAGATTATATAATTTATTTCCTAAATTAAATTATATGTTGAATGCCTATTCACGTTTGTACGGAAAAACAGAAACATGCCTTCAGTTGATAAGGCAATTAAAAATAATCCTTTAGGTATAGATTTCTCACCATCCAAAAGACAACATTTAGTTTCTTAGTACTATCACCCTGTTTTTCAGAAGACACCATTAAATGACAAAAGATATAAGACCTATAGAAAACACAAAAGTTGAAAACATTATGAGAACCTCAGAGAGCCAAGGGAAAATCTGAAGAAGCAGAACACACCAGGGTAGTCGAGAGTAATTAATTGGATGAGAAGAATGTTTCTCATTATCCACTCAACCAACAGCCAGTATGACAAACTCATGTTTAGGCAGATTGAGATAACAGTGATTCCTGAATATTTATAGATTATTAGCCTGTGTCATTCAGAGTTTGCTAGAAAAAACTAGGATTTATTATGTGCTCATTAGTTCTAGGACTATGGGGCCATGGTTAGTGCCTTTTATTTTACTGAATCTCTTGATTCACTTCTGAATATTAAAGGTAAGAAAACCTATGCAGCCTGGCTAGCTCTCACTACAACTGAAATAATCTGTGCCCTACCTATGCCCTTTCTAAAGAGTAGCATTGCTTAAGAGTTTGAATTCTTCCACATTTGTCATATTCAGAAATTGTGGTGATAAAGCCCAGAGTTGTCAGTCTCAAAATTTTTTTAAACAAAAAAAATAGGATATTGATAATTATAAGGAAATACATATGTTCCAAGAATAAATAATAGCCTTTTGGAAGGAATTCATCCTATGAGACGATTAGAGGAAAGTTGCACCCACTTTTGTGGAAAGAATCATCTGACAGGTAAAAGTCCCAAAGGGAAGAGTCCACTAATAAGCCAGGAAAGGCAGAAAAAGGCCACAAGGTTGAGTGGAAGAACAAGTAGAAGACAGATGCCTGCCATGGAGTGTGCTTAGACAGGCCTCAGCAGCATGACTCTGGGAAAAAGTTTTAATAGGAGTAGAAATTTCTTGGTGAGCTTAACTTAGAGATCTGAGAGTTGCAAATCATAAAGAAATTGAGATGTGATGAAACTATTAAAGGTAGAGATGTGTTATCAACCTCTTAAAGTCTAAGAAAATTATAGCCCAAGACTAATCTTCTAGCTAGTAATACCCTGAGAGCCTAATGTATGGGTTAAAATAGCCTCAGTACAAAAGAGAGAGACACTGTACACACTGTACAGAAAATTGGAGACAGATAAGTCAAATAACATCGTTTATAACAGTGGCTCTTGACTTTGGCTGCCGTTTCAATCACTTGAGAGTCTTTCAAAACATACTTAAGCCCAGTCTCCAGAAATTTGGACTTTGAAACCAGATTGGAACCCATGTATCCCTGCTTTTTAAATGCTCCCAAGTGATTCTAAGGTGCTGCCAGGGCCGAGAATTCCTGAGTTATAGCAGAAGAGTCCTTAAATTGAAGGATCATTTGCAGAGCCAGAATCTACCTCTCACTTACCTTTCTAGTCTTTTTTTTTTTTTTTTTTTTTTTGCCACCACTCTTCATATCAATAGCCATATATTCCACTATTCTCCAAATACACACAGTTTTGCAGGTCTCTGTGCCTTCTTTTGTGATGTCTCATCTGCCTTAACACATTTTCCCTGCTCTGCTTCTCCTTTTCCATCTGGCAAATTACACCATCTTGAAAAGCCCAGACCAGTGTCATCTTTTCAGAGACGTTGTCTCAGGAGCCCATATTTCCTCTCTCCATTATTTGATAGCATTTTATTCAGTCCAGAAGTCTAGCACTTACTATTATATTATAGTTCATAGTACTGTCTACCACACTCTTGAGACTAGCTACAACACCTACAGCTTCTGCTGAAGGCTAGTCCCTAGGCAGCCTTGTTTTGAACACATGACCCTGCCTCCTCAGTCAAGGGGACAATTGGTTCAGGGTAAGCACTTGACTGAAGTACAATCATTCCACAGGATAGCCAGTGACCTATGAACCAGGACTCAACTGCATGTGCATTGGGGTTTCAAAATCTGTGCTCTTTCTGCTGTGTTCCACTGCCAGTTTCTTATTTGTAATTGTGGGATAAATCATTAAAAATAGCACATTTATTATAAAAAAATTAGAAAATAAAAATCAGCAGAAAATTAAATTCATACTATCTATAATCCCACAAATCAAAAACAATTAAATTGCTAACTTTTTAGAGTAATACATATAGTGAGTGAATAAATTGTATATGGTGGAAGAATTCTTTTTAAATTGTGTATATAATTAAAAATCACCAGAGAATGAAATAGTTTTTTTGTTTTGTTTTGTTTTGTTTTGTTTGAGACAGAGCGTCCAGGCTGGACTGCAGTGGCACAATCTCGGCTCACTGCAACCTTTGCCTCCCGGGTTCCAGCGATTCTCCCTGCTTCAGCCTCCCGAGTAGCTGGGATTACAGCCATGCACCACCATGCCCAGCTAATTTTTTGTATTTTTAGTAGAGATGGGGTTTCACCATGTTGGCCAGGCAGGTCTGGAACTCCTGACCTCAAGTGATCTGCCCACCTCAGCCTCCCAAGAGAATGAAATATTCTTTTACAAAATAATTCAAAATACTATATAATAGTCTATAATATGAAGTTATCATAATTTGTTGTTGGTACTTAGGCTGTATGTAATTTTTATAAATAATACTACAATAAACATTTTGATTAAATCTTTGCATTTATTCTTAGCTATTTTAAAATATAAATAAAATTCGAATTCTGAATTCAACAATATACATATTTTTCAGGATTTTTCTACAAATTGTTGATTAGCTTGCAAAAGGTCTGTATGCTCATATCTCTACATTTTCTCCAACATTTAATATAGTACTAACTTTTTAAAACTCATTCCCTGTTTTAAATCTTTGATAGGTTGCCAGTGAAATGATATCTCATTGCTTGAATTTAAATTTTGTATCAGTTATTTTGGGCATTTTTGTTTTTCCTTTTTGGGGGAGTGAAGGGGCATTTATATTTCTTCATCCTGAATTTTTACTCATTCATTTTCCATTTTTTCTTTTTGAATTGTTCTACTTATTGATTTGTAAAGGCTAATTGCACAGTAATGGTATTAATCCTTTCCTGCCATATTTGTGGAAACATTTTTTTCTCATTTTATAACTCACCTTTCTAATTTATTTAGGGTGTTTTTGATCTGCAGAAGCATTTGTTTCCTCTGTAATTGACAACTTCTGTGTTGGCTTCTGCTTTAGGGATTATGCTTAAGAAGATTTTATCTGCCCCCAAAATGAAATAAATATTCACCTTATGTTCTCATATAATTTTAAGTTCTCATTGTTAACCTTTACATTTTTTATCATCTAAAATTTTTATATGTAATAAAAGAGGAATCTAACTCTACTTTCTCCCAAACAGTTCAGGGTTTTCAGAGCATAATATCAGTATTTCAAAGGCCAACTTTATTTCATATTAAACTCATATTAAAGGCATATACATCAGATGTTTCTGGGTTTTCAATTATGTTGCACTGATTTGCCTATATTCCTGTGCTGAACCACCCTGTGTAAATCACTGTGCTCTTGCCATATTATTAAGTATCATTTGGAATACTCTCCTTATTAATACTTTTTAAAAATATATTGTTATTTTATTATCCCTGCATATAGATTTCAATGTTCTTAAAATGCCTTTGATATTTTAGTTGATATTTAATTAGATTTAGAAATTAACTTGGGGCATAGCACCCCATTTCTGTCTTCATCATTGAGAACACTGCCTGAAACTTAGCAAATACTAAATGAATGATAAATAGTTGCTTGATTGAAGCAGATCATTCTATATTTGGTTTCAGTTTATACAATTAGTATGTTAGGTCTGTCCCTATAGGAGTGTAAAAAGTATATATTCATATTTACATATCTTTATCTACGTTTATTTTACATCTATTTCAATAGAAACGCTGAACCAAACTGGCATGATTGAGGTGGGGGGAGTCACCTGTATAAAATTAAATAAACTAAGTGTTTTGATGATCAAGGCATAAGCCAAATTCTTTTGTTCTTTTTAGGCTTTTCTTATAGTTAAAAAATTAAATTAATCCCACAAATTAATTTAATAATTTGGATGAATGATATTCAGGCAGAACTCTGAGATAGCCCCTCAAAATTTTTACCCCTTGGGATGCATACACCTTCTCCCAGTTATTTAGTCAAACACTACCCTGAGTACTGCCCTGAAGAGTTTTTGCAGATGTAATTAGGTGCCAGATCAGTTGATTCTAAAAAACAGTGATTATGCTGGGTGAACCTGACCTAATCAAGTGATATCTTAAAAGGGACAGGTCTTTTTCTGGGGAGAAAAAAAAAAGATTTAACGAGTGAAAGGGATTTGACATCAGGGAAATTCTCTATTGCTGGTTTGAAGACAGAGAAAGCCACACTGCAAGGAATATGGGGACCTCTAAGGAGCTGAGAACTGCCCCAGCTGACAGCCGGCAAGGAAACGGAATATTCAGTCCTGGAACCACAAGGAATTGAATCCTGCCACAACCACATGAGCTTGGAAGAATGCAGCCCAGCACTTTGATTTTAGTTTGTGAGACTCTGGGCAAAGAACCCTTGCATGTTGTGTCTGACTTCTGACCTACAAAATTGTGAGCTAAAATAAGAAGTGTTTTTTTAAACTACTAAGTTTGTACTAATTTGTTCACCAACAAGAGCAAACTAATATACTTGAATACAGGTTGACTCATACTTCATTTTTACCCCATATCTGAAAGCATTAATGGTAACTTAAATCCACAGATAACTTATTTGTCTTATTAATCAGAATTGGGTATATCAAGTATCACAAAAGCAATACAGAGTTTTTGCAGTAAGGCAGTAGGAGCAATACAGAGTTTTTGCAGTAGGCTAGGAGAAACTGGGGAATCCATATTATTATTACAATAACAGTATGTGTCAATGGGTATACATCATACCCTAATGTCTTCAATAACAAGAGGCAACATTTGAGCATTTTTAAAAGTCTCTAATTGTTTGGCACCTAGCCAAAGATTTGGTAGTTAAATGTTTTGAAGTGATCCCTTACCTTCATTCTGTACCCTATCATAATCTACCCTATTCTTTAGTGCAAGCTATAGAACAAACACTGAAAAGCTGCAAGTCACACTTAATGTAAAATGTGTTTCTAGAATAGTGACATAGCAGGGGCTCATTAGGTCCCTCCTAATGGATTGACAAAATCCATCATTCAGAAAAGTTCTTATCTGTTTTACACTTAGGAGTAAGGAATGATACATGGAAATAGTAGAACAATTTCATTTCTGTTAAAAGAATAAAAATATTTTTAAGGTTTTTATCTTGGTCAAATGATTTCAGTTTTCCTATATGAGAAAATGCAAAAACCAATATACTAACACATAAGCTATCACAGAATCGGTGAGTAAAGCTGATCTATTATATTGAATAGAGAAGTATCTCTTATGCATAAACACATGGTGTGAACACATTCCCACGTGGCAGCTCAACAAAACCTAGGTGAAAGGGAAATGACCGTGGAAAACTTGGCCATATAAGCATTATTTCCTTTACACAAAGCGTGCTTCATTCTTTTGGGACTCCTCCAAAAAATGAAGCCATCTCTTTAATTGGCTTAGTTGTGTTACAAACAAGGTTACTTTTCACAGTGGCAGGTTCATGCTTTCTCCCTTGGTAGAGTAGTTCTGAAAATAAAAGAACTTTCTTTAGCCAGCATCCCCTCTATCAGTTAAAAACAGTGTAGCTTCTAGTTAATGACTTTAACCTGTCTTCCTCATTTGCTGGCCTTTTATGGGGATTAGTGGTTCTTGAAGTTGAGTCTCTATAGTAGCTTATCACCTTTGACAATGGAAAAATCAGTGCTGAGAATCCTCTTTGGAAAGAATGAACACAAATACTATCTTTATGGTGCACGTTTAGCATATGGGTACAGCCTGATGCATGCAAGGAGTCTCTTAACCCTCTGTACCTCTTCATCCAAGCTTCTGGGATACATAAATGACTTTACTCTGGCTTTAAACTAAATTGAAACTACAGGATCTAGCCTGATAATGACAACCAGGCCAGCCAAGGAAATGTCCTGTTGCATGCAGACTAACCTTATAGTTATTTCAGCAATGTAGATGAAAGGAGGAGAAAGCAATCCCATTTCTACACTGTAAATTCTCTTTCTTTTGTCAAGGAACTGGATGGGGCCCTGCTCAAATCCCTTTCAAATTTCACCCATTCTTGTTGAATCATGGTATTCTTGTAAACTCATAGTATGACCTAGAGCTACCCTAAACAAAACTTTTAGAAATTCATCATGCTATAGTAACAACTTCAAGTGCATGCTTGAATGAATGACAAAAGGAAGCAAATTGGGACTAGGTTTGGAATTAAATTTTTTTATCCTTTTTAAAATATAAATTGAACCTAAATCATATAGACCCTTTGACATCTATTTTTGAATCCAAATGAACATTTTTAAACATTCTCCACATTAAATACTAGCTAATATTTTTAAGAAAGTAGAAAAAAGGTGACTTTCTTCTCTCCAAAATCCTTAATGGAAGAATGACTGGATTGATGTGCAGCCAAGGTAACAGGAGACATAGCAAAGGTATTACAGCGTGATCAGTTTGAAAATCTACCACTGAGCATTGCAAACCTGAAGAGGCTGTAAGAGCCTCATGAAGGCATTCACAGAAATCCAGGAAGGTTGTTTGGGATTCAAGTCTGATTCTTTTTTTTCTCTATTTTCTTTTGTTTTAAACCTAATAGAAATGATGCCTTTTCTGTGTTCATGACCATTTCCCTGAAATTCTGGGGAAATTTGTGGCCAGAAATGGACTTTAGGTAACATTGCTTCCTGGCGGAACTTGAAAGAATATTTCCACATCCCCTGAACATTCTAAGGCAATGTGTGAAACAGTGGACTTTATTCCAGAAAAAGAGAATCAGAAGTAGGCCAGCACCAGGAAGGTGATTCCCTAAAGAACTGGACAATTGCACTAATATATCCTTACTTTTACCATCATTACTATAACAGCATTACTTTATAATGAGCAACCTCTTTGAAATAATATGCTGCCTTAAGTGAAACCATACAAAAACAAAGGATCATATATTCTCATTCTGCTTCTCTGTGCCAGGCCTTTGTGCATCTGATCTCATTTAATTCTCACCATATGTCTGAGAGGTAAATAATATTGTCCCCACATCATAGAAAGAAAACTGAGGCTCAAAGAGGTTAAATAGCTTGTCCAAAGTCATACAGCCTGTACATTACAGTGCAAAAGTTTAGTCCTTAATCTCTTTCCCTTGATTTTATAACATATAAACTTCCAGAATAAAGGTTTCACTCAAATCAAGCCTAATCTCTGTAACAGAAGACAGGCACTAGCCTTTCACAGGGCATCAGATGAGAGAATTAGAGGAGTAGGTCTGTTCTCAGGTCAGAATAGGAAAAAGTGCCCGAAGTGGAATAAATTACACCAAAAGTAGTAATGATGTATAAAGATTCAAAGAAAATCAATTGAAAGAAATGAAAACATATAAATATGCAATAGCTAAAAAATCAATAAATAATAAAATAATAAATAACAAAATAAAATGTTTTTAAAAGCAATGAATATGACATTGTATCTTTAATTCTTGTCTTCTACCATATCCCCTAAAAGTAAGATGACTATATATTTTATAAAGCTGGATTACTTTTGAATGTGAAAGAAGGCCCTATTAAAAATGACTCTAGTTCAACATAGGTAAGCCAGGACTTTTAACCACTCTGACAATGAAGAATGAAGACAGGTTTTATTCTATGGCAAATAGTTGCTTTGTTAATAGGGTTGATAATAAACAAAACATAAATTTCTTGTGTCTTTAGTAACTACCAAACTTCCCTACAATTTCTAATTTTCCCCCTAAAGCTGGCTTCCTCTAGCTACCAAAACGTCTCCTTTAGAGGAAACGATATGATGAGGCATTAATGACTGGACATATTACCCTTTCAGGAGTGTTTCTATTTTAACACAAAACTACGCTTCAAGATAAAGGAGTGAATTTCTAACTTTAGAATATCAGCTATAAGCCACACAGGTATTTGGGGAAGCCAAAAGTCTCCTCAGCATCTGTAAAAATATACTACCCACATGTAAGAAAAGCCCTACTTATCAATTCACCTCCAGCTATAAACACAATCTAAACTAACTCCAGGGATAATGTCTTTATGAAAGACCAAAGTTGTTTGGAAACAGATATTGGCCAATTCAATTGAAGTTGTAAAATATAAGCAAGAGGATATCTTGCATGTCTCAGCTCTCAATATTTTTTTTCTATTGACAACTTCAAAAGTTTTCATCAGGAAAACAGTCATGTGCATAATTGCCTTTCTTGTAAAAGAAAGCCTAAATGTCCCACCAAAATGAATCACCCAATCTAAAAGAGGGTTCTTTCAAATGAGGAATCCAAGATCAGGTTAATTACAGATACAAGTGAACAAGTATTTACCTAGGAGAGGTACAGAGCAGACTTTGAGACATGCTTAATTAAATTAGTAATTAGTGAATATGTGAGTAAATAAGTGAACATAAATAAATCTACTACTAGAGACTGTCAGATCTCAGACTGATCTACCCAGATCATCTGACTCCAAGTTATGTACTCTTTCTATGTGCAAGACTCAATCTCAAGCTCCGAAAAGTAGAAGCACTACTCAGAGAATAATAACTATTAAAACAAAACATAATAAAACTGCAATCGATGAAAGTATTCACTTAAACTAGAAAGATGAAATATATTTATAAAAAGAAAATATATTTATAAATAGAATTTTATATTTAGAGATGGATGCATTCATAAAATAGAAATCAAGAATTATTTCTGAAAGCAGAAAGATGAATAAAAAGATTAAATGCTTTAAAATGGGCTAAGGATGTAGAGAAATTTGAGTAGAAATGAGAAGAAAGACAAAAAGAATGTCTGTTGTTTTCATTTTGTTTAGTAACTATAAAAATGAATGCATCTATCATAAATAATTAAATAAAATCATATGACAAAGAGTTACAAGCAGCGAGATTTGAAAAAAGGAAGAGAGGATTTTTAAAGCTAAGGAATACAAATGTAACACACAGAAAGAGAAGAAGAAGAGATACCTTCAAAATATATGAGGATTGATTAAGTAATGCAGAATAAGCAAAGGAAATGTGACTTGAAGCAACAGATAAGCAACAGAATCTATTGGAGAAAAAAATCCAAGCATGACATTTTAAAATTAAGCATAATTATGTGGAAGGAAAGCAAACATCAGAAGTGATAAAGGCAAATACACAAGACTATGCACAAGAAATAATGATAATAAAAGAACAAAGAGCAGAAAGGAGAAAAAATAAGGAGAAAAGAAATACAAAGAAAACAAAGTAAATTTTTTATTCAGAAAATTCTACCCTAAAACTTCCCATTTCCATACACACACTCTGTAAAGAACCAGACACACAACTCTTTTCCCAGACACTGAGAATGCCTTTGCCCCCAGACAAAACCCCTAACCCCCCCTTACAAAAATTCTCCTCTGTGTGCGACCATCTCCTGGGAAAAGCAACCGTTCAGGCAGCAGTGCCTGGGTTGGTCCTTCATTAGAATAGTTCCCACAGGCATGTGTCCTCGCTAGTCATACACAGGAATCCCATATGGCACAATCTGGATCTCGTGGAGGTAAAATCTGCATAAAGTAGGATGAGGCCAGGGCCAGTACAAAAGCAGAGACATGCATGTAGCGACATTGGCTTTATGCCCTCTGACCCAGCTCTGTGCCTGTTCCCACACTTCGTACAAACCCGGGCAAGTGTGTCCGAGGGCCTGTAGGTAGCAGCAGTCTGTCACGGGATGAGGATGGGGCTGAAAGGAAGCCCAGAATTAATCCCCCGACAGTGTGCGGATCAATTTTAAGGCAGTGGCCTGTCATCCAAAAAGAAAACCTACATGTGGCTGCAATTAACCCCGTTAGCATGTGTCTAGCATTGTCCTACTACCAAGCAAATGACCCTGTAGGGAGATGACCAGAGCACAATATTCCTCTGGTATCTGAAGATAACAGATTAGCTCAGTTGTCTGATATCTGTGACTGGACTAATGGACTTCAAGGTTTCCTTTGTGCATGTATGCCAGCGTGTATGTGGTTTGAAGTAGGTCTTTGTTGTTTGTTATTGCTGTTGCTTTCTTTTGTCATCATTTTTTGTCATAATTTTAAGTATACCCACCTTGAAATAAAGCTATGCTTATATCTGCAATTCCTGGAAAATAAACAGATTGCCAAGGGTTATAAGTCAGTACATATTATGGTACTATAAATTTTTTAAAAATATTCCTAAACAAACATATTAACTAACAAGCATCTCTTAATAGAACCCATATGAACACACACACACACGCACGTGCACACGCGTGTGCATGCGCGCGCACACACACACACAGTGGACATCACTTCCCAGATGGTCAGCGTAAGAAAGCAAGGCCAAAGTTATCCTCCCAACTTGGAAGTCAGATCTCTAGCTTGTGCCAGTATTTGTGCATTGCTCAGTACTCCTTGAATGAAAGAAACTAGAAACATTTAAAAAGTGTGAATTAATCAGTTCTTGGTACCAGCCAATTATTCCATAGTTGGCACTTTTATAATTACAATTCAAAACTGCATGAAAAATTATGACTAAAGCCCATGTTTTAATTCATGGGTGGGTATTTTATTTTCTGAAACAAAAATGCCTCCTAAATTTTCCTAATTCTTCTGCCGACATTTTAAATACTTCAATACAATACAGTTTCAAAATTATTTATCAAACATTTTTCTTCTTACAGTTTAAAACAGAATCTTTATTTTTATGGAAAAGAAATTTTAAACCTTCTCCAGCAAGCTTTCTGGTGTCCACTGCATGTTTGAAAAGCAATAAGGACTCCATGGAAGGGCATTTAATTATTCAGGAACAAGGGGAAACAGCCATCTCTCCTTGCCAGGCATCTTGGGCTCCTAGGATATGACACGGAGGATCCTCCAACTCACATGCCCTCTCAGTGTTCTGGATTCTCATCCAACAGATTATCTTTCTGAGGATGATTTGGCCTTGATTTGCCATTTATCTTCAAACATGACACAAAATCCAGACAAACTGCCGCACCTGAATTTTAAGACGTACTACTCACAAAATAGCAAAAGAAAGCTGCTGCATGGGGTACTAAAATAGAGCAGAATTCATTTGCTATGCAGCTGCAAGCACAAGCACAGTTATCATAAATGCCCATTAATGCATACCCCCACGTGCTGGACACTCGGCAGGGCTGCTAATCACAGTGTCCTGCAGCCCACTCCGCCCACCCCACTCCCCTCTTCAGTAGGAGTGTTATACTGGCATTCTTGTTTTGCCAGAATATGTTTGACCCACTCCAACATGGGGTGAAGAGTGAAAGAAAAAAATGAGAAAGGATAGGGGAGTGGATGAAAGAAAATGAGGACCATTGTTTTTTAACATACTTAATAATACATCCAATTTGAAATCACATAAGGGACTTTTTTGGTTCTGTTTTTTGGTTGTTTTCTGAACTGAATCACAATTATATTTGCAAGGAAGAATAAATTGCATCCTTAAATATTGTATTACTTTAAGAAATTTTAAGTATGTGATCCACTAATGCTTTCTAATGCATTTTAAACGTATTATAGTGACTCTTAACTGAGTAAAATTATATGACATATAGATTGCTATCGTTGTCTTTATGAAGAGTTCTACAAGATGTTTTCTAAAAATGGTTTCTAACCTAATATTATCTTCATTTATCAAGTAACTAAAATGTAAAACACAACAAGATGGCATCTGTAAATAGACAAAATTGTGCACCAAGGACTATACTATACGTTTTTGCTAAGTTGAATGTTCCAGTAAAAAGTTTGGAACATTTCATATGCTGTAAGGCCTTTTACACAAAACTGAAAGATAGACTATGGTTATGTTCATAGACGGTTTACTGGCAGGAAATAATTAGAGAGATACTGGGATTGTCCCCCATCAAAATAAATCTCTTTCACTGGAGATCTCCAGAATTCTATCATTAATATTGTGTTTTGTTAGGTTAAATGATACTGGCTCCAACCGTCTGCTTTTAAGATATAGACACGCAACTGAGAAGGCTCTAAGTGACTCTCTAACACCTTCATCTTTATGAGTGGCCTGAGGGCATTGCTTGTCCCGATTGGAGGAATCTGTAGAAGGGAGAAAGACCCAACCCTGAAAAGTACTGAGATTCATTGAGAACAAAGGACGTCACCTCTCCCTTATACTTAAGAGATATTCCCTAGTTCTCTATTTAAATTGCAGTATGGCCAGGCCACCCTCTGTCCCTACAGAGGACAGGAATGCTTAGTCATGGGGGAAGGGTTCCTTCCCTACAGCATTCTTCCGTAAGCCTATCAGTGGCATTTTTTGCTCTGTCTTCATAGAACTCCGAAGGACTATTTTTTTTGTATTATTTGTCACCTTACATGTTTTACAATATAGAACTTACAAAGTTCCAATTTGACTTTTAAAGCCACTCTATCTTTTTTAAACAGATGTCCATCTGTTTGCAGTGGTTTTCAGATGAAAATGAGGGCCCCAGTGGTCTTCTCATTAACAGTGACTTTTCTGATTTCTAACTCTCACTGTAATGCACTAATACCATGAACATTTCAGTCAATTATCTTCATAATCTGTCCTAAGATTGCTCAGTTTTGCTCTTGAAATTTTCTTCATTCTATCAATGCTCTTTTAACACAGAGCATTTTAGAATAGAGAAAATAAAAGTTAACTACTTTTAAGGCAAACTCTAAAGTCATACCCTCCCTAAAACCCCATACCTGACACAATTAACAGATTGATTCTAACGCACTGAAGGGTGCATTCTTTCTGTGCCACTGCCCTAAAGGCTCTTGGAAATTCAGAAGGCAGCCATCTCTCCCAGCCTCCCATCCCATCACCTCAGCAACAGAAACCCTCGGATGCACAGGTCACTCCACTTGAGGCTTTGACAAGAACACATTCCCCATGGGTGGTCTGGCTTTTACAAGTGTTTGGGCACAAATACATTAATGTGACCTTTTTCAAAAGCAGCTGATCTTTCTCTGCATGTGATGGAACAATCATCACACCAGTTCTCTGCTTTCTAAAATATTGTCCTTAAAATCTAGCAATGCCAAATACGGCACAATTTCAGATTGTTGTTGATTCCTGGATTTCCATTATCCTTCTGCCAACCAGTCAAAAGCTTATGCATTGTATTCATGTTTTCAGCTCTGCTGTTCTTGGAGCATCTCCATGCTTTGCTGCACTGCAATGATATTTAGTGTCCCGTCAGTTCCCCAGTGGCAAGGAGTGCAACCAAATGGTTTTGCTACTTGATCGGCACAAAATGCAAGCACTTAGAAACCAGGCACAGGAAGGGCTATTCCTGACGACAGTAGCAAAAATGCATCCAAATAAGTAAAATGGCTTGGACTATTGACAAGCGAAGTGTGCTCCTAAACTTTTGTTCTAATTTTTTAAAAAATCATATTTCAGGATCCAGCTTTATATACTGATATCTGCAAATGAAGTTAATTCAATCTAGATGAGACACTGGGCATATTTTTCATATAACAGGTTGTTCAGAGTCTCAGAAAGTATTAAAATATTTTCTTCATGATTGGAAGGAAACATTACTTGCAACAGCTGTAACCTGAAGGCGAAAATGCCTAATTCACTCGTAGATTATTAAAAAGCAGCAGGACGTACTCAAAATGAAAGGCCCTTAGTTCTTCAGATTGAGGTGACTAGTTAAGGAGAGAAACAGCAAGACTTTTCAAGGGGTTTTTTTGAGGTCTGAGTTCTAAGAAAGTTGCAAAGGCTTCTTAAAGTTCTGATGGTTCAGGAAAGAAGCTACCAAATTAATTTGATTGCTTTTAAAAGAGGGGAAAGGAGAAAGAGTGAACAGTGAATTATTCACAAGGCCCCATTAACTAAAATGTGTATATATGGGTGTTTTGTGTGTATGTGCGTTTTTCATGTGTATATGTGTGTTTTAGACTGACTTTAAAAGTCACTGACTTTCACAAAACACAAATAGATGGGTCAACTTCAAAGGAAATCTAAAATGAAGGACAAGTGGACACAAAAGCCTATTTTAGATACCTATCCACCAACGCTTGAACTTCCTGTTACCAAAAAGTAACCCAGCCACCTCCTGTCTCATGATGCTGCGTGTGTTTCACGCTCTCCTCCTTGTTACTGAAAATGTCCTTTCTTTCCTCCTTTGTTCTGTCCAAGCCTCTGTTTCTACTCTTTCCTCCCTTCCCCGTAACCTCTGCCATTCTTCAGCAGACTCTTGCTCTGTGCGATGACCTTGCCCATGTTCTTCCAGGTCAGAGCTTCTTGAACTTCTCCCTGACCCTGAATCTTGTTCCAGCTCTATTCTTGTCCTAGAGCTGATTGCCAGAGGGCTTCCTGGCAGGCTTTTGGGAGGAGTGAGGGCAGTGTCAGCCTGGCTAGACATCCTGATCCATGCACTTAAGCCCCTTATTGACAGCAACTTCCCAGAGGTGAAAAGCATGAGTCAATTTTGAACTTGAAAATTTTGCATGGTTTCCAAATATCCTGAATGTATTCTCCTGTTTCATGTGATTATCACTTTGCAGCATGCTGCTGGCTACCTAAATCCCATGCAAATCACTTGCAAGATGTAGGCTCAGTGAAAAACACTCTCCCACATGTACAATTAGAACCAAGCATTATTCCCTACAAATCTAGCTCTAAGAAATGAAAAAGGGAGGTTATTATTATTTTTAATATTAATAGAAACTATTAACCATTAATTTAGCCTAAATAATCTGCAAGGGAAATCTGTGTTGCTTGCTTGTTAGTTGAACAGAGTGCATGATAATGTTCTGTTGTGTGCTATGTGGCATACTCAGTTGCTAGGTTACCCAGAGCATCAGGAATTCAGGGAACAATGTACTTATATCTTTTTCAATTTTGAAAAATAAAATAGGTATTGACATAAAATACAGTGTGGCACTGAAGTAATTTTGTAGTGGAGAGATCAGAGGAAGGGGGCCTTTCATCTCAGTGACAGCAGTTTACTCCTCGTTGTGACTTACTGAGGGCAGTGGCAGGACAGCACAACAGGATGTCAGTCTCTAGCAGAATGCTTGTGGTCCCTGTACCCCAGCAACTGTTTCTTGAGTCAGGCTCCCCAAAGCCATCCAGCAGCTGCTGTTCTGAGCTATGTCAACTGGTCCTACAGAAACCCTTGACAGGTCCAGTGATGTATGAGCGTGCAAGGGAAAAGCCAAGCCTTTCATGTTAAGAACAAGTATGACAGATCTGGTCAAGGTCCTCAGTTGGCCGGGGCCATGCCAGGAGCTTTTTAAAAATGATTATTATTATTATCACCTTCGTACTCAGAGATAATGTCATAATTTACAGTCAGCCATTGTGTGATAGAAATGATTGATGCCACTTGGACATGAATTGGTGGGGTTAATAATGGTCTTTCGGTGGGGCCCAGCATGGGAGGCAGCTCTCTCAGAAAGGCTGCCTTCACTTTGATATTCTGCTCAAGACAGGAAGGTGGAATTCTAGAAGTCAACACTCCATCATGCTCTACTTATGAAAGCATCCCCAGGGCCCTGGTGATAACTAGGGGTGGGGAAACCTCAAAAGTTCCTTTCTGTTCTTTCCAAAAGTACATTTGCTTGTGTTCAACCTTCAGCAGTGGATGTAATCATAGAAGCTCCATTGAGGTATGCACTGTTAATTATCTGATGAAAAAAAGAGCTACTTTTGGAAGGTATATTTCAACAATCCAGACAAGGAATCTGTCCCATCCCCAGCAGCATTATTCAGTCAGAACCCAAATTAGAGTGGGTTACATCCATGTTCTTTAATCTATTAATCATGGCATTATATTGAGCACCTACAGCCAGACATTGTGCTAATGCTGAGAGAAAGTCAACAGTGATTAAGATAATATTCTTACTTTTAAAGTGATTAAAACCAATTGGGGATACTGTAATAAATTTAAAGAAAGAAAATCCAGGATGGAAGAGATTGGCATTCATTTTATACCTATGTGGTAGGTACTACAATGCAATTAGGCAAAACTTTGGGAAATTGAAACTGAATCTAAGAGATGGTAAGTATCTTGCCCAAAGTCACACAAATGGGTAGAGAACAAGGATTCTAACCTAAATCTTTCTGAGTCTTCTTTCTCCTACTTTATTTCCCAGTGTTCAGATAACACTATGTGGTGAGAATTATTTTTTCAAAAACTAATACAAAGTACTACAAAAATTGAGAAAAGATGGCTTGTGAATGAGGCCATCAGAGAAGGCTTCTTGAAATGTATGGTGAAACGTATGGTGAAATCTCCTTCCTTGAAGAAGGAGAGAATTTAGAATGAGAGAAGAGTGGGCCATAAAAATCTCGTTGTGAGTTATTTTTTTCTGTCTGCAGAGTCACTACGCCTTTGTCTTAGCATTTCCAAAAAGGAGAACTACTCTTTAAAATGATTAAACTTGGACAGCTTGCACCATTAAGTAGCAACATTCATTTTTCTCAAACACTGCAGTTCACCTGTCTCAGTGAAAGACATTATTAAGCCATCACCAGATAAGCATCCTTCATCTTGAATTTCCTTTTTGGCTTTATACCTATATCCAGTAATATCTTTCCTCCAAAAGGCCTAAAGCACTTAAAAACAGATACTATTTTACCAACAATGACATTGAATTGTATCCACTATATCTAACACTGTCTGTCCCTGGAATTATCATATGTGCTAGTGATAAGGATTATTCTTTATGAACAGAAAAAACACAGGTGCACTGAGCCTTCCCAGGTAATGAAATAAGGCAGAATTGCTTTATAAATACCAGTAGATGTGCAATAAATAGTGAATAAGACCAACTCTAACAACACATCAACATCCTCAAAAGCAACCTAGCTGAGGGTCCCACTTCTTTCCATTCTGAGTCTATTAATCCTGTCAGTCTTCAACTGCCTTCCATAGCCATCATAGGAAAGCCCAAATTCATCAGCATGGCATCTAGGGTCGCTCCACAATTTGACACTAGTCTGGACTGACATTTTCCAAAGTCTCTTCCTTGTGTGAGTCTAAGTTGGTTGGATACAAGAGAAAGTGCCCAAGGAAATTCCAAGGAAGCCAAAAGTGCAGCAGGAGTTATGATGTCATGAAGGTTAGTGGGTATTGGTGCCAGGCTCCATCGCCACTCACACACTCTATGCCTGTCTGCTGGATCACCTTCTGCAGGGCACTTACATCAAAGTTGAAGGTGGTGATAGATGAAGTTTCCAAATTGTTCTCATGGGCTCCCATTTGTCTTCTCTCTCCCCCTCTTTGGGTCCAGCTTCTTTTCGAAACTGCTGATCCTGCTGACCATCACGCCCACCCCCAGAAGCATAGCCAACAACCTTCCATAGACTTCTTCAGCTCCTATAATTATATGAGGTCTAATCCCTGTAATAAACTTCTTATTTCATATTATTCTTACTGTGTCTCTTTCCCTGATAATGCTCTAATGAATATATCAACCTATACACTTGCAACGGACTGAATGTCTAAACTCCTCCAAAATTCATGTGTCATGTGTCAAATTCTAACCCTACATTACAGTATCAGGAGGTAAGGCCTAATATGTTTGGCTTTGTGTCCCCACCCAAATCTCATCTTGAATTCCCATAATCCCCATGTGTCTTGAGAGGGAGCCGGTGGAAGGTAATTGAATCATGAGTGTGCTTACCCTCATGCCGTTCTCACAATAGCGAGCAAGTTCTCACAAGATCTGATGGTTTTTTTAAGGCGCTTTTCCCACTTTGCTTGGCACTTCTCCTTCCTGCTGCCTCATGAAGAAGGTGCCTTTCTTCCCCTTTGCTTTCTGCCATGATTGTAAGTTTCCTAAGGCCTTCCCAGCCATGCAAAGCTGTGAGCCAATTAAACCTCTTTTATTTACAAATTACCCAGTCTTGAGTATTTCTTCATAGCAGTATGAGAACAGACTAATACAGGGTCTTTAGGAGGTTACTAAGTTACATACTAAGTTAGAGATTAGTGTCTTTATAAAGGGATGCCAGAGAGCTCTCTCACCCTCTTTTCATCATGTATGGATATGCTGAGAAGTCAGCCTGCAATCAGCAACCCAGAAAAGGGCCCACATTGGAACCCAATCACTCTGGCACCTGGATCTCAGACTTCCAACCTTCAGAAACCAATTTCTGTTGTTCATAAGCCACCTAGCCTATAGTACCTCATTATAGCAGCCTGAACTAAGACAGTACCCTTAATCATCTTTATATTTCATTCCTCCTCAAAAGAGAAGGAATGGAATATAAAGAGAAGTTATCACTACTTCAAAGAGAAGTATCAAACTCAAGGAGATTTGAGTTTGATACATCTCTTTGAAGTAGTGATAACTTCTCTTTATATTCCATAACTCAAAGAGAAGTTATCATTCCATTTCATTCTATTGCTTCCCCCTAGGATGCCATTCCTTGCCTCCCTACTGCTATGGTTTGAGTGTGTTCTCTCAATTCATGTGTTGTAAACTTTATTCCCAGTGCAACTGTGTTGTGAGGTGAAGCCTAATAAGAAAGAATTGGGTCACAAGGACAGAGTCCTCATGAAAGGATTAATGTCTTTGTTGTGGGAGTCAGTTATTGCAAGAATGTGTTATTATGAAAGGGAGTTCACCCTTCTTGCTGTCTCCCACATGCTTGCTTCCACCTGTTGCCTTCCACCGTGGAGTGACTCTTGCCAGATGACAGCACCATGCTCTTGGACATCTTCACCTCTAGATCCATGAGCCAAATAAACTTCTGTTCTTTATAAATTACCTAGTCCACGGTATTCTGTTATAGCAGCAGAAAACAGACTAAGACGCCTACGTTTGAAATGATAATAATAATAATAGCCGACATATACATAGATCTTAACAATGTAATCTTTAAAGCACCCCTAAGAGATAAGTTACTATTGCTATCCTGACTTTAGAGATGAAGAAAGGGAGCCTCAGAGACATTAAAATTAGCTTGCCAAAGATCCCACAGCTAGTAAGAGGAGACAGCAGGTTTTGAACCCAGTCAGTTTGATTCCAGAATCCCTGTCTTTAATCACTATTCTGTGCTGTCTCTTACATACCATATAGCCTATACCTAAGGTGTACTGTGTTAACAAAGCCTCAAATCTCAGTGGTTTAATGCAATAAGCTTGATTTCACACTCATGTAAAATGAAATCTGTATCAGGCATTCTCCTCACCATCTAGGATCCGACCCTAAGATTTGTGCTGCAGAGAAAGAAATGACCACAGGATTTTGCAGGCCTATTTTAAAAGCCAGGCCTGCAAATGACTTACATCTCTTCCACCCACATCCCACTGGTCACATCCCAGTCACATGGACCTGGTCTAAATGCAAGAAGGCCTACAAAAGATGGTACATGGATGTGTACCAAACACTGACCATCTCTGCCATGCTTATCCTTCAAAGTTCATCTTTCTCCCTGAAAGCTGTCTTCTAAGCCGAATGAATCTCTGCTTCTTCAGTACGTAAAGCACTATGTTTGCAAACCTATTTAGTAGCATATAACATCTTTTTAATACAATTTAACTTCATTTTTTATCAAAGTGAAATAAAAAAAGAAGAACCTGCACATTATTGAAGTCCATTGAGCATGCCTCTTCAGGAAGATAAACAGTAGCCTCTTACCACAGCCTTTTAGAGCCCTCCCTCTCCCTGCTCCATTCTAGACTGTTTATCCTGCAGTTCTGCAACTCAGTTGCCATCTCAGCTCTTCCTTCCTCTTCTCTCCTGCATGGAATCCTTGCATCCTTCCTATGTCATTATCTGAGTTATGCTTTCATTTTGTTAAAGCAAGTCTCAAATGGCTTCTGCAAACATTGGAGGCAAATTTTCTGAGATTCTGCCTACAAAATGCATTCATTCTCCTCTGTACTTAATGTATTCTTTGAATGTATATGGAATTCTGAGCTTCCATTGTTGACATTGAGAAGTTTGATGACGTTATAATTCTTGATCCTTTGTAAGCGAGCTACTTTTCCTCGCCTGCATTTTAAAGAATCTTCTTCATATTCGTGTTGTCCTGAAATTTCCTTGCGAGGTGTTTTGCTGTGGATCCTTCATGAGCCCTCATTCTGGGCACTCAGTGAGCTCTTTCAATGCTGGAATGTATGTCCTTTAATTCTGGAAATGTTCTTGTATTATGTCTTTGTTCAGTTTTTTCTTTTTTCATTCTCTTTCTGAACATTTTAGGAGTAAGATACTGGCCTTTCTGGATTTCTCTCTCTCTCTCTCTCTCTCTCTCTCTCTCAACAGGGACTCACTCTGCCACCCAAGCTGGAGTGCAGCAGTATGATCATGGCTTACTGCAGCCTCGACCTCCGGGGCTCAAGCTATCGTCCTGCCTCAGCCTCCTTTGTAGCTGGGACCACAGGTGTAGACCCCCACACCCAGTTAATTTCTTTATTTTTGTAGAGATGGGGTCTCCCCATGTTGCCCAGGCTGGTCTCTAACTCTTGGGCTCAAGCAAGCTGCCTACCTTTGCCTCCCAAAGTGCTGAGATTACAGGAGTGAGCCACTGTGCCTGGCCTTAGATTGGTCTCTTAATATTCTTTTCTTGATTTTTCCCCTTTTCTTTGTCTTTTTCCTCCACTTTCTGAAACTCAGTCTTAAGTTCTGAATTTGCTATTGCTTTTAATTTTTATTTTGGCTATCTGATGTTTCATTTCCAAGAGCTCTTTTTTGTTGTTTTTTGAGTATCTTTTTAATGGTTCTTAATTCACATATAAGGTATATTCGCTCAGCTCTATAAGGATTTTATCAATGGCTTTGAGGTAGAAAAGTGCATTTCTTCTGTTTTCTGCCTTACCTATATTTTCCTCTAAGTTCTTTTAGTTCTCTCGCTCTCTCTTTCTCTCCCCTCCCCTACCCCCCACCCTTTTGTCTCCTTTGCTTTTCTTGCTGGAGGCTTTCATCAGGTATCTAGTAAGTTGTTGCCCATTCACATTTAAGAGTGAAACACTAAAAAGCTGTTTGGAAAATGTATATGAAGGTGGAACTTACCAATTGGTGGGTTTCACTGCTGGCTAGAGACATAGCCCTTTAGGGGGGTGATTCCCAAATATTGGTCTCTTTAGACAGACACAGACCAACACTCTATACTAGTTTGGTAGCTATGGAGAAAATTCTCCACTCTCCCTGGAGGATAGAGGCCTGATTTCAAGTATTCTTATAGCCAAGCAGCTCAAGGAGGGCTTAACATTCAGTATGAAGGCTTTCCTTTAGTCCTCCTGTTTTTAATATATAGTGTCTTTCTTCCCACCATTCATTTCAGCCTCTCCAGTTCAATTTTTTCACAAAATAAAACCACCATTTCCTGTTACCATTGGCAAAGGGAAAAACCAAGGAGCTCTAGGTGCTTGTTATAGAAATGTCCAACCAGTTCTCCCTGTTTTCAACTGCTTACCTTATTCCTGTCTTCGATGATACCAAGTGTCTTTAATCTCTGATACTTTCTGAGATTTTGTAGCAAAATTTCATGTTTCTCATTGCCATTACCCTCTGTAGGTATTTAGAATCAGGTTTTCCACCTCTGGGAACTTTTACATCCATTTCTATCTTTTAAAAAGGGCTTAATCTATTATTGTATATCCTCCCATTCTGCTTATGCTTATTAGTTCACATATTTTCTCTCATTTTATTGGTATTTCAAGAGGGTACAAGGTAAACAAATATATTCTATCCACTGTCTAACCAGCCTGTGTTCTGTCCATGTACATACTTTCTTTACTCCAATAGAGTGTCAATTCCTTGAAGGCAGGTACTGTAACTCATTCTGCCTTTTATCTGCCATGGTGTCTTGTACATAGCAGAATCTCAATAAATAGGTATTTTATCGGAGAGTTGGAAAATGTCCTGAAATTATACCCAGAAGCTCACAAAACCTCTTTTCCCTCGAGGTATTTGAAAAACATTTTTTCAACTTTTAAGTTCAAGGGTACAAGTGAAGGTTCATTACATAGGTGAACTTGTGTCATGAGGGTTTGTTGTACAGATTATTTCATCACCCAGGTATTATGCCTAGTACGCATTAGTTATTTTTCCTTATTCTCTCCCTCCTCCCAACCTCCACTCTCTGAAAGGCCCCAGTGTGTGTTGTTCCCCTTTATATGTCCATGTGTTCTCATGATTTAGCTCTCACTTACAAGTGAGGACATGTGGTATTTGGTTTTCTGCTCCTGCATTAGTTTGCTAAGGATAATGGCCTCTAGTTCCATCCATGACTTTGCAAAGGACACGATCTCATTCTTTTTTATGGCTGCATACTCTTCCATGGTGTATGTGTACCATATTTTCTTTATCCAGTCTATCATTGAAGGGCATTTGCATTGGTTCCAAGTATTTGCTATTGTGAATAGCGCTGCAATAAACATACACATGCATGTGTCAGCCATTGTGGAAGAGAGTGTAGTGATTCCTCAAAGACCTGAAGACATAAATACCATTCGACCCAGCAATCCCATTAATAAGTACATACCCATACTCGGCATGTAATCATATATTCCAAGTATATATAAAGGAATATAAATCATTCGATATAAAGACACATGCCCATGTATGCTCATTGCAGCACGATTCAGAATAACATTTTTTAAAGAATAAAATGTTTAGACAAAAATTTTCTGTCACTAATCCCTGTAACCATGTAGACCAGCCTTTACATGTCCTCATCTCATTGTTTAGATACTTATGTTGACTATTCAACCTCGACTTTTTAACCAAAAGCCTAAAACAATATAATTTACAGTGAAATAATCAAAACATCTCTGATTATTTCAAAACATTGAAAACAAAGCCAGTCAGGATTTCAGGGTAAGTGGAATTCTATGCTGTGACCGAAAAACACAGTTCTCTCCCATTATACTCTCAATCTTGAGGCTTCTATTGGCATCCTCCTGTTGTAATTGGAATGATTCTGCCACCAAAAATACTTAGAAGGTAGTGACCCAATCTCTCAGTGATTTTTTAAACAATGGTATAAATATCGATTACTTACACAGCTAAGAATAAGATAGTGTCCTCAAAGTAAGAGATGATGATTTAAAAGGGTAAAGTATAAACCCACATCTGTTTTCTATGACACAAATAAAGATCACTTCTAAATTATCAACATTTTCTTCTTCATAGCTTCTGTGTGTACATATCTTTCTAAATTGCCATTTTCCATTGGGCATCATTTTTAGCTTAGAATTTTTCAAATATATTATTTTAACTGCTGCTGTTTTGGTTTATGTATTTTAATTGAAGTTTTAAATTGTGTGCTTGCACCCCATGGAGTAATAACCACAAAGGGTAGAATTTTGTTAATTGAAAGAATAAATTTGAAAACAATGCCCTAAATAAGCTAGACAACTAGGTTATAGATGGGACTTCCAAGAGATATACAGATATATTTGTTAGTGCCTGTGTGCATCCTTAAATACATGTGGATCCTTTTATATAATAACAACAGATAGAATGGTAATATAAAAGTGTAAACTCCTTTAAAAAAAAGCATTATATTCTTGAACTAGTTGAGTTATAAAGTGTTTCTAAAGAAAGAATTTCACAAAGATTAAAATGTCATTATTTGCTCATAATCACTGAGTGGTAACCACCATGCCAGATACTATTCTAGGCACTAGAGAAAAACATAAATGATCAAAAATAAAATAATTTGCCTTTAAGGAATTTACCATCAAGAGATAGACACACAAACAGTTGGAAAACAATGTGAAAATTGCTAGAGAATGGCTAGACATGGAGTTCTACAGGCATCGAAAAGAGGAGAATTTTCAGCTGAGACTTGCAAGATAGTTAGATACCATCCAGGAGAGAAAAAACTGCGGAGGGCACTCCATAAGGAAAGCCAAGTGTGCAGAACACACAGAAAGGAACCACTCAGTGTGGCTGGGGAGCTATGAACAGAGTAAGGGTCAGAGGGGGAAGAGGGAGCCAGAGAGGGAGGCAGAGCCAGACTATGAAGGACTATATATGCCATGCAAAGGAGCTTAGACAAGAAGCAACTGGAAATATGTAGGGAATTGCATGTGATGGAGTAAATAAATCAAATCCCATTTTAGAGAAGTCACAGTGATATGAAGGAGGAACTGCAAGAGGACAAGAAGAAAGGTAGAAGGTTGTTGCACCACCCAGGAGAGAAATAATAAGGGCCTGAACTGAGGGGCTGAAAGGTAAATTCAGACTATAGGAGATGGAATTGACCAGAATTGGTGATTAATCAGATGAAGGTGTGAAGGAAAAGAAGGAGTTGAAGATGACTATATGATTCTACTTACATGAGATATCCAAAGTGGTCAAATTCATAGAAATAAAAAATAGAGTGGTGGTTGCCAGGGTTCTGGGAGGGAGGGGAGATAAATGGGAAATTTTTGTTTAATGGACATAGAATTAGTTTAGCAAGATAAAAAAGTTCTGTAGACCTATTGCATAATAATGTAAATATACTCAACACTACTGACCTGTACACTTAAAAATGGTTGGGGTAGTAAATTAAATTTTATGTTATATGTTTATTAAAAAAAATAAAAATTAAACCTAAGCAAAAGTAAAAGCAGGAAATAACTTGTCAGTTAACTAAACCATCAAATCAGTTATTTCCTTTAATCTACTGGTTGTTTGATAAATTGAATTGATCAATGAATGGAACTAAAATAAATAGTTTTATTTATATATAAACCCACACTGTGGTCTGAATATTTGCATGCCCCCAAAATTCATTTGTTGAAATCCTAACTCCCATATAGATGGCATTAGGAGGTGGATCTTTTGAAAGTTGATTAGGACATAGCATGGCCTTCATGAATAAAACTAGTGGCCTTGTAAAAGAGGCCCCAGAGAGCTGCCTTGCTCCTTCTACCATGTGAATACACAGCTAGAAGCCTCTATGAACGAGAAAAATGGCACCTCACCAGACACCAAATGTACCAGCACTTTGATCTTGAACTTCTCAGCCTCCAGAACTGAGAGAAATAAATTTCTGTGATTTATAAGCCAGTTAGTCCATGGTACTGGGTTATAGCAGCACAAACAAACTAAGATAATCAAACATGTAGTAAATAAGAAGAGGTTTTTTTGAAGCTAAAAATAATGTATATGCACCCTTAAAAGTTTTAGGGAAGGTGCTGACTAGGGCCAAAAGTTGCCTGGCTACGTTTCTTCTATTAACATTAATTTCTCTTCAATAAGGTGTATAGTTTGTATGATGACATTGTAGTTCCCAAAATAATTATTTTTAACTATTTAGATTAGGGATTATCATTTCCATGTGCTATGTGGTTAAACCTAGTAAAGTAATAATGTACATAAAGTTGTTTTAGCCAAGAAGCTAGGTTTTTAAACTGATGTTGATATATTAATAGTGTTTAATAAAAGTTACAAATAAATATACCATTTCATTAATATTAGAATCACCACAGACAAAAGTGACTAGATTGCTCATCACTGATGACGCTCAATCATCCCATATATGCATGCATCATATCATCATGTTCAGGAGTATTAGATAGAAATGCTCTCACCCCATTCCTTTGGTTTCCCTAAGAAGGTATTTTTCCCTAACCACTCGTACCTTTTTGCCCCATAGCATCTCTCTCCTCATCAGATAGAGAAACTTACCTACAACAGATACAGAGGTCGGAGGCATGGGTGTCTCTTGGCTCCCACCGGAAGCTATCATCTTGCTTTGCTCCTCTATGCTGAAACTTGTACCGCAGCAGGCCCCATGTGAGGTGCCCTGCTCTGATCCAGTGCTGCCTGTGACTGGATGAGTAGGTCTAATTTTGCAGTATGATAATAGGAATTTCACTATTGCCCACATTCTCCACTATTAGCCTTGGTGAACACTTGGGCTCTCCATCTGACTATCTTTTGTCTTATTTCTCCAGTGATTCTACACTCTGGATGAGATAAGGGATTATACACAAATTCCAGAAAGGTCTACTTTTAACAAAATATACTTCAGGATATCAAGATTTAATTGTTTGCTCTAACATAACATGTGATTGTATTTATTGATTCAGATATTAAATACATGGATAAATATAAAGAAAAATGAAGTAGGCCGGGCACGGTGGCTCACACCTATAATCCCAGCACTTTGGGAGGCCGAGGTGGACGGATCATGAGGTCAGGAGATCGAGACCATCCTGGCTAACACAGTGAAACCCTGTCTCTACTAAAAATACAAAAAACTAGCCGGGCGTGGTGGCGGGTGCCTATAGTCCTAACTATTTGGGAGGCTGAGGCAGGAGAATGGCATGAACCCAGTGCAGTGAGCCAAGATCACACCACTGCACTCCAGCCTGGGCAACAGAGCAAGGCTCCGTCTCAAAAAAAAAATAAATAAATAAAGTATAGGTCTTAATTAACCAGCATAGACAGGAACTTGAGAATTCAAGAATGTTATAAGAAATAGGGCTCTTTCACATAACTCTTTTAACTATTCCCCAATTATGTTAAATCTATTAGTATTAGTATCCTAAGCTGCAACTGTTGCATTAAAATTTAAATAGTAAATATAGATTTTTAAAGTCCTTACATTTAATATTAACATTTCTTCTGTATGGAGAAGTAAAAAAAATTCTCTAGACAACTAACTAATGTTTATTTCTCCAACGCATTCACCAAACACCAACTGATCACCTAAGAGCAAAGCACCACTGATAAACACTATGTATACAAACCCTCGTGGTTTCTACTTTTAAAGAGCACAAATAAAACTGTGGAGATGTACATGTGTACAGGTACCCAGAATAAGGAGATATTTGCTAAGTTTCATAAAAGATAATAAAAATTGCATGGATGTTTACAACAAATAGAGGTCTCTTTCAGAGGAGAAATGCCTGTGCAAAGTAGGCGGCATTTTCATCAGAATGTGTAAAACAGTGAGCAAACATGAAGTTTGGAAAGCACAAAGCAAAGAGCTTTTGGGGAGTAGTGAGAGATAAAACTGGAAAGGTATTTTGGGGCCATATCTGGAGCAGAGCTTGAATCCTAAAAAGAGTTAAAAATAATTGGAAAAAGGGCTGTGTGGGATGAGCAGTGAGTCAGCAAGAGATGAATAAAAGAAGTGCTGAGCAGAAAGGACAGCTCAGTTAAAGTGAACAAGCACAAATTTGTGGCAGACTCAATCAGTGCAGCTTTCTCTAGCAGCACTCTTCAGGCTAGCAAGGAAATATTTAGAAGTTCAAGGTCCATGGGAAATTTTAGGCAATAAGTGAAGGCACTGCTGAGTCAGCTGACCATGAAAACAAGCTAGACAGAAATGAAGTCGGAAGGAAGTTAACAGACAAGACAAAAAACAGCGGAGTCAGGGTTGTGATGAGAAAAAAGACCAGGATCAGTATGAGTAAGAAATTTAGAATGGCTGACATTAAAGAGATTATGGAAAAGGCAAGATACTCAGAACTGGAGATTGTGGAGATAGATGATGAGACCCAATAATGGAAAGGAGTTGAGGATCATTGGTGTCAAGGAGGTGAGGAACTGTGGAGTCACTGACATGATTTAAAAAGAAAAAAGTGATAGGTTAAATTCACTGGGTAAGGAAAAAAAGTACCACAGAGTTCCAAATACCATAGCAGCTAGGAGAGAAGGACGGTTGCATAAGACAGTCGGAAAGAGAAGAGATTGCTGAATTTCAACAGCCAGAACAATATTCAGGAATTGGCAATGGAGAAGGAAGGAGATTAATCCTCTTTCTTTGTCCTCTATTAGTGATAAAAGAAGGGAAAAAGAGAAAGCTGTCCTGGCAAGAATTTCATGGGAGGTAACATCATTAATAAGAAAGCCAGGCTCACTTATAGAAGAGAGGTAGAAAGAGCATTTGTGAAAAATAAATGGAAAATATAGGAAAGTTTTATAAAAACGGGGAAAATAACAGAATAACCATAGGATCTGGTAGCACAAAATGGCGAAGGCTGCCACTATGACTTTTTAGGGTTATTCACAAATATTCTGGTTTACAAAGCAGATACAAACATAGACTTGCGTTAGCCAATTGAACATAATCAAGTGACATGTGTCATTTCCAGTGGAAGCTTTCCATGCTATGCACAGCTCACCATGTCTCTTGACCTAAGGCAATTCTAGAGGCATGTGTCATATGGAGCTTTGGTAATCAGGGTCCCTGAGTGATGCTGAAGAGCAGAACCCCCTTGCCAACCCAATATACACATTTTGCCTGAGTGAAAAATAAACCTTTTTTTGTTTGAGCCACTAAAATTTGGGAAGTGTTTGTTTCTACAGACTAAAGTATTTTGATTAATAGGTAATTCAAGTAACAAGAGAAGAAAAACACTTTTAGAAAGTGCTTGAAATGTGTTCTCTTGAGTATACCTATTTTACAACAGTTTTTTAAACATCACAAAATTGTCTTCAAGATACAAAGAAGAACTATGAGAATTTAGATAAGAATACTCCAATAATAGAATACCCTAGTGCTCACTGATGGTTTAGGACCAGCAGTAGCAACACCTGGAGCCTACCCGCTCCTTCCCCAACCCCTATTCCCCACCCCAGTCTGTTAGCTTCATTAAGCCTCAGCCACAGACTCCAGGGAGAACAAAGGGGAAAGAGATCTCTCTGGCAGAAAGGTCTGGCCTGAGCTGGAGGTGGAAGAGATAGCAGGCAGGAACAATTTGCTCCTAGGTAGAGTCCAGAGAATAGAGAAGTTAGCCAGAAATTGGGATGGGGGTTCACCAGACATAGAATCTAGAAGCTCAAAGTGAGAAGGGTAACTAGGACTCATCTAATCAATATTCAACAACTTGGCAGTGATCTGAAGACAGAATTTAGTGACTGGAGATCTTGAAAGCTGATAGGATCAACCAATTCCAATACTGGATGAGTAATCTGCAGTTTACTTTGGATTTGCTTTGTTTTTGTTTTTGTCTTTATTGGCTTTTTACAGACTGGAAGTTGTGGTGAGCAGGATTCAGTGGCCTGTGAAGTCTCCAGTTATACCTGCCATCACCTGTAAAAATTTTCACCAGTTTACACTTTAATTTTTTAAGATACCCTGGCCATGATGGTACAGAATAAAGGATCTTATTTCCTGGATCAAAAAAAGCACAAAATATGTATCCTCCTTTTTCCATTGTTAATCAACTCTATTATATCTACTCTAATTTCTAGGCCTGTGGACTCTTGCTCATCTACCAAACATAGATGTTTGATGAAATGTCGGTTCCTGCCTACTACGGGGTGATTCCAGCAGGAAGTGGGAGACTCCCAAGCAGGATAGTTTCACTGAGAGCTGTCACTTGTGGCTTGTAATATACTGTACACTAATAACTTTGTGACATTGTTATCCCTTTTCTTAGCTTCTCAAAGGACACCTGGCTCAACTGAACGACTAGCTTATTTTATCACTCTGTAGGTCATCCTGACCCTTAGAAACAGAATTAAAGAGAGGAGGGAGCACCATGCAATTGTCACACCATTACTCCTAGCTCTAGAAATGCAATGATAAAGAAGTTCAGAGATGCAAAAGAGACGGCTGGGTAGGTTGGCTGCCTCCTTAGATTTGACAAGGATAATTCCAGAGCCTATAACTTCTAGTAACAAGGTTTCAAACTGACAGCATTTGGATGGATGGATGTTATTGACAGAGTTTTCTTTACGTTACTCTAAAGGCTCTCAGGAGTTAACATGATAGGCCACAGTCTAGAGGACAAAATGAGAGTCATTTATGCATTTTTGTGAGATGTGCATCAATGAGAAAAAAAGAAACAGAAAATTTTGCATTTGAAGATTCTGAATAAGCATCACATATCTGTTATTGTTGTCATTAGACTACTTTCCTTTTATTTAGCATTTTCAAAGCCAAACACTATACCACAGGGTTTCTTTTGTTGACTTTACATCTTCTCTTTTTAATAAATGAGTGGGGTCTGCCACCTTAATTATATAGAATGATATTTCTTCTCCCTTTTCATTTAAATTCTGTTTAAGCCAGGCATAAGGTACTACTTCCACTTAAACAAATTAGGTTAATGGAGTTTTGATAACTCAGCCACTTTTATTCAAAATAGGCCTAAATTATACATACGTGCTGTCAACTCAGAAAGGAGTTTTATTTGGAAATTATGGCTTTGGATAGATAAGATTTTTTCCAACTCTTACATAATACTTACTTTTGACTTGCAATCTCTTGTTATAGGCATTTTTGTAGTATAAAAACGGGACTATGGTTAAGTTTTACCAAAGCAAGAAATTATAGAGAATTATTTGTCAGACATATGCCCACAGTATGGAATATTTTCTCTTTTACTATCAAAAATGCACCAGGAAGGGTGTGGGTATGCAACCTAAGCAGTAATTCCAGTTCTGCCATTAAAAAAAAAAAACAAGAAAGGATACTTAGGAACTCCAGGACACAATTGTGTGGCAGGACACAAATGTTCGTTTCATGCAGGAATAAATTGTATTATTTACCTTCTTCTTGCATTAGAAGGATGAAACATAAATGTTTCCATTCTTCACCAGGGAATATTTGAAAATTAAATCTTCCATGAATTTGAGAAAGGGAGATAGCTCATGAAGTTGATTCTGGTTCTATGGTTTATGGACCATCAACATCTATTGAGAAAAAATAAAAGGAAGAAAAGACTTTAAGAATAAAGAGAAGGAGACTATATGGAAGAGTGAAGGACAGGGTTCACCAGATGGGCTGCTGATATCTGGGGCCTGATTCTAGCAAAGTTAGCTGGAAGGGAGAGGGCCTATTGCCCTAGAAGGGACAGTGAGGAGAATGAAACAGGAGCGTCTGCTTATGGCCGTCCTAGAATGCACTGGATTGTGAAGAGAGAAAGGCCTTCACTGCCAACCACCCAGAACCACCCAATCCACTCAGGCCAGAATCACCTATATTAGTTTCTTACCGCTGCTGTAAGAAATTACCACAAACGAGGCCGGGCGCTGTGGCTCACGCTTGTAATCCCAGCACTTTGGGAGGCCTAGGCGGGCGGATCACGAGGTCAGGAGATCGAGACCACGATGAAACCCCGTCTCTACTAAAAATACAAAAAATTAGCCAGGCGTGGTGGCTGGCGCCTGCAGTCCCAGCTACTCGGAGAGGCTGAGGCAGGAGAATGGCATGAACCCGGGAGGCGGAGCTTGCAGTGAGCTGAGATTGCGCCACTGCAGTCCAGCCTGGGAAACAGAGCGAGACTCCGTCTCAAAAAAAAATAAAATAAAATAAAATAAATTACCACAAACGCAGTGGCTTAAAACAACACAGATTGAATCTTCTACAGGTCTGGGTGTCACGAGTACAAAATAAGGCTTAAAGGTTCTGGAAGAGCTGATTCCTTCTGGAGGCTCTCAAGAGAATTCACTTTTTGTCTTTTCTAGCTTTGATTCCTTGCCTCATGGCCGGGCATCACATTATTTTTCTCTCGCTGCTTCTGTAATCATATCACCTTCTACTTTTGAATACTTACAGTCCTGGTATAAGAACTCTTGTGACTATGTTTAGGGCCCACCTGGATAATCCAGAATAACCTCTACTTAACAAGACCCTTAACTTAATCACATATGCAAAGGCTCTGACAAGGGACAATATTTAATGACCCCACTGATAGAATAACATTGACCGTGTGTTGAAAAAAAAGTTAACTTCAATCCCAAAAAGTTAATATAATTAGAATAATGTCCAATGATAAAGCCAACTTTGAGTTGTAGTGGAATTATAAGAGAAACATCTTAGTGTGGAGTTCCAGGATCTCCCTAGTCTATTATTTTGTTAATTATTTAAATTAACAAAGTTAATTCATTTAAATACCTGCAAATTAGCTGAAATAATGCATGTTCTAAAGAGGAAGACAAATCATTATTTTTCTGTAACTGGTCGTTGGAAAAACTAAACCATTTAATGCACAACTAGTCCAGTTTGCGGCACTGTTGCATATTAGGTTTGGTTGGCCCAGCAGCAGTGTCAAGCTATTCACAGATTCCCATGGTTCTTGAATCCCTTTCTAGCCAGGAGAGTAGCAACATGTTCCCTACCTTGGAGAGGTGTAAATCTGAAGCACAAGTGAACTAATATTCCAATAATATCAGACCCTTTTAAAAGCTCAACACTCAAAAAAGATGTGGAAAAGGTTATGTTTGAAGACAATACACAGCACAGGCATCTTACAGTAAAGTTTATTAGGTTTTTAAAGAGAATTGTAGATGATAATGGATCTGTGGGATAATAGATAGTCCCGGAGGAACTACAAAGCTGTGATGCACGTGAGGGCCTCCACTAATGCCGTAAACAGTGAAAGTGCAGGCCCAGCAGTTTATGAATAGTCAATGTATTCAAAAAAGAAATTCAGCTTCATATTAACGTTGTTATAATCTACTGATATTTAATTCTCAGTAATGATTTTATTGATTTTCATATTTTAGTAATGCAAGCAAATAAAATGCCTTAGAACCTCAGAGATACTATTATAGAAATAAAAGCATTTTTTTCTGTAAGTAGGCTATTATAGTAGCTTTTCATTCATTCAGTCAGTCATTAAATAAATCTTTTCTGAGCATTTGCTGTCCTGATAGATGTATGGACACACATAATGGTTATCACTTAATTATCTATAGTTTTACAATTTACAAGACATTTTCCAGGTATTATCCCACTTAATAGCTATGAGGTGGATATTTTTGCCATCATTTTATGGAAGGGGAAACTGAAGGTCCACATTATCAAGAATCTTCCAAAAGGTCAGCTAGTCTTGGGGAACAGGCAGAGGTATAATTTAACCTTAATTCTGCTTCCAGAGCCATCACAGCACACCGTTTGATTTCTCCCAGCCTTTTGAAATCTTACTGTCTTCAAAGGGTCTTAACAATACAAGGTAAAAAATCCCTATACCACAGTCTCAAGAATGTGCAAGTATTTTTCCAGGGTCCTGGCTATCATAATTCACAGTTTCTGGAGAATTACCCTTTCCAGTACCCCTCCTCAAACCAAAAGTTAACCACCTTTTCAACTTTCATCTAAAGTTTCATCTCTCGATTAACAGCTATTTTCCACAATGGAGCACAGCTTGTAATGAGTTCACAAAACTTACTGCCTGTATTACAACAAGGAAAAAACATCGAAACCTCACTGAGGTCTAAATCTTATGCAGTGCATGACTTAGTCCCCAGTGAGAAAATTCACCCCTACATGCCAGCTTTGCAGCAGACAAGGTTTGGGATTGTACCTTAGAAACGTTACAAAGGCCGTTGAATTGCACCTTTGTGGGGTCCTGCGAGTAATCAAATTTAAATGTTAAATCCATGAGTGGTCAGCCTCTGTGATATGGAGAAAGTGCAGAAGTTGAAAGAAAGGGGAAATTACAACTAATGAGAACAAGGAAGACTTATGGAGAAAGCAGCCATGGAACTGAGCATTGATGTCTAAGTTGGCGTTCAGTGGAAGATTGTGGGGAAGAGATTCCAAGAGAAGAAAACGTCGTGAGCAAAGGCATGAACAAGGGATGAGCTGATTCTATTCTGGGTTCACTAAGTAGCCAGTGGGAGAGTAAAGTAGGAGATAAACTGAGGGAGTAAAAGGAGCTGGAATGAACTGTATTTACTAACAATAGAAGTTACTGAAAGCTTAAGACAAGGGTGATGTATTCAAGGAAGCACATTTGGCAGAAATGCAAGGTGGATTTAAAAACCTGAGAGCTTTCCAATCTTCCTATTTCTCACTAACAAATATGGAGACTAAAAATAGCAGCTACTTATAGTCCTGGCTGCATTTGCACAATGGCATAGGAAAGTGAACAAATCCTGGCTAATGAGATATAAAGGGAAATCTTCTGAAAGTTTTCTGGGAAAGCGTTTCTCCCTTGATAAGAAAGACTCATGAAGAGAAATCCTCCCTCTCCCTTCCTGCAGCTAAATGCTCTTGTGTGAGAACCTGATGCATGGAGCTGCAGCAGCAATATCGTGACCATAAAGGGAAGGTCAGGGAAGTCGCGGAAAACCACTCCAGACCCCTGACATTGCAGAACTATTGAAGCAACCGTGGAAACTCCTGCTTAAAATCTTCTTTATGCGAAAGGAAAATTAAATCCTCATGATTAAAGCTACTTTTAGTTTGTTCTTGTGTTAGCTTTAACCAAAAGTAGCCTGATACCAGAGGCTACCACAATGATGCTGGTGAAAGGGAGCAATTTCCAGGATGGTGCCAATGAATTTGGAAGTAGTGGGATGTTTGTTTGTTTTGTTTTGTTGTTTTTGTTTTTAGAGACAAGGTCTGACTCTGTCACCTAGGCTGGAGTGCAGTGGTGCAACCATAGCTCACTGCAGCCTCAAATTCCTGGGCCCAAGAAACACTCCTGCTTCAACCTCTTACATAGTTGAGACTACTGGCTTGTGCCACCATGCCCAGCTAATTTTTTTATTATTTGTAGAGATGAGAGTAAGGCTATGTTTCCCAGGATGGTCTCAAACTCTTGGCCTCAGCCAATCCTCCCACCTAAACCTCCCAAGGTGCTGGGATTACAGGTGGGGATGTGTGCAAGATATGAGATAAAATAAATAGAACCCCATGGACTGACTGGCAACATTGCATATAAGTTTCCTTCACAGTGAAACTAGAAATCATCAATCTGTAATCGATGAGTTTTGTTTATAATCTTGGCAAGTAAAATAAATATATGTAAATGTGAAGGTAAGGAAACCTGAGAACAACCAAGTCTAACCCAGAATGTAAACTTAGGTGGCAGGCATCGAATGTGATCATTATGAAGAAAGTCATAATTTAATAAATTTTATTGTGCCTAACTGAATTACAAAATTGTTCAAATTGGAGTTCATGGCCAGGAATCTACAACAAAAAACCCAGAAAAGGATGAGTCAGTGTTTACCCAGCACATTCTAAGGAAAGAGTCCTATACCTGCAGGCTGTGAGAAGATCTACAGCCAGATTTGGAATATGTTGACCTCACCAAGCAATTGCCATCCTTTAGGCATTGTTTGGAGGTAAGGGAAACAGTTCGTCTTCTACTTTGATATGCGGAATCAGTTCTCCCAACTTCAGCAAAATAAATGCACAAGGAAAAACTCAGACCATAGTCTTTGAACTGGTTGCTACAGAATGATAATTTCAGTAACAAATAGAGAATTCTGAAAGGTGAAGATGGGCTGAGACATAAAGTCGATTTGGGCCATGCCAAGTTTTAGAGGCAAGTAAGAATACAAATATGTAGGTCTCTGGAAGATGACCAGAAACACTCACGTTCTAAATGACAGAAACTCCAGGTCTGGAGTTCACAGGAAAATGCTGATTAAAAAAAGACCTATTTTATCTAAAGCTGTAAAATTGGTCAGATTGCCATGAGAACTAAACAGAAAACCAAGGTGGAAGAAGAAGCTCATGTTTGCTGAGTATCTACCACATGTTTGGCACACCCCTAAGGGTTAAACATGTTGTAAATTTAACCTCACAACAATACTATAAGGAAAAAATATATAAATACCATTTGTAAGAGAGCAAACAAGGGTTCTGAAAACTTACACGTACTTGCCAAGTTACAAGAGGTAGCACAACCAGGATTCAAATGCCAGTCAAAAACCAGAAGCTTCTGTAATCTTTCAAATGCACATGCTAAAACATTGAGTTGTAAAACTGCCAACACACTCATTCTTAATTTTTATCATTACAAAATCATTTTACAAGACTCAAAGCATAAGCATAAATTTTGTATGAAGAGCCTAGACAAGGCTTTATTCACCTGATTTTACATTTGAGGAAACATGCAGAAGGTCTTACACAAAACCATTCGGTGAGTTCCAATCAGAAGTCTAATACTAACATTGGATAAATGTTATTGAACCTCTATCATATGTGGGAAATGAAAGCTACTAAGATTCCACGCTCAACAAATTTACAACGATAGCTACTAAGAGCCCAACCTCAACAAATTTACAATCCTAGTTGGAGGTATGATACATATATACATGTGAAAACTAACAATACCAGATAGTATATGATAAATTATTGGAGTCAGATATTTACATTGTTTCAAATAACTAGCTTCTCCAAATATCATTCTAGCATTTAGATTGTTCCCCATAAATGAGTCACTGAAGACTAAAATGTCTAATAGTAAACTTCTCTAAGGAAGTATATTCAAATCTCTATTATTTTCTCATGCAACATGTGCAATATGGTATATTAGCCCATTCTGGCATTACTATAAAGAAATACCTGAAACAGGGTAATTTATTTTAAAAAGGGGTTTAATTGGCTTACAGTTTTGCAGGCAGTACAGGAAACATGGCTGGAGAGGCCTCAGGAAACTTGTAATCATGGCAGAAGAAGCAGGCACACCTTACATGGCCAGAGCAGGAGGAAGACAGAGAAGGGGGGGAGGTGCCACATACTTTTAAACAACCAGATCTCCTGAGAACTCACCACTGTCATGAGAACAACAAGGGGAAAACACACTCCCATGATCCCATCACCTCCACCAGGCCTCTTCTCCAGCATTGGGGATTACAATTCAATATGAGATTTGGGCAGGGACACAAATCCAAACCATATCATATGGAATCACAAAGTTGTCATGGAGTATTTGCTTTCACCCATTCAATATTTATCTATCTAAGCATGCCTATTTACTCTTATTACATCATTACTAAGTCATTGGTTCAACATGTCAGGTCACAGGCACCTGAAGTATGTTAAACATTGTGTTAGGCTCCAGAGATAAGAAGATGAAAAGAGCATTGTTCTTACCCCAGAGGGGCTCACAGGGTCACAGGGAGAATACAGCATAGTTAGTTATCACATGGCTCACTAGAAACATACTCCATAGTTTACAGAAAATTGTGCATTTACACTAAATACACATTTCAACATGTTTTTTAAAAAGTATGCTTTTTGATCCAAGGAAATTACAGACTTCTGATTCGAACCAGTATTAATAAGATGCCAAGCCAAATATATCCCTTTGCAGAAAACTAAAATTTCCTGGCATATTTGCCACAAGACTAGGATTTAAAAAAATTATATAAGAAAACATTTTTTTTAAATGCAGCATCTTTATACCATGTTTTGAAGTAATCCTTAATGAATGTGGTCATATTTTCTGATTGGAATGACTCCACCTTACAACTTTTAAAGATAAGAATAACGATTCAAATGTGTACCAGAAAACTGAAACAGAAAAAATAGGGAAACAAACAATAACAAAAGATTTTAGAGGTCAGATAATTAAAGAGTAGGATTCTGTGAATCTATTCATTATGTTAATATTGAAAAATGTAACTAAGCACCTCCAAGTTATTGGTAAATACTCCATAGATATTTCATACCAAATGTGATCCTCATCTGTAGTATTGAAGAATAGCTCTCTTTTAACTGCAGTAAAAAAGTCCTTATAGCAACAAAAAAACAATGTCACATAACCAACTCATGCCTCTTTTGTAAATTGGTTTTAGTACTATTTTTAATGTTCTTTTGAAGAGAGAAAACCCATGAAGCCTATAATACAGGTATTTGAAGTATTTATACAGTAAAATAACGTAACAAATATCCTTCCCTCTTTCCTCTCTGCATCCTTTCTGCTCCTCTTTCATTAGACTGACTGCGTTGAATATCTGTTATACTGGTTCAATCTGCTCAAAATATAAATAAAGAAATTAGATAAAAATTATCCACACTAAGTTGTTAAGAGAGAATAACACAGAAAAAAAATAGTGTCGGCCGGGCGCGGTGGCTCACGCTTGTAATCCCAGCACTTTGGGAGGCCGAGGCGGGCGGATCACGAGGTCAGGAGATCGAGACCACGGTGAAACCCCGTCTCTACCAAAAATACAAAAAATTAGCCAGGCGTGGTGGCGGGAGCCTGTAGTCCCAGCTACTCGGAGAGGCTGAGGCAGGAGAATGGCGTGAACCCGGGAGGCGGAGGTTGCAGTGAGCCGAGATCGCGCCACTGCCTTCCCGCCTGGGTAAAAAAAAAAGCCACACTCCCTCTCAAAAAAAAAAAAAAAAAAAAATAGTGTTTAGCATATGGAAATGAATCCCTTAAGGTACGGAGTTTAAGGAAACATTGGGAAACATCTCTTTGTCCAGACACCTCAGAACACCCTCAAATCATTCCCGCATATGCATGAGTATGCCACCCTTTTTATGCCACCTTTTTGTCAATAAGAAAGGACTGCCATCCTCCAAAAATATAAAAGTTTGAAAAATAAAATAGGGCTAACAATAAGCTCTGCCTATGCAACACATCCAAAGAGAACCAGATGGAAAAATTGAGTCACCGTGATTATCATGGCCAAATTTCTTAGAGTTCCTAGAACAGTCCCAATAATAAATATTCTGCCCATTGTTGTGGAAAAAAAAAAAAAAAGGTTAAATGCCCAGGAAATGTCACTATGTTGGCCAGTTTCCCAGACTACCTCTCATACCTGAAAAGATTCTCTGTCACCCTAAGTATTCCAAAAGAGACTTAAGAAAAGTTCTTCACTATATGTGAGCCACACAGTAAAAACTACAATTAAGAAAAACAGATGGCTGGCAAGATGGCCAAAAAGGAACAGCTCTGGTCTGCAGCTCCCAGCGAGATCAACGCAGAAGGCGGGTGATTTCTGCATTGCCAACTGAGCTACCCGGCTCATCTCACTGGGAATGGTTAGACAATGGGTGAAGCCCATGGAGGGCAAGCCAAAGCAGGGTGGGGCATCACCTCACCCGGGAAGGGCAAGGAGTCAGGGAGCTCCCTCCCCTAGCCAAGGGAAGCCATGAGGGACTGTGCCGTGAGGAAAGGTGCATTCTGGCCCAGATACTACACTTCTCCCATGGTCTTTGCAACCCACAGACCAGGAGATTCCCTCAGGTTTCTAGATCACCAGTTTTCAAGCACAAAACTGGGTGGCCATTTGGGCAGACACTGAGCTAGTCAAACGGAGTTTTTTTTCATACCCCAGTGGTGCCTGGAAATAAAGCAAGACAGAACCCTTCGCTGCCCTGGAAAGGTAACTGAAGCCAGGGAGCCAAGTGGTCTCACTCAGCGGATCCCACTCCACAGATCCCAGCAAGCTAAGATCCACTGGCTTGAAATTCTCAGTGCCAGCACAGCAGTCTGAAGTCGACCTGGGATGCTTCAGCTTGGTCAGGGGAGGGGCATCCACTATTACTGAGGTTTGAGTAGGCAGTTTCCCCGTTATAGTGTAAACAAAGCTACCGAGAAGTTTGAACCGGGCAGAGCCCACAACAGCTCAGTAAAGGCACTGTAGCCAGACTGCTACAGTGCCTCTCTAAATTCCTCCTCTCAGGGCAGGGCATCTCTGAAAGAAAGACAGCAACCCCAGTCAGGGGCTTATATATGAAACTCCCATCTCCCTGGGACAGAGCACCTGGAGGAAGGGGCAGCTGGGGGCACCACTTCAGCAGACTTAAACATTCCTGCCTGCCAACTCTGAAGAGAGCAGTGGATCTACCAGCACAATGCTCAAGCTCTGCTAAGGGACAGACTACCTCCTAAAGTGGGTCCCTGACCCCCAGGCCTCCTGACTGGGAGACATCTCCCAGCAGGGATCAACAGACACCTCATACATTAGACGTCCAGCTGGCATCTGGCAGGTGTCCCTCTGGGAGGAAGCTTCCAGAGGAAGGAACAGGCGGCAATCTTTGCTATTCTGCAGCCTCTGCTGGTGATACCCAGGCAAACAGGGTCTGAAGTGGACCTCCAGCAAACTCCATCAGATCTGCAGCAGAGGGGCATGACTGTTAGAAGGAAAACTAACAAACAGAAAGGAATAGCATCAACATCAACAAAAAGGATGTCCACACAAAAACCCCATCCAAAGGTCACCAGCATCAAAGACCAAAGGTAGATAAATCCAGGAAGATGAGGAAAAATCAGCAAAAAAAGGCTGAAAATTCCAAAAACCAGAATGCCTCGTCTCCTTCAAAGGATCACAACTCTTCGCCAGCAAGGGAACAAAACTACATGGAGAATGAGTTTGACAAATTGACAGAAGTAGGCTTCAGAAGGTGGGTAATAACAAACTACTCCAAGGTAAAGGAGCATGTTGTAACCCAATGCAAGGAAGCTAAGAACCTTGAAAAAAGGTTAGAGAAATTGCTGACTAGAATAACCAGTTTCAAGAATATAAATGACCTGATGGAGCCGAAAAACACAGCACCAGAACTTCGTGAAGAGTACACAAGTATCAATAGCCAAATTGATCAAGCGGAAGAAAGGATGTCAGAGATTGAAGATCAACTGAATGAAATAAAGTGAGAAAACAAGATTAGAGAAAAAAAGAGTGAAAAGAAATGAAAAAAGCCTCCAAGAAGTATGGGACTATGTGAAAAGACCAAATCTATGTTTAATTGGTGTACCTGAAAGTGACGGGGACAATGGAACCAAGTTGGAAAACACTCTGCAGGATATTACCCAGGACAACTTCCCCTACCTAGCAAGGCAGGCCAACATTCAAATTCAGGAAACAGAGAGAACACCACAAAGATACTACTCAAGAATAGTAACCCCAAGACACATAATTGTCAGATTCGCCAAGGTTGAAATGAAGGAAAAAATGTGAAGGGCAGCCAGAGAGAAAGGTAGGGTTACCCACAAAGGGAAGCCCATCAGACTAACAGTGGATCTCTCTAGAGAAACCCTACAACCAGAAGAGAGTGGGGGCCAATATTCAACATTCTTAAAAAAAGAATTTTCAATCCAGAATTTCATATTCCGCCATACTAAGCTTCATAAGTGAAGGAGAAATAAAATCCTTTACAGACAACCAAATGCTGAGAGATTTTGTCACCACCAGGCCTGCCCTAAAACAGCTCCTGAAGGAAGCACAAGATATGGAAAGGAAAAACTGGTACCAGCCACTGTAAAAAAAATACCAAATTATAAAGACCATCAAAACTATGAAGAAACTGCATCCACTAATGGGTAAAATAACCAGCTAGCATCCTAATGACAGGATCAAATTCACACAAAACAATATTAACCTTAAATGTAAATGGGCTAAATGCCCCAATTAAAAGGCACAGACTGGCAAATTGGATAGAGTCAAGACTCATCAGTGTGCTGCATTCAGGAGACCCATCTCAAGTGCAAAGATACACATAAGCTCAAAATAAAGGGATAGAGAATATTTACCAAGCAAATGGAAAGCAAAAAAAGGCAGGGGTTGCAACCCTAATCTCTGATAAAACAGACTTTAAACCAACAAAAATCAAAAAAGCCAAAGAAGACCATTACATAATGGTAAAGGGATCAGTGCAACAAGAAGAGCTAACTATCCAAAATATATATGCACCCAGTAAAGGAGCACCCAGATTCATAAAGCAAGTCCTTAGAGTCCTACAAAGAGACTTAGACTCCCACACAATAATAATGGGAGAGTTTAACATCCCACTGTCAACATTAGACACATGAATGAGACAGAAAGTTAACAAAGACACCCAGGAATTGAACTCAGCTCTGCACCAAGCAGACCTAATAGCCATCTACAGAACTCTCCACCCCAAATCAACGGAATACACATTCTTTTCAGCACCACATTGCACTTATTCCAAAACTGACCACATAGTTGGAAGTAAAGCACTCCTCAGCAAATGTAAAAGAACAGAAATTATAACAAACTGTCTCTCAGACCACAGTGCAATCAAACTAGAACTCAGGATTAAGAAACTCACTCAAAACCGCTCAACTACATGGAAACTGAACAACCTGCTCCTGAATGACTACTGGGTACATAACAAAATGAAGGCAGAAATAAAGATGTTCTTTGAAACCAATGAGAACGAAAACACAATGTACCAGAATCTCGGGGACACAGCTAAAACAGTGTTTAGAGAGAAATTTATAGCGCTAAATGCCCACAGGAGAAAGCAGGAAAGATCTAAAATTGACACCGTAACATCACAATTAAAAGAACTAGAAAAGCAAGAGCAAACAAATTCAAAAGCCAGCAGAAGACAAGAAATAACAAAGATGACAGCAGAACTGAAGGAGTTAGAGACATGAAAAACCCTTCAAAAAATCAATGAATCCAGGAGGTGGTTTTTTGAAAAGATTAACAAAATAGATAGAACGCTAAGCAGACTAACAGAAGAAAAGAGAGAAGAATCAAATACACACAATAAAAAATGATAAAGGGGATATCACCACTGATCCCACAGAAATACAAACTACCATCACAGAATACTATATAAACACCTCTATGTAAATAAACTAGAAAATCTAGAAGAAATTGATAAATTCCTAGATACATATAACCTCCCAAGACTAAGCCAGGAAGAAGTCAAATCCCTGAATAGACCAATGACAAGTTCTGAAATTGAGGCAGTAATTAATAGCCTACCAACCAAAAACAGCCCAGGACTGGACAGATTTACAGCTGAATTCTACCAGAGGTACAAAGAGGAGTTCGTACCATTCCTTCTGAAACTATTCCAAACAATAGAAAAATAGGGACTGCTCCCAAACTCATTTTTTGAGACCAGCATCATCCTGATACCAAAACCTGACAGAGACACAACAAAAAAAAGGAAATTTCAGGCCAATATGCCTGCTGAACATTGATGCAAAAATCCTCAGTAAAATACTGGCAAACCGAATCCAGCAGCACATTAAAAAGCTTCATCCCTGGGATGCAAGGCTTGTTAAACATACACAAATCAATAAACATAATCCATCACATAAACAGAACCAATGATAAAAAACACATGATTATCTCAATAGATGCAGAAAAGGCCTTTGATAAAATTCAACACCCCTTCATGCTAAAAACTCCCAATAAACTAGGTATTGATGGAATGTATCTCAAAATAATAAAAGCTGTTTACGACAAACCCACAGCCAATATCATGCTGAATGGGCAAAAGCTGGAAGCATTCCTTTTGAAAACCGGCACAAGACAAGGATGCCCTCTCTCACCCCCCCTTTTCTTCATAGTATTGGAAGTTCTGGCCAGGGAAATCAGGCAAGAGAAAGAAGTAAAGCATATTCTAATAGGGAGAGAGGAAGTCAAATTTTCTCTGTTTGCAAATGATATGATTGTACATTTAGAAAACCCCATCGTCTCAGCCCAAAATCTCCTCAGGCTGATAAGCAACTTCAGCAAAGTCTAAGGATACAGAATCAATGTGCAAAAATCACAAGCATTCCTATAAACAAATAACAGGCAAACAGAGAGCCAAATCATGAGTGAACTCCCATTCACAATTGCTACAAAGAGAATAAAATACATAGGAATACAACTTACAAGGGATGTGAGTTCTCCCTCTTCAAGGAGAACTACAAACCACTGCTCAATGAAATAAAACAGGATACAAACAAATGGAAGAACATTCCATGCTCATGAATCAGAAGAATCAATATCACGAAAATGGCCATACTGCCCAAAGTAATTTATAGATTCAATGCTATCCCCATCAAGCTACCATTGACTTTCTTCACAGAATTAGAAAAAAACTACTTTACATTTTATATGGAACCAAAATAGAGCCTGTATAGCCAAGACAATCCTAAGCAAAAAGAACAAAGCTGGAGGCATCACGTTACCTGACTTCAAACTATACTACAAGGCTACAGTAACCAAAACAGCATGGTATTGGTACCAAAATAGATATATAGACCAATGGAACAGAACAGAGGCCTCAGAAATAACACCACACATCTACAACCATCTGATCTTTGACAAACCTGACAAAAAACAAGCAATGGGGAAAGGATTCCCTATTTAATAAATGATGTTGGGAAAACTGGCTAGCCATATGCAGAAAACTGAAACTAGACCCCCTCCTTACACCTAATACAAACATTAACTCAAGATGGATTAAACACTTAAATATTAGACTTAAAACCATAAAACCTTAGAAGAAAACCTAAGCAATACCATTCAGGATATAGACATGGGCAAGGTCTTCATGACTAAAACACCAAAAGCAATGGCAACAAAAGCCAAAATGGACAAACAGGATCTAATTAAACTAAAGAGCTTCTGCACAGTAAAAGAAACTCTCATCGGAGTGAACAGGCAACCTATAGAGTGGGAGAAAAATTTTGCAATCTATCCATCTGACAAAGGGCTAGTATCCAGAACCTACAAGAAACTTAAACAAAATTACAAAAAAAAATCATCAAAAAGTGGGCAAAGAATATGAACAGACATTTATGTGGCCAAAAAACATGAAAAAAGCTCATCATAGCTGGTGGTATTCCACGGTGTATATGTGTCACATTTTCTTCATCCAGTCTATCACTGATGGGCATTTGGGTTGGTTTAAAGTCTTTGCTATTGTGAATAGTGCTGCAATAAACGTACGTGTGCAGGTGTCTTTAGAGTAGAAAGATTTATCATCCTTTGGGTATATACCCAGTAATGGGATTGCTGGCTCAAATGGTATTTCTGGTTCTAGATCCTTGAGGAATCGCCACACTGTCTTCCACAATGGTTGAACTAATTTACACTCCCATCAACAGTATAAAAATGTTCCTATAACATTGACACTCATTCCAGAACCCTTTTGCCAGAATGATACAAACTGGTCTCTGATGGATATTTTAGCATACTTTTACCAAAGGTTCAAGGAATAATACAGTGTCTAAAACTTACAGGTCATTAAATTCTACTTACCAACATTTGGCAGTACCTAGAAGGGCAAGATTTCTCTATTTAGGCCTAGGGAAGGTGATATGGTTTGGATCTGTGTCCTTGCCCAAATCTCATACTGAGTTGTAATCCCCAGTGTTGGAGGTGTGGCCTGATAGGAGGTGATTAGATCATGGGAGTGGATCCTTCACAAATAGTTTAGCACCATTTCTTTGGTGCTGTTCTCGTGATAGAGTTCTTATGAGATCTGGTGGTTTGACAGTGTGTGGTACCTCCCTACCTCTCTATCTTCCATCTACTCCTGGCCAGGTGAAGTGCTGGCTACCCCTTTGCCTTCTGCCATAATTGTAAGTTTCCTGAGGCCTCCTCAGAAGCCGAGCAGAAGCTGCTGTGTTTCCTGTACAGTCTGCAGGACCATAAGCCAATTAAACCTCTTTTCTTTATAAATTACCTAGTCTCAGGTACTTATTTATGGCAATGCAAGAATGGACTAATACAGAGGGTGTCAGGAAATGCCCTCTCCCTCCCTTACTCTCACCTTTCTCCCAATTTTCTTTGGGTTTCCTTTATTTGTCTTCTCTTTAATTCCTTTCCACATAGCACATGCATCTCTTCCTGTGAGAAAACATGAGTCTCCAGCCTGGTCTAATTCATTTTGCAAACTCTGCCACCTCAGACTTCATTGAGAATTCAGAGAGATCCGTCTCTACTAGGCTTCCTCTGAGTCAGTGGTCTTGGAAAGGGTAGATAACTATAGGTCAACTAGAACATCTTCACCAGTAATGCTGCAACTCACTTCCCTCCTAAATACTTGATGATTTACATCTCTTATCACAGAGAGGGTTCATTTTCTTTCAAAGACCCCAGGGACTGGTCTCCTGAGCAAGGCACTGCCTAATCTTCATGAGAACTGTGTATATCAACTATAAACATGACTTTGATACTTATTCTTTGTGAAGTAATACCTCTAATCTTAGAGTATTTAAAACCCATAGCGTTCTTGGCCTAGTTGTTATTACAAAGGGTAGCTACGTTAACTGAAAATACTCCTGCCTGAGCCATTCAAACTGAATCTAGCCAGGCTCAAAGAGTATCCCCCGCAACACCCTAGTTTCTCTCAGGACATCAGATGTGACATTTACCTGAGGCAGATTCAGCTGACCTCTAGAAATCAAGTCCAAATAAATTCTATTTAGGAATAACCCTAAATTAAAAAACAAGAGCTGCTTCAAATGACCCAAGCATATTTTCCATATCCATACTTCCTGTTATCACGATAACTACGATACCATACTTACTTATGGTCACTCTAAGTATCTGAAGAAAAACATGTGTATCAATCCAGAAAGTTATTAATCTAGATAAAGTGTTAATAAGTTTTTCCTGTGATGGTTCAGATAGTAAATATAGTCTCTGTCACAACTACCCAACCCTGCCATTGTACCTTGAAATATGCCATAAACAATACCTAAGTGAATAGATGTGGCTATGTTTCAATAACACTTTATTTACAAAAACAGGAAATGGGCCATATTTGGCCTGCAGGCAGTAGTTTCCCAGACCCTGTCCTAAATTATTACTGTAGATTTGAGATTTTAAAAGAGACCTTAAGTTGGCATTGATTTAAAGGTTATTATCAAAGGTATAGGAGGGTGCCTACCAGTACAGATCTATTTACTTGCAAAACAAGAATTTTTAAAAGCAGAATTCTAAAATGTCATGAAAACTCTGAAAACATGTAGTTTATGTACTTTTTTTTTGCAGATAAGAAAAATGTGCAACAGATTTTAGTAAAGAACCAGATACACCAACCCCCAATTCAAAATTATCAAAATTCAAAATCCTTATCACAAAACTGAGGAAGCAGAACACACATGTATGTTACTAATTCTGGTGATATTACTCAGTTATATCATAAAGGGTCTCTGGTCTATGCATACCTAAAATTAAATGGAATCTCCAGCTACTTCTCCAGTTCCTTACTGCAATCTAAAATAGCCTTCAAATATTAGGAAAGGGCTGATCCCATAGAAAATACCATTCCTCACCCTAAGGATGTATAGATGCATCTACACACACACCTTACACAAAGTTATTGTGGGTTTCAAAAATTCAGCTGAGGTCAATACATGTATAAAAATTTTACTTAAGTATATCTTGACTCTGGCCTGCAAAAGTTATTGCCACAGTTTAAGTGCACCAAAATGCCAGAAGTGATAATATTTAGAATTAGGTCAATGAAAACTTAAAATATAACATAAAATTGTTAACAGTGATTTGATTTTTAATAATGTATATTTTACTTTTTAACCTTTTTTCTGTATTTCCTAGTATGTTTTCAAATTTGCATGCACTAGTTCTACAAATATAAAAAGAATTAACTCAAAAATCAGAACATATTTTATAATTTAAAAAACTTTGTAAAGAAATAATATCACATTCATTTCTGTATCACTAATTCCTAGCAAGATACACATAGTAAGCATTCAATAAACACATTTATGGCAGGTAACTTGAGAATGTTCTCAATTAAACAGGCAACATTAGTGAAGGTATTTAAACACTAAAAAATCTAACAAAATCATTCTCATCTTTATTTCTAATATCCATTATTAGCATGCAAAACTATTTGCCTTTATTAAACTCTAAAGTTATGTTTCACAGCTGTGTTTTTGTAGCTGTGAAATTTAGTCCTCCGAGTATATCTTAGCTATTTACATTTTAGCTGTGAAGTAAAGATTTTGTTTTTAGCCAGCTAGCAAGAGCACTTTTGTTACATCAGTTTCAAAAACTGTCAAATCAGAAATAGCAGCTTTAAATATGTCAAAGTGTACTTTGCTTTTTCTCGTGTGATAATATCTGCTGTGTAATGATTAGTTAAGTTGAACATTTAAACTACTTTTTCATACTTCTATGGAAATTTCTGTTACGTTCTGAACAAAGAAAACATCCAATGAAAGGAAAATGGCACAGGTCATTGCTGCTTCTTCATCAATAAAGTACACAAAAAATTCTCTGTTCCAAGGCAAAGTTCATATGTACATGAGCACAAACAAATATTTTACTAAGGAACAAACCAACCCAAGTGTAATTTAGCATGGGTAGCAATATCCATGTGCAAACTCACCTGGGAGTGGCAAGAAATGCGGATTCTCAGGACCCAGGCCATTCAAATCTTGAAGCAAATCTGATTTTAGTAACAACTCAGGGGATTCAGGTTCACAATAAATTTGAGATGCATTGATCTACAGCTAGATAGTCTCAACAAGAATTTTGGACAAAATATGCAAGCTGTGCCTTCATAGATGTAATTAGACTAGGTTGGTCACAAACACACCGGAATATTTGTATTCAAATTTCTCATTCTTAGTGTAGTCACATTAGGGAGCTATATACTTATTACCCTTATACTCCATTGCTGGCACTATATTTGGAAATCCCCTTTTGGTCTCAGTAAGACTCAAAAAATGTGTCATTACTTTACAGTTTCACCTCCTTTTCTACCAAAAACAGCTTTTCATGCTGATTTTATTCAAAAGACGAAGCCAAATAATATTGGGCTCTTTCCAAAATAAACTCCATTTTCAGTATAAATATTTGCTGTCTTTAAAAGTAACAAAAAGATTCGACTGTAGGCTCTAAAAAATCTGAAGAAGAATTCAAAAAGTGCTTGAACAATGGCAGCATAATTGTAATATAACAAGTGAGTCCTATAAAAAGAGAAACTTTCATTTATGTGTGTAACTAAGTTTTTGCATTTTTGTTTTTTAAATGGGGTGTACCACTGAAGACTTAACTGATTAACAGAATGACCTGCTGAAGACTTAAGTGGTGCTTTGTTATTGCCACTGCAGCAAGAGGATGCCATGAAGTTTTCTATTCTGTTCTTCAGAGGTGGAATCTTCTGAGATGGAGAATACCCCCTAGCATGGCATATCTTTGGTGGGTCTTTGGATGATATATGAAATAAAAGGATGGGCACCAACATCTGAATCATGAGGAAATCACCCTTATTCAAGGGAACATCCTGGCCTAGAGCTCTGTGCAGTGCAATGTGGTAAAAGGAAGCAATGCCACAAGGCCCTAGAAGATACCAGACACCAGGGTTCTTCTAGGAAAAGACTGGCTATATCAGTTCATTCTCACATTGCTATATGGAAGTACCTGAGACTGGGTAGTTTATAAAGAAAAGAGGTTTAATTGACACACAGTCCTATAGACTGTTACAGGAGACATTACTGAGGAGGCCTCAAGAAACTTACAATCATGGCGGAAGGTGAATGGGAAGCAAGCACATCTTAACATTGTAACAGGGGAAACAGAGTGAAGGGGAAGGTGCCACACACTTTACAACAACCAGATCTTGTGAGAACTTTATCATGAGAACAGCAAGGGAGAAGTTCACCTCCATGATGCAATCACCTCCCACCAGGCACCTCCTCCAACACTGGGGATTACAATTAGGCATGAGACTTGGTTGGGGACACAGATCCAAACCATATCATTCCACCCATGGTCACTCCCAAGTCTCATGTCCTTCTCACATTTTAAAACACAACCATGCCTTCCCACCATCCCCCAAAGTCTTAACTCATTCCAGCATTAACTCAAAAGTCCAAGTCCAAAGTCTTATCTGAGATAAGGCAAGTCCCTTCTGCCTATGAATGTGCAAAATAAAAAACAAGTTAGTTACTTTCAAGATACATTGGGGATGCAGACATTGAGTAAATGCTCACATTCCGAAAAGGAGAAATTGGCCAAAACAAAGGAGCTCCAAGCCCACGAAAGTCTAAAATCCAGCAGGGCAGTCATTAAGCCTTAAAGCTCCAAAATCATCTCCTTGGACTACAAGTCTCACATCCAGGCCACAGTGATGCAAGAGGTGGGCTCCTAAGGTCTTTGGAAGCTCTGCTCCTGTGGCTGTGCAGAGTAAAGCCCCTGCAGCTGCTTTCACAGGCTGGCACCTTTTCCAAGCACATAGTGCAAGCTGTTGGTGGATCTATCATTCTGTGGTCCAGAGGATGGTGACCCTCTTCTCACAGCTGCACTAGGCAGTGCCCCAGTGGGGACCCTGTGTCGGGGCTCCAACCCCACATTTCCCTTCCACATTGCCCTAGTAGAGGTTCTCTATGATGGTTTTGTCTCTGCTGCAGACTTCTGCCTGAACATACAGGCCTCACAATATATCCTCTGAAATCTAGGCAGAGGCTTCCAAACCTCAACTCTTGTGTTCTGTGCACCCACAGGCCCAATACCATGTGGAAGCCACCCCAAGGCTTGGGACTTGCAACCTCTGAAGCAATGACCTAAGTTATATGTTGGCCCTTTTAGCCATGGTTGGAGCTGAAGTGGCTGGAATGCAGGGCACCATGTCTTAAGGTTACACAGGGCAATGGGGCCCTGGGCCTGGCCCACAAAACCAGGAAAAAATACAGTTTTTCCTTCCTAGGCCTCCAAGTCTGTGATGGGAGGGGCTGCTACAAAGGTCTCTGAAATGGCCAGGAAGCATTTTCCTCACTGTCTTTGCTATTAACATTCAGCTCATTTTTACTTATGCAACTTTCTGCAGCCTTGAGTTTCTCCCCAGAAAACAGGTTTTTCCTTTCTACTGCATGGTTGGGCTGCAAATTTTCCAAATATTTATGCTCTGCTTGCCTTTTAAATATAAGTTCTAGTTTCAGGTTATTTCTTTGTTTATGCAAATGAGTGTAGGCTTTTAGAAGCAGCCAGGTTACATCTTGAATGCTTTGCTGCTTAGGAATTTCTTCCACTAGAGACCCTAAATCATTTCTCTCAAGTTCACAGTTCCACAGATCTCTAGAGCAGGTGCACAATGCTGCCAGACTCTTTGCTAAAGCATAGCAAGAGTGACCTTTATTCCAGTTCCTGAAAAGTTCCTCATCTCTATCTGAGATAATTTCAGCCTGTACTTCACTGTCCATATCACTATTAGCATTTTGGTCACAACTATTCAACAAGTCTATAGGAATTTCCAAACTTTCCTTCATCTCCCTGTCTTCTTCTAATCCCTCCAAACTTTTCCAACTTCTGCCCATTACCCAGTTCCAAAGCCACTTTCACATTTTCAGGTATATTTATAGGAATGCACTACTTCTCTAGTACCAATTTCCTGTATTAGTTTATTCTCACATTGCTATATGGAATTACCTTAGACTAGGTAGTTTATAAAGAAAAGAGGTTTAATTGACTTACAGTTCCATAGGCTGTACAGGAGGCATGGCAGGGCAGGTCTCAGGAAACTTAGAAAAATTATGGCTCAGGAAAATTATGGCAGAAGGCACATCTTCACATGGCAACAGGAGAGACAGAGAGAGAGAGAGAGCAAAGAGGAAGGTGCCACACACTTTACAACAACCATATCTCATGAGAATTCTATCACAAGAAGAGCAAGGGGGAAGTTCACCCCCATGATTCTATCAGCTCCTACCTGGCGCCTCCTTTAATGCTGGGAATTACAATTCAACATGAGATTTGGGTGGGGACACAGAGCCAAACCATATTACTGGCCAAATGATTTCCCTCAGGGATTCTGTAAACCTGAAGAACTCCTGAGTATTACAGAAGAGGAGAGAGAGGTAATCCAAGAGTATGATATTGAAGTTTATGCCTATCAAAAAGAAAAGATTCTAGCCAGTTCTGATTCAACTGGAAAAAAAAAAACTCTTTATCTAGAGTTTATATTATTGAAGAGAAAGAGATAAATAAACTGGTGGTATCAGTGGAGGAAGCAAAGCAAAGTGGTTACGTTTATGGGTTTTGGGGGTTGAAGGTCAGACAGATCTGTCTGAAAATTTACTACCCAAATGATCTTGGGCAAGTTACATAGAGCCTCTACATCTAATTTTCTTCATCAACAATAACCGAATTGTAGCACTTCAGCATTTACTAGATGTTAGCTGCTGCTGCTGTTGTTGTTGTTGTTGTTAAATTGAAGTATAATTGATTCTTAAAAAATGTAAGGGTTAGAGACACCAGCCTCCCAGGCAGTTGAAAATTCACATATAACTTTTATATCCCCCCAAACTTAACTACTAATAGCTTACTGTCAATTGGAAATCTTACAAATAACATAAATTCAATTAACACACATTATGTGTGATAAATATATTGTATACTGTATTCTTACAATAAAGTTAGCTGGATAAAAGAAAAGGTTATTAAGAAAATCATAAGGCATGGTGGCTCATGCTTGTAATCCCAGCACTTTGGAAGGCTGAGGCAGGAGGATTGCTTGGAGTACAGGAGTTTGAGACCAGCCTGGGCAATGTAACAGGACCCCATCTCTAAAAAGAAATTTTCTAAATAGCCAGGCATGGCAACACGTGCTTTTCGTTTTAGATACTCAGGAGGCTGAGGTAATAGGATCACTTGAGGCCAGGAGTTCGAGGCTGCAGTGAACTGTGATCATGCTACTGCACTCCAGCCTGAGTGACAGAGGAAGAACCTATCTCAAAAGAGAAGGGTGGTGGGGGAAGAGAAAGAAAGAAAAAGAAAGAAAAAAGAGAAAGAAAGAAGAAAGGGGAAGGGAGGGGAGGGGAGGGGAGGCGATGGGAGGGGAGGAGAGGAGAGGAGAGAAGAGAAGAGAAGGAAGGAAAGGAAGGAAAAGGGAAACGAAAGAAAGAAAGAAAGGAAGAAAGAAAGAAAGAAAGAAAGAAAGAAAGAAAGAAAGAAAGAAAGAAAGAAAGAGAAAGAGAAAGAAAGAGAAAGAAAGAAAAAGAAAGAGAAAGAAAGAAAAGAAAGAAAGAGAAAGAAAGAAAGAAAAAGAAAAGAAAGAAGAAAGAAAAGAGAAAGAAAATATTAAGAATGAAGAGAAAATATACTATTTATTAAGTGGAAATGGATCATAATAAACGTCTTTGTCTTCCTTGTGTCCACCTTGAGTAGGCTGAGGAGGAGAAAGTAGAGGAGGGATTGGTCTTGCTATCTCAGGGGTGGCAGAGGCAGAAGAAAATCCACATGTAAGTGGACGTGTGCAGTTCAAACCCATGTTGTTCAAGGGTCAAATGTATATATTAATAGGGTTATATATTAATTCTGTCTGTGGGATCATAAAAGACTCCAAAAGGAAATATGTTTGAATTTCATCCTGCAGGGTGAGTTTAATTTCCCAGGTAAAAATGAGGGGAACAACATTCCAGATAGAATGAACAACCTGGGTAAAGTCACAAAAGAGTTAAAGTACATGGTCCACCCAGGGATGAAAGAGGGTTTAAATACAGTCATAATAAAAGGCCTGGGGAAAGAGGCAAAAATGATTATGAAAATGTAAAACAGGGCTGTGGTGTAGCAGGCCACATAACTTGTAAGCAGTCAGGAGTCAACAAACATTCTAAACCAAGGACGAGCAGGATCAAATATGTATTTTAGAAAAATAATTGTGGTGTCATGCAGAGACCAGACTGGAGGAATGAAAGTCAGTAGGACAGGGCATATAGAATAGAAACTACCTGATAAAAATCAAACAAATACATACACACCTGTAAAACCACAGGAAATCCTTGGCTTGGGAAGTAGAGAAACCAAGCAATATATATCACTCTTTTTTTCTCCCTCTATTACATACGTATGCCCACAAACACATGTATTCATGAACTGATTACATAACTTTTGCGCTGGTCTTTCCATTCATAAAATGGAGATAATAATAGGTTGTTGTAAGGACTGAATAGGTTGATCCATGAAAAGCGTGTAGCACATAATAAGGTTTGTATAAACATTGTCGTTTTGTTGTTATCTTGCTCCTTCCTATTACATCATTCCTTTCCTTTTTTAGTTTAATTACTATCCCATTCCCATTGTCAACTATTTTTATATCACCAAAATTCCTATTGTAAGTTTTAGGCTTAAAGCGTTAACAGAGAGTTCTACGATGTTGATTCAACTTAACACATTTTAAAAGCGTACCTCTTGTGTTAGGAGAATTTTCAGGTATGAGGGGAAAGTCCACATATAAAAAGAATCATCCTCTCTTTTTGGCACTGAGGAAACTCACATTCCATCAAGAGGAGGATGAGAAGTACATAATGTAGTAAAACATAACGTGAGATAAAACAAAAGATAGGCCGGGCGCGGTGGCTCACGCTTGTAATCCCAGCACTTTGGGACGCCGAGACGGGCGGATAACGAGGTCAGGATATCGAGACCACGGTGAAACCCCGTCTCTACTAAACATACCAAAAAAAAATTAGCCGGGCGTGATGGCGGGCGCCTGTAGTCCCAGCTACTCGGAGACGCTGAGGCAGGAGAATGGCGTGAACCCGGGAGGCGGAGCTTGCAGTGAGCCGAGATTGCGCAACTGCACTCCCGCCTGGGCGACAGAGCGAGACTCCGTCTCAAAAAAAAAAAAAAAGATAATGAGAGAAGTCACAACAAAATGCATGAGGGAAAAGCATTTTTGCTGGAAGTCAGGAGACCCGTGCTCTAATTCAGGATTCAATACTTAATGGACAAATTTCCTGAAGCAAGTTGCTGAACCTTGGCTAAGCAGAGACATGTGATGGGTAGGCACTTCCGTCTGGAATTAGATGGCATGTATCACCATCTGACTCTACCATTTACTCATTGTGCACCTTTGGACAGGCTAGTTGACTTCTCTGCACTTTTGTGGTTTAATCTATAAAATGAAGATGATGATAACATTATCCACTTCCTACAGCTGCTGTGTAGATCAAAGGAATTAAAACATGTAAAGTTATTAGAATACTACTTGCCACTAAGTATACTCCTTGAAATGACAGCTATTTTAAATATTTCTGAACCTCAGTATCTTTCAGTGTAAAATAAAGAAAATAATTACCTTTAACAATCTGTCTTATAAGATTGTTGAGATAATTTATATGAAAGTGCTTTGTCAATCATTGAGTATATAATATATAAATGTATAATGGTGTGTATAATATAATAATGAACACTAATACTAGTAGGTAACAGATATTTCCTTCTCAGAGTATTCTTTAGCCATCTTATAGATGGAAATTTCACTCGGAGTCCTTCCTAAATGCACCAAAACTAAAATGAAACCTTTACTTTCATCTTGCTGGAATTCTAATCAACAAGAATTCGAGACAATGGGGAAAATGACAAATTGTTATTGAATTTATTTTTTAATAATCATTTGAATGGATTGTCTTAACAGATGAACCTGTAGGCATTGATGACCACATTTTAAAATGATATTAGAGTAAATACAGAATATTCAGTCTTTTAAAAATGTTAACCACTCGGGATGTCTGTTGACATTTTGCAAAGCAAACCATAAATGTACTTAAACCAATGAGTAAAACATTAAAATTAAAAATCAGCCCATCTTTTCTCCGAGTACCTTTTTCAAATGGCACAGAGAACTTTACACAAGCTCCAGGCACCTCTATATTTAATTCCTAGGGGCAATGGTATTCATCAGTGCATTAAGCAGCCTGGTCAGGTACTGCTGAGTCAACCTCATTCTGGGACTCTCCTTGCTTGTGAATGCAGCACACAGGCCTTGAGATGTCATTATTCCGATGTTATGATAAGGCACTCACTTATGCTGCTTTACAGGAGAAAGAACCAGAGTTTAAAAAGCCATAGCCACCGATTTATATTATGCTACTCTAACACTCTTGAACAGAATCTCATTTTAAAAGACAGTGCCTGCAAGAGAAAAATCTTCACTGGCTTAATCCATGATTATGAAATTGGTGGTCATTTGAAAGGTGTCTCTTCTTTTTTTTTTTCTGTTATTTTGTTTTACCATCAATAGTTTAATTTTCATTGGAAATCACAGTCTTGGTCCTAAGTCAGCACCAATTTATTTGTAGCACAATGCACAAAGGTGATCTTCTTTTTTTTGTTTGCTTGTTTTTGTTTTTTTTTTTTTAAGACGGAGTCTCACTCTGTCGCCCAGGCTGAAGTGCAGTGGCACAATTTCGGCTCACTGCAAGTTCTGCCTCCAGGGTTCAGGCCATTCTCCTGCCTCAGCCTCCCGAGTAGCTGGGATTACTGGCGCCCACCACCACACCTGGCTAATTTTTTTTGTATTTTTAGGAGAGACGGGGTTTCACCGTGTTAGCCAGGATGGTCTCAGTCTCCTAACCTTGTGATCTGCCCGCCTCGGCCCCCGAAGTGCTGGGATTACAGGCGTGAGCCACGGTGCCCGGACAGTGATTTTCTTTTAATGGAAGAACTACTTGTTAAGTCACTGGACTGATGAGCTTCACAGGGCCAACACTCCTTAGCTTGGACATGTTTACTAAATAAGTTAAGAGTGCATGCTCTAAATTACCTTGTTTGAATAGGGGCTGTAAATTAGGTTATTGTGAGGAAATGACCACTTTCTCAAAATCTTCAAAGTGCACCAGGAAACATGAAGCTTGAGTGTGTTATAATTAATTGGGAAAATGGTGGATGCCTCAATCATTGCAATTTGGCATGATTAATCAAAGAGGTCTATCACAGCAAAGTCTAGGGTTCATAAAGTGCTTCTTGCCAGGGGAATCTTAAATCATAAATAGCAACATGTTTAGTCCTCTGCCCTTTTATAAGAGATAAAATTGTGGTACAAATAAAGTAGGCTTTTTTCCAAGGTGGCACAGAGCTTAACAAAGTGAAAATGTGGCATTTACATCCCTTGATTTATAACCTTTATAACGTTGAGTTAAGATTGTATCCAAAGGAAATTCCTATGGTTTATTTTACCATTTGTTTAGTTGAATTGTTAGTTAACACTTTTTTCTACTATCATTCGCCAGAGGGTGATGCTGATTATAAGAACTAAAACTAGGGATGACATGCAGTCTCACATGTAGCAACTGGATACAATTTTAAGTTCAAAACACAGACTATTCTAGCAAGAAGACTAGGATTAGACAATAGCACCCCTTGGATCCCAATACTGCCATCAGTCTTTACAGTTGGGATTGTCCTTTCTTGACTCTGAACCACACCCAAAAGGTCATCAATCTGTGAATGTTTATTTACACTTCTTCTCACCATCTTGCACGTTATTGACTCTTACAGCTGCCTTTGAAAGAGAGCTTTCAAATAGCCATGAGGAACTAGAGGTTTTTTAAATAAATAAATAAGGCTCCAAATATCAACAAACAGTTGATATTTGACTTTGGAATTCAAGGGATGCATTAATTAGTGCTTATGTACCCATAGGCTTTACTTACTCTGTGCCTGAACTCAGCACCCAATCTATGTACCCCAGCTATCAGCTTTTCAGGGTCCTGATGAGAAACAAACAAGAGGAAATCAAACACTTGAGTGTTGACAGTACAGACCGGAATCCGGAATTACTGTGAATCCTTACAAGTGTTCAGAACTCCTTAACTGGTGATGTGAATTTGTCATCCTCTATCAAATGTATGGGGATACTGCCTGCAAGTAAACCTCCACTCGGACCTCAGAAAGCAAAGGTCAATCTTTCAAGGAGAATTTAGGAAATATTTAGAAACAAGGAATAATTCCACACTAGGAAATACATAGGTGCTCAAACAGTAAGAAATTTAAATCCTCCGCTATATATATATGTAAGTTCACACATGCTGGTCATCAACTGGCATCTTTAGTGAGTCTCTTCTATTGAGCTCACTACAAGTAAGTAAGCTGAAGGGCAATTTCTGAAAGACTGTGAACATGTGTATTTTTCTATATAGTTGGCTGGGTAGGTTTTTACCTAGCTTTACACAGTGTTTAACACCAGATTATAGATTAGCCTCTCAGGGGAAATAACGGTACACACTTATTATATGTAATACAATAGCCATTCACAGAAGATCCCCGTTATACATGATAGCAATGAACCCAGTCCCTGGAATCAAGAAACTGTACATCAGGCCTGGGCGCGGTGGCTCATGCCTGTAATCCCAGCACTTTGGGAGGCCGAGGCGGGTAGATCACGAGGTCAGGAGGTCGAGACCATCCTGGCTAACATGGTGAAACCCCGTCTCTACTAAAAATACAAAAAATTAGTCGGGCTCAGTGGCAAGCACCTGTAGTCCCAGCTACTCAGGAGGCTGAGTCAGGAGAATGGCATGAACCCGGGAGGCAGAACTTGCAGTGAGCCGAGATCACGCCACTGCACTCCAGCCTAGGCGACAGAGCGAGACTCCGTCTCAAAAAAAAAAGAAAAGAAAGAAAGAAACTGCACATCAGAAACAACTCAAATGGCCTTCAACAACTGTTAAAAGGATAAACCATCTGTGGTACATTCATGCAATGAAATACTACTCAGCAATCAAAAAGAGCAAACTGTTGATACACCCAACAATGCAGATGAAGATAAGATCAAATCCATTATGCTAGTAAAAAGAAGCCAGACAGAAAAAAGCTACATACTGTATGATTCTACTTATATGACATTCTGCAAAAGGCAAAACTACAGGAATGGAAAACAGATCAGTGGTTTCCAGTGTTACAGGATGTTGGGAGGGATTGACTGCAAAGGGCAGCACAAAGAAGTTTTGGGGGATGATGAAATTCTGTTTCTTGCTTGTGATCGTGATTACATTACACATTGGTAAAACTCAAAGAATTTATATTGCTGAAAAAGTGAATTTTACTGTATTTAAACTAAATATCAAAAGTTCAAAAGCTTCATATACTTCATATTTCTCATTCTCATGTATTCAAGAAGAAGAATTGTCTTTCAAATATTCCTACTAAACTCCTGCTTATCACTTTCAAGAATTTAGCTTCAATGTCAGCTCTTCTATAAAGCCTTCCCATACCTCTCTATGTTCCAGCTTCTTTCTAAGATTTTTTTTTTTAAGGAAATAAACATTACTCATATAGCCAATATCCATGTGGATAAAGGCTCCTTCTCTTCCAGGGGTCTCCTCCATGCTGGAGTTGGCACACATTCTTCCCCAACATGCTTTTATACTTTTATTACATAGTTATGTACCAACAAATTTTGTTATGGGGAGGATAATTTTATGTTAATAGATATTAATATTACATCAATATCACATTTTTTTTGAGACGGAGTCTTGCTCTGTCGGCCCGGCTAGAATGCAGCGATCTCGGCTAACTGCAACCTCCGCCTCCAGGGTTCAAGCGATTCTCCTGCCTCAGCCTCCCGAGTAACTGGGATTATAGGCGCCTGCCACCGCCCCTGGCTAATTTTTGTGCTTTTAGTAGAGACGGGGTTTCACCATCTTGGCCAGGCTGGTCTCGAATTCCTGACCTCGTGATCCACCCTCCTCGGCCTCCCAAAGTGCTGGGATTACAGGCGTGAACCACCGCGCCCGGCCAATATCACATGTATTCTTCTGCAATTTGCTTTTTTTCATCCAACATTGCTTTTAAGATAGTCAATTCATAAAAGGTATTTCACTGTAGGAATATGCCAATACATTAATTCACTGCACTTTTGACAGATATTTAAGCTGTTTCCATGCTCCATGTTACACTGTGCCACATTTATCTGTTATTATATCTCTTCTTCTTTCAAGACAATGAGCAATTCCAGAACAGAAAGCGTCCAGAATTCCTATCCCTCTCCCTAATTTCCGGTACACCTGCAAATCACTGCCTGCGTAATGTGTTTCGCATGGAAAAAGATGCTGTGTACCTGGCACACAATAAGCACCACTCCATAAAAATGTGTTGAAAGAATAAAAGCTGACAAAATGTTATTTTAAATCTTGTGGTCTCTACTCACTTCTCCGCGGTGTAAGATTTAAGGGGGAACTGACTCAATTCTCACTAAAAAGTCCCTTACTATTCCAGTGTGGACCTAGAGAGATCTATGAAACAAGGTCCCTTCACGATTCTCTTGCTTTCGCGTTAGAGGATCTCAAAGCACTACACAAACCGCGATTTTCTCCAGTGATTTTTCCTCTCAATGTTTCTCAAGGTCAGTTCAGAGCAGTGTTCAAAGCTTGAATACTCTTCACCAGCAGCTGTAAAGGGCCGGGAAACCAGAGTCTGGATGTAAATAACAGTAACAAACTATTCCCGTGTCTTGTTTTTTCTTTTCTTTTCATGGGTGCCGGTTTGCGCTATTAGTCGGCTTACCCGTCCTGTTCCAGGAGCCGACAGGGAACAGCCCACCTGGAGCAGGTCTTGGGCCACCACTCGCCCCGCCCCCCACCCCCGTCTCCACTCCTCACTCGCTCTCCCCGCTCCTATTAAGCAGCTAACACTGGGCGATCTCCTCTCCAGTTCTTCGTGGTTTCATTGTAGCCTTGATATACAAGACAAATGCACACTTTACTCTGGGCTGAAAAAACCATCTATCATCATCCTTTGGGCGTGACAAACACATTGTGTGTTTCAGATAAATTAATCTGGTATTTAGGGGGAGAAAGGCATTTCCAACTCAGTCTCCGTGCAGAACCTTCCCGCAAACCCTGTAGCGGCATTTTTCGACACTTTTCTCCTCCTTTCGGCAAGCCTCAAACTTGACCTTCGAGAGGATTTTAAGGGTAGAGCCTTCCTCCCTTTCCCTCGTCTGCTCCAAGAGCTCACGTAGGCCTTCTTCTGGGAAACAGCTGCTCGGGACCAGAGCTGGGAGAACTGCACGTCCAGGAGCGCGGGCGCGGCCGGGGAAACGGGAGGAGGCAGCAGGAGGGGGCAGGAGGTAGAGGGAGGAGGAGGATCGGTCTGAATATGCATGAGGCACCCAGCACTGCCCTCTTCCCCGGCAGCTGCTTGGGCGGGGGCGAAGGAGGGAAGAGGAGCGGAGGGGAGGAAATGAGGCTGGGGCCGGGTGGCCAGAGCAGCCGCAGAGGCTGACGAGGGTTTGGAGAACGGAAGAGATGATTTGCATGGCGCCTGGTGATTGGCTGATGGCCGGGGGCTGGGTCTGAGAGGCGGCCCCTGAATGGTTTAACGGAGGAAATTACAAGATTCATTCGACTAAAGAAAGCCGGAGCGGGCCTGGTCGGCGCGATATGCAGCCTGTCCGCAAGGGGGCGCGATGGCCTATCTTTGTTCTGTTTAAAGGCTCGTTTTCCCTCCTCCTTTTCCCTCCTCCTTTTCCCTCCTCCCCCGCCCCCGCCCCCGCCCCCGCCCCCACCCCCACCCCCCACACACAGACACACACGCAGAAAGTGCAGAGAAACCCTGTGATCCAGTCAACTGGCTCTGCCCCGTCTATTAAGAAAGATGAACACTCCTTTCTCTTCCATCTCCTTCATGGGAGACCACTTTTCATTTCAGATTATCACATCAATAAATATTCTTCGAGGAATAAAAAAGGCACTTTGCCAAAAGATAAGAGAATATATATGAAATGTGTGGATTGTGGAGAAAGACAATACATGAAGGCAGGAGAATAGGCACATACATATATGTAAATATGCACATAATCACCTCCGAGAACGCAAAGCACGGGAGGTAGAGACAAACGGAACACCTGGAGGGAACACATACCGCTCACAAGGTTCTCACAGGCTGTGCACACTCTTCCACACACCGAGGCACACACCCACTGACCGGCACGCAGTCTCCCCCTCCACACACACACACACACACACACACACACACAGATGGACCTCAGAAAAGGCATCCAAATGAATTCACACTCAATGGAAAGACTGCCGAGAAAATACTAGAGAAGAATTAAAATGGTTCATCCCCTCCCCCTCAAAAAAAAATACTCAAGCGAAATGACTCTATTTGCATAATACTAATATACGCAGGACGCAGACACGGGCAAGAAAAAAAAAGGCTCCATTTGATGCACACCAGAGAATGGGTGTATACACACACACAAACACGCACAAGCACGCACGCGCGCCTGCGGGCGGGACACACCCACAGCCTATGTCCTCCGCACACGGGCACGGGCAGAGCACCGATGCCATCAACAGCGATCAGTACAGTTGTCCAGAAAACACCAATGTGAGAAAAACGAAAGAAACCCACCCTATTCAGCCACGGAAGCACCACTGGAGAACCTAGGTTTTCTAAACACACACACATACACAACAGGCACACACACACACCCTTGTTAGACAAGAGAGTTGAGTTCAAAGAAATAATAGATGCACAATGGGTAACTGAGTGCTGGAGCATGTCATCCGCTTAAACAATACTTTGAAATTGTTTCAGCCTGAAGATAGCTTTCTGGGTTGCTCCCTGAAAAATCACACCTAAGAAAAATAAAATCTTCTCATTGATCCTGCTTTCCTTTTACTTTCTTTTTTCTTCTTTTCTTTTTATTTTTCAATGACCGAATAGAGGGAGAAATCCCTTTCCTCCAAACGAGGGTAGCCCTGTTTTTGTTTTTCGAGTCCATAAGCTTACAGTTCATTTCCTAGTGAAGAAGGTGCCAGGGAGCGGTCCTCGGCAGCCTCCCAGCCAGACAGCGCCACAAAAAGGCATTATTACACATCCCAAATAACAAGGGTTGTCTATATATTTACAAATCTGTTCAAACATTTAACCTTTTAACTTGCTAAATATCCCCCTCTTCTCTTTCTTGCGCTCTAGGCTCTCCCCCCTTTCTGCTTTCTCCTCCTTTTCCTTTCTCTTTCTAAAAGAGGTAGGGAAGGGAAGCGCCTTTTCTTGAGTCCAAAATGAGTACAGGGACTCAGGGCTGTACCTGACCCTTTTTGAATGCCAATTTCGTTTTCAGGCAATTGCCTCTTTGCCAGCCAAAAAATCGGGATTGGATCACCAGGGCTACCTTTTTAAAGTAGAAGCTTCTATGTTGCCTTTCAGTTTTTAAACTGCCGCGGAAAAGCATCCCCTAAATCGGAGGGATTTTCCAGACCCTTTAAAAGTTGCCAGTACCCCCAATCTGTGATGTTTCCTTCCGCGTTGCACCTCCTGCCTGTCAAGTGACTAGTAGAGGGTATCTTCTAAAGATAGCCAGAAAGTTTCGACAGTATTTGGCGACCCAGCCAAGGCCAGGGTGAGGCACACTCCTACTGCAGGGGCCAATTTGGAATTCCATCTTTTAGCATTTCTTACTGCCCAATCTTTTCTTATGAGACTAATAACCTCATTCTCAGGGCCAATGTAAAATGTGAAACTATAGAGCATATGGGCCTTTAATAAAGCAGAAGAGTTAGATTTCTCAAAAATTGGGGCATTCTTATTTTGATGCACAAAGTGAAAAGGAAAGTTGTGCCTGGGCAGGGTGGAAAGCCGCAGGCGGCGGGCTACCGATCCGGGCGGTGCCAACGCCCTACTCTGCAGGCAGGTGCCCTGGATGGGCTTCCAACCCACAAACACCCTTACCCCATGATCTTCACTCTTCGCCCAGGACTCTTCTGTGACGAAATTTAAAGTGGCCTGGAGGGGCTTCCCCCTGCCATTCTGAGTTTTCTTTTCTAAAACAAAAGAATTGCAAGAAAAATCCATTTCCTTTGAAGTTGAAACAGAAAGGGTGACTTCCTCTTGGCACATTTTCTCTGGCCTAGAACAATGACTTTATTTATGTATTTGTTAGTTTGTTTGTTTCTGGGTAGTGGAAAAAATGAAACCGCAGTTTAACGAGACATGTGTGTCTCGGATTTGTTCAGGTGTCCATAATATTTCAGCCTCTACCAGCTTTAGATGAGTGTTAGCCTTTGAGGTGCCCCACCCAGGATCGGCCGGAAAGCACCTGAGAAAACCCAGCCGTCACCTTGGAAGCTTGCCTTCAGCAAACTCCAGTTGGGGTTACACCTCTCGATGGTACAATAGCCCGGAGCCCATGGGTATCCTCCAGTCGCTGACTCTGAAATGCGCCGGTCTGCGAGGTAATAATGACCTTTGCTTGCGGCTGTCAGGGCTGGCACGCCGCACCAGGGGCACTCAGGGCCGGCCAAGCCTCGGACAAGGGGAAGGGGGATATGGAAAACGTATATGTTTTAAAGAGGTTTACTGAAAACTTTTACAGATCCCACATAGGAGATGGAAGGAAGGCTAAGTGAGTTAAAAAAAAAAAAATGTGTTTAATCTTTGTACCATCACAGATCCGGGAGGAAAACGGTGGCACTAGATTATTATGCAGTGCTTTCTGTAAAATGCCATCAATTTGCATGCTTGTGTGATGGTCAGGACATTTCCCCCTATTGCACAAACCCCTTATGAAAACTGCAGGCAGTTTAAGAGTTTTCCTGTTCTTCCTGATCAGAAAAGATATTCATCCAGAGACATTATCTAAATCTGCAAAAGAATGAAGGCTGCTTGTCATTCGTCCTTCGTCTCCAGTAATGTGTGCCACCCAATTAGAAGCAATTTGAGCAATCAAGGCCGTTATGAGAGAAGGGGGTGTTAAAAATAGGTTTTCTATAGCCTCAGAACTCTAATTCGGAAGAAAATCTAAAATTACATATGTATCATTTCTTTATATAAAATAAATATATAATCTGAGTGTCTCCTGTTAGCTCTTATTTTCTCCTCCATGGTCCCTCCCCTATTGCCTGCCTTCCTTTTGGGAATTCATAACAGAAGTCAAGTGTAAAGCTCAGAAGAAAAGGGAGTAGGGACCCTAAAAAAATCTTTCTGAGACCTAACGAGAGGATCTGGAAGGGGCTTGGCCCAATCTTTCCAGGGCTCCCGGCTGCCGTAGTGTCCCTGCTAGTGGTTGTTATCTGACTTTCATCCGCGGTGGGCGGAAAAGTCCCAAAAGTAGTGTCCCGAGATGGAGGGACCCTCATCCCTGGAGCCGAGTAGTATGACCCCGGGACCCCGGGACCCCGGGGGTCGGGGTAGTGGACTGAGAAGCTGGGCTGTGGGTCACTGGAGGCAAGTCAGAACAGCTGCTGACACGCGCGTTCATCTTGGGGGGTTAAGGGATGCAGAAAAAGAACTAAGAGGATGTGTTGGGAGTAAGTGGGTAAGTAAAACATGTTTCCAAGCAGAACACGAGAGTAAAAAAATTTAAAAAGCAAAGCAAAACAAAGCATAGACCCCGTGCAATGTTCTCTAGCAGCAGCGATGTGCTCAGGGTGTCACATCTTACTCATGTCCCGCATTCCCAAGGGGTGAGCGCAGAGTAGATCCAGGTAGGAACCTGGTGCCCAAGTGCACCAGTGGCGGACTCTGGCGCCTCTTATTTACATTAAACCGGTCCCTTAGCATTCCGGTTTAAGAGGCGTCTTTATTCTCTCGGGCTCTCAGAAGAGAGTTGAAGAGAGCGGGTTGGGAAACCAACAAGAGCAAAGTTGGCAGAACTCCTAGGAAGTGCAGAGCCAGCGCTTGCTCTTCCTGCAGGCCCCAGAGTTGGAACCCACTCCTGATCATTTGATGCCTTTGGCCAGCTGGGTCAAAGTTATCTGGAAATGAATGGTGTTCAAAGTTAAACACCTAAAACCTGAACCCTGAAAGCCCTGGCGGGCAGGAGGAGCGGAGAGGAGTCGTTCACTATACTAAGCCGAGCTCTGGGCCCAGAGCAACAAGAGTCGCTGAGGCAGGCAGGAAGTACCCCCCTGCACACCACGAGCGGACACTAGCCTTCTCTAGCAAGCTGACAACCTCCGGAATGGGAATTAATCACCTGGCAATAACTTCCTTTCAAAACCCAGTGTTCTGGACGGAGTTTAAGTCAAAACAATTTTCCCTTCCCAGAGTTTCTAAGGGTCCAGGATGAGTGTGAAAGTGGGAACGAATCTTGTCGCAGATGTGCCACTGTTTTTCCAAAACAATAGCGGTTCCAGAGGAGGCAGCAATGCCTCAACAGGACAAACTGAGGATCCGCATTTGGGTTTCTCAGAGTGTAAGTCACAGACCAACTGTCAGGCAAATGCCGGGGCCCCATCACCTCCAGGTGATCCTTTACAGAAGTTTCTGGTACATGGCTACAATAATATTGCAATATTAAAATCCTTCCTAATAGCACCTAATTTATTTCCTATTTATTCTGCTTGCTTGTATCTGGTTTATGAACTGAAACCACTTGATTGTTAACAACTGTATCGATTTAACAATTCAAAAAGTATTTCCATTTTCAAATACTTTTCCCTCGAAAGTAATGTTAACATTTCTTGAACTTAAAGCTTCATGAAAATTAATTGCATCCGAAATTGTTTGTAAATGTAAATATACTGTATTTTTACACAATCGAGTTAGAAATAGCTGATATTTTTAAAATATAGACATATTAAGAATATTTATGGTAATGAAGTTTTCTGATTTAATAAGTATAGAGATGTGCATTTCTTAATTTAATTCCTCCTTTTACTTCATAATGTCCCAATATGTTGAAGCAGAAATCAGAATAGATAGTATTGACAAGAAATGTATCCTTTAAAAGTCAAATTTGTCCTTTAAATTGGCTCTTCTCATAAAGTAGCTCTGAAGTTTAGTATATGTGTATAAATTTATGCATACAACATAATATAGTCTTTTCTCTGCTATTAACTAGCCAGAGAAATTCAAGTCTTTTATCTTAGTATGTCACAGCTTTTTTAATTTGAGATACTGAACTAAGTAATCTCCAATTCAAAAATTGTAGAGTTTTTGAAATATTTTACTTTAATGTATTCTGCAGTTATATAAAAATAACAAGGTAATAATAATATCAAAATTAAAATTTCCCCAGAATATTTTACATAATTAGAACCAATAATACTCTGTGTTTTCACTCTCTACAAAGACTTCCTAACCTGATCCATCACTCCTAATAGTCTAAGAGTCCATTAATATACAGTAAGGATGAAAAAGAATTGTGTATCTTTATGCATATATCTTTACATTTATGTAAAGGAAGTCATATCTTTCACTGGATACCCAATGAGATTCATGATTCAAAAAAGAACCATTGATCTACACTTGAAGACTTCATAAGTGAGAACACCACCACCACAGCAATCATTGCATTTACATTTTGGGTAGAAGTAATAATTTTTCTAGACATCCTGGAATGTAAAATGTTGGAAAGATCAGTAAGCTAAAAATGAAGAGATTTTTAACTCTGGGTCTTCCTCTAAATCTCTAGTGACTTTAAATGAGATGCCGTATCCCGCTGGGGCCTAATTTACCCATACAATTAAGAAATTGAATCAGATGAGCTCCCCAAGTCCATCTAGTCTTACAAATCCATAAAGTTCTGGGCACTGTGCAGAGTAACTGGATTTGTCATTATTCAGTGTTTTTCAAAGCAAACATCACAATTTAGGCATAAGACTATGCCACAAGCTTTACTTCTTTGTGATCTTTTTTTGCACCTTACTGTAGCTCTTCCTTTGCATGGATGAAATGATTAGTTCTTGAAGTAATTTACAGGTATCAAACGCGATGTAAAGTTCTCCACTGGTACTGATTGTAGTTGTAGGAAATGATGTTCTCAGAAATGATGTTATCTATAAGAATTTCATGCCCCTAAAACAAGCTTAAATTTTTCTTCAGCTATTGAAGTTGTTAAATTAATACCTTTGATAATTTTATAACTTTCTGTGGAAGACAGCTGGTTGATTTCAGTGGTTATAAGAATCAAGAACTACAAAAATATATACTCTGATAGTATTGTTGAAGCTTTTTCTCCAGTAACAAAGAATCTTTGCTCAATTCGTCACCCCTTGCCCCCAATCTCACCTCTATTCCCAATATGCAGTCCTCACCTAGACCCATTCTTCCAGGCTGATGCTGAGTTTATTTATTCTGAGCAACATTTTCAGGAATCATCATCAGCAGATTACTACAATGAACATTTTTTTTTAGTTCAGCCTCAAGTCTATGAAATTAATTTCCATTTTGATAATCACAAGACTTCCCTTGGAAATATCAGTGACTGCACAAGCCATAGGCAGATCAAGTGTAGATGCTCCATCATCTGAATAGGGTTGGGTTATGTTTTCAATTGGAACAAGGTATTAAGTGATTAAACTGTGCCACAGGACACAGCACTTTTATCAAGCCCTTTTCTATCCAAGCAGGCACAAGGATAGTCAATCCCTGGCCCTGAAAGTCTCCAAGGAAAACTTGGAATGCTTTAGGAAATCATGTTTATAATTAAAGCACTGGCATTTTTCTTCTCATTACAGAATAAAGGCTGAATACAATTTTTGAAATTTTACCTTTTTTAAATTTCAATAAGCTGCTTAAGATCCTCTTGCATTCATTGACAGGATTTTTGGCCCATTCTGCTATTCTAGTCCACAACCATTTAAGTATTAAATGTTAGCAGATTACAAGTGACTAACAGTGGAATATTTGGAATTCTATACGCCACTATTTTAATTCCTACCACAGCTAGCATTCACACAAAATAGAAGTTCAAAAACCAGTTAGGCACTATATTTTGCCCACCTTCTTGTAGATATAGTTAGAACACTGATGTGTCAGCACCTTACTCCTCTCAGCATACCTGGCACATGTCTGAGAGAATGAGTGAATTAAATGAATGAATAAATATGCAAGGTACCCAATGTCTATTTGACCATTTAGACCTTTGGAAGAAGTGGCAGCTTTTTAGTGATTACTAGCATGGGTTCTATATTATAAATGTTCTTAAATAAAAATACAAAATGAATACAATAAGACACTAAGTATATGTCATAAATCTGAAATAAAATTGCTAAGCAGTCCATTATCATAAAATTCTTTTTAGAAGTCTTCCAACAGAGGGAAATTGGGGCAAGTAAAACCAAACTTACTAGGAAAGCCAGAAGGCTACATTGTCAGGCACTGTTCTTAGTGCTTTGTGTGGATTATCTCATTAAATCCCCCCAGGAAAACCATCTGAGGCATGGACAATAATGACCATTTTACAGGTAAGGACAATGGGGCTTAGAGAGGTTAACCCACTGCTTAGCATCATATGGTATTGATGACTGGCATTCCAGAGTCAAGGTTTAAAAGGAGGCAGTCTGGTTGCAGAGACAAAACTCCTAGCGATTAGGTGGTACTTCACACAGAAGAGTGTTAAATTAATGCTCGTATAACTTGTGGAAAGAAGTATAGGAACACAAAATTAAAGAAAATTTCAGAAAATTAGCAGGTGCTTCCAAGAATCCAAAGACTATGCTTATATTGCTAGCAGAAACAGAAAGAAAAGAAAAGGCAATGTGACATGCATTGTAGAGTCAGCTGAGCTGGGTTCACTGTCTTAACTCCCCATTTATCCACTATGAGACCTGGGACAAATTACCTAACCTCTCTGAGTTAACCTTTCTGAGTCACTTCTTTAACCATATATTGGCAGTACAAATACTAACCCCTTGGAATTTTAATGATTAAATATAATGGATGCAAAGTAACATATATAATAAGCATATGATAAATATAAGTTATTATTGTGTGGGATGTAGATTACAGGATTGAATTCTATCCTAATTGTTGTCTGAGGCAGCGTTGGCTTTATTTTGAAAATTGAAAGGCCAGTATTCAGTTAGGTTATACTCCTCCTAGTTGCTTCCACAACATCCTACTTCTGTGTTTCCCATCCTTATATTTTCAGAGAATTTTCTGTTACACTTAATATGAAACAAAACAGTTATGTTCCTTTGTATTTCAGAGGTGAACTTGCACACAATGTCCCTGTCCTCATGGAAAGTACTTTCTTGAAGGCATAAAGAACATCACATCTGGAAGAGGCCTGGAAAAAGAGGAAGACTACTATACTTGTATGAGAGAGCTTGAAATGAGAGTGAACAGAATTTTTAATCTGGTCATTATATTTTTCAGTAAGAGGAGTTCTCTCTGTCCATAATGATTTATATTTATTTAATATTTTTAATTTTTATCATAGTAAAGCATATACATGATTTTTAAAATAGTAAAGAATGATTTACAATGAAAAGCTACAGTCTCTTGCCCCAATTTTCTCCACTCCATTACAGCTCCTCATTTTAAAAATCAGCTTTAATGTTTTTAACTGTCTCTGATTTTTCTTCTGCTGCTGATTACCACTATATTGGTAAATAATATATTTACACATCTAGTTTTTGGTTTATCAATTTTGGACATGATCACAAACTTCTGCATAAAAAACGCAGACATAGTTTACCCTTACCACTTTCCACACCATTTCCCAATATAGTTATATCACTATTTTTCTTTCCTATATTGTTTGTCTTTTCAATTTTAACTAATACATTTTCACATGTATTTCTTGATTCATTAACCACAAGTAATATCTCTTGATGTCATACTTTGGCTCTCCTCCTGTCACCACCCAAATAATATTCTTTGCATTCTGTGTTTATCTTATTACAATTGATGACCTTATATTCTGCTATTTAATTCATAAAATTAAGATTTTTGTACTTTTTATAAGTTCAACATAAAATTGAAAATCAAGAAAAGTTTTATATTGTCATGATGAAACAAATATTATTTATTGCACAACCATAATTGTAATTCCTCTCGTGCAGCTTTTTGTTTTTCCTAGAGTTTCCTATTGCATTTCTTTTTAGTGTGAATAGTCTGTTATTGTTGGCTTCATAGGTTTCTCATACTCTCAAGAACGGTATCAAATCCTTGGAATCTATTATTTATTTAAATGCCTCTCTCCAGGAGCCAACTTTTTTTCTACTCCAGTCTTGACAAATATTTATCCAAACTGCACAAAACATGGGCTGAGACATCCCTTCATTACTTTCTGGGCTGTAGCCAACATTTTCTGTATGGGATCTCATGTTATTTTTGAATCACCTCCTCTCTCCTCTCCACTATTGTGCTCAAGTAACCTCTTAAGGCTAAGCAGGTGGGAGACAATTTTTCTAAGTTATTTCTTGACTAAAAATGTCCTTTATTCAATTTTCAAATTATATTGATAATTTGGCTGTGTGTAGAATTCTAGGTTTTAAATATTTTGCCCTCAGACATTTTAAGACATTGATTCACAATTTTGCTATAGCTAATGAGAAGACTAATCCAATCTTATTCTCATTCCTTTGTAAAAGTTCAGGCTTTCTTCCTCTCTGCAAGCTTTTAAGATCTTCTCTTTATCCTTAGTGTTCTGTAGTTTCAAATAATTTATCTAACGTGGGTCTGCATTTTTTCATTGTTCTGAACATTCAATAGATACTTTCAATTTAATTACACATGCTCTTCAGCTCTAAGAAAAATTCTAGTACTTTGTCTAATACCTCCCTTTACTTATCTTATTTCTTTCTGAAATTCCTATTAGTTGAAGTTAGTCTCCAAGATTAATCTCTTTATCTTTTGCATTTCCATTATATTTTTCACGTGTTTTTCATTTGTTTTATCTTTTTTGAAATTTACTTAATTTTATTGTTCAGCCATTTAACTGATATATTTTTACTCTGATAATCACATTTTTAAGTACCAAGTGAAACTTCTTGGTCTATAATTTCTTTTCATAGTATCTTATTTTATATCTATATCTATATATAGATAGATAACATCCTGTTCTTGTTTTACTGATGCATTTTCATTACATTTTTAATATCTGGGATGCATGAATTAGAATTTTTAAGTTTTTTTGGCTGTTGTTCCTGAATTGCCTGTTGTTCCTGAATTGCCTGTTTCCTACAGGATGTTGCTATCTTCCTGACTGTCTGTTTCTCTCTTTATGACTTGTTTTTTGTTTTCAAATTTTTGTTTGTTTGTTTTGTTTTGCTTTGTCTTTCTCATTTATATTTCTGGCTTTTTTCAAAGGACTAGAGATACTTGGTTTCTAATTAGGATATAGTAAAATGACTGACTGGTAGCTCTCTGAACGTGGGCAGAGTCTTATATACTGACAGTTTAATTAATGAAATGTGATTGAGAAGCTGTATATGGAGGAACACATATTTGCCATAATTCAGAAGTTTTTGCTCTGAAATGTCAATACCTACATGAGTGTCCCTGTACCCATTTTGGCAATTTCTGTAGCAAAGTCCCTTCCTTGTATTTGTCTGGGAGGTGGTACAATACCTATATACTACACACTGATATGGGGGCACTCGTAGTTTCACAGGCAATCAATTAAATATCTGTTTTTAGTTACATATCTCTTATGCTCCCACACCCCTGGTATTTCTGAGTTGCGAGCCCTTGAGGGTTCCACATGGCAGACTGTCCCTTTTTATGCTGTAGTCACCTCTGCACATGTTCTAAATAGTGGCTGCTTCAGCTTTGGTTTATCATTTTCCACTCCTCCATCCATTTTTCAACTCCTAGAACTTAAAAAAAAAAAAACTATCTTTTTCTATTAGCCTCTTCCTGTGTTCTTTGTTTTATACATTTAAATATTATTTTCTATATTTTTAACATTTTAGGAAGGTCAGATTGCCATAAAGAACCAGAAGCTATATTTAAAAAATTTAAGATCCTTCTAATATTGTTTATACTTTACTTAATACTACAATGAATGTATTGCTTTTTATTGGCAATTTGTAATCAATCATGAACCTGAATTTAATTTACAAAATAAATTAGCAGGAAGATTCAGCTAGTTCTAAAACACTGTTTGATTATTTGAATGATCTAACAACTCATTTTCAAACTTATGTTTCATAATGTGAAATGGATATGTAACATTTATTTCTAGGGGACCCTATGTTAGTATTAAGATCCTTAAGACAACTTTGGATTATTGATTACTGAAATTTATATATATCACACATCCTTTTTAAATAAACTTAAAGAAACTAGAAATCTTACTTGTAGCAAAAGCATACACAACAACAGTTGACATTCTATTACTAGATGTAAGTTTGCTTACCAACAAAAATGGAATCTTAGATCCTTCCACAAAAGTACCTTCTGTACCCTCACAGTGGTCAAAGCATTATAAGTGTTACTGAAAATTATACACGCTCTTTGACCCTAATTCATATGTTCACCTTATATATCAGATCTGCAAGGGTTGTGGTCATGTCTATGTTTTTCACCACTGCATCTCCAATGTTAACATAACTTTTGCACATTGTGGTCAATTGCTAAACATGTGTCTAGTAAATGTTGAATGAACTACGTGTCCAGACAAGGTTCTGAAACTGACAATCAGGTTTGGGAAATTAGATATATTAAGATGTATTAGAAATAAGAGTCTGCAGCATTCAATAAATGTCATAAGTGTCACTTGAGCAAGTGCAATAATAGGTATTCAAAGGAGGGAAAGATTGCTTTAAGCCAAGATGATTGGAATATCCAGCAGAAAATAAGGGATGGGATTTGGATAGGTATAAATGAGAGGGGAAGAGCTTTACAAGGCGTAAAGGTTTAAGTCTAAATAATATCCAGCTTATAAAATGTTTGTATTCATTTAATATATTTAACTTAAAAACAAAAGCATGACTTAGAGAATTCAAAAGTAAGAACTTCCTAAAGAATCACTGAAGGGAGATCAAATTTCCTTTCTTAGATCAACTCTATAAAATATACTGAATGGACATTTAGACATAATCATCATGGTAAATAAATACATTCTTGAAACAAGGTTAAAAAGTTTCATATCATATCTGCTTGACTTTGGAGCTGAATTAAAATATCCTATTAATTCAGTATACGAATGGACCTTATTTGCAGTTGATTGCTTAGGAAGTAAGGACAAATATCTCTCATTCCTGATTATTTTATCAAGTTTTGGCAATTTCAACTCATAGCTCATAGATTTTCCTAATGAAAACAGAATGCTTGCGTATTTTATACTCTGTTTTACAAATACCCAAGTGCTTGCACTTTAATCAAATAAATCACAAAGTGGATCAGGCAAAAGTAAATAAACCTGGCTAAAATTCCCCTGCGACAGATTGCCACCCTCAGTGGTGGGTCAGTGCACACACTTGCAATGGTATTATCAGGGTCTTCTTCCGAGCAGAGAGTTGGAAGTCACCATCAATTCCAATTTTCCTGACAAGAGAAAGTGACATCTCAACAAAGACAGGGATACCCATGATTATTGGAAGAAAAAATGTAAGCAGGCAAAGAAAGGGAAGAAATAATAAAAATGATAAAATTGTAGTAATAGTCAAGCACTGTGGGTTTTTTACATGTATTACTTAATTTCAGGTGACGAAAAAGAAGGAAAGTAGAGGGAGGGGAAAAATAAAATCTTCTGGGAAAGTTTTTATCTTAAAATGATATACAGTCTTCCCGCTGTTGTCCTTGAGGAAGTGTGATGAACTAGGCTCTCTGTCTTACCATATATATTGTTGCTCTGAAGCCTTAGATCTTACCAGAAATCAGCCTTGCTTAACAGTTTAGGTGATAAAAGAGATACTCACTGAGGTATTCACCAGAAACTCCATCATGACAGCCAGATGGAGAGAAATACCTAATGCCTTTAAATGTTTGGGTAACAGGAACTCAAATTAATTGTATCAATAATTCTCAATAAAAATTCTATATTTCTATATATAAATGCTGTATTTCTACATATAAAACTCAAATAGCATGTTGTTTTTAAAATTACTCATAAGCTGTATAAATCCTCTTTTAAAATAGTGTCTCATGCCCTTAAATGGAATGAATAATCAACAGCATGGTACTAAAAAGTGCACAGCTAAGATAAGGGTCTTGGAAGTGTAGACTCTGACCTCAACTCAGGCAAGAATCACCACAAAGACCCAAGTTTTCCAAACACCCTTAAAGTCATCAGGTACTTATATACTAGAGAAATAGTAAATCCCTCCCAGAATTGGTTATGCCTTTAAACTGACTTTTACGCATTTAGATTTGTTCTAATTTAAGACTGCCCTCTCCTTAATGAACTAGCTGAGCTCAGCAACTCAGTTGTTAGTTCTAAAGAAATAAAATGTGTCATTTATGGACATCACACGGAGAGGCCATGTACCATTCAGGATGCATCTCAGCTGTGTAAATTCATTTTAAAAGGAAAAATCATACCTGTGTTCTAGTGGAACCCGACATTACAAGCCAATATCTAAGGCACGTGGTCATTTTAAATTTCAAAAACTATGCCTTATTTTTTCTCTTTTACATAAGCAATGCTTACTGTTGTTTTAAAACAAGTAAATCAAAGGCCAGTAAAAACTGGAAGCTAATAGCAAAGCAGAAAGAAATCATTAAACCCTGCTTTTACAAAGTTTCAGCCTCTCTCAAAAGCACTAACTTTTTAAACATTAGTATTTTTCATGACTCAAAGGGACTGGAAAGTCATTTACTCGTTTGGCAGTGTCAATCAAGCCACCTTGACACTCTTATTCCACCTATTTTTACTTCTTACCTGCCTAAGCTCCTCCACACAGCAAATTGAGTGTTTAATTGTCCAATCATTTTTAGACCAATAGTTTTTTCTTCTGGCAAAGCCAAAGGACCATAAGAGGCTAATTTGGAGTGTGCAGCATTGCCAAAACTGAACCCATATGTGAGCCCTGCTTTTATGGTATGCAGGCCTCAAGAAGAGAAGCTCTGTCACTGTTGGTGATGGAGTGTCTCTGGGCAGGAAAATTCCAAGCCCCCACATGTAAAGGAGCGACACCTGGGAAGATTATGAGAGCATTTGTAGGCTGTGCATAGTACTAAAAGCTCCGTAGAATCGTTGCACTGCTGCTCTAGTTGGTAACAAATTGAAGCACTTTATAAAATTTGTAGCTCTTCGATAATTTTGAATCACTTTAAAGTGCTCATGCTCCAAACCATAAAGTCTCTCTTAACCACTGCAAACGTATAAAAGGCACATCATCAAAATGACAGTAATCAACTCCTTCAATTTTAGGTGTGAAATTGTTCTGTGTTTTTTCTCGTTGTTTTTGTTGTTCACCTAGAGAAAAAAAAATGGTCATAAGGACACAGTGCACAAAATCCTCCTTTTTCAACAGCACCAAGTAATGAAATTCTTAAAAGCTCTCAGATGAAGAAATATTTTATTTTAGATAAGCTGTCCAAAGATAGGGATGTGTGTGTTTGTGTGTGTGTGTGTGAGATCTGTCTAGAATCCTAAATGAACTGAAAGAGGCCATTTAAAGGTGCAAAGAAGACTCTGCTGATGCAACTCTCTGGGAATGCCCTTGAAATAATATGTACCATGTTGTCTGGGAAAATAAGTGTAGGGATGAAAAAGGAAATGGATTATGCAGTTAAAGCAGCATGAGTTAAAATTATTTTCTTATAGCTTAAGCCACTAGCTGAGGAGCACTGAAACATGGTCATGTTAACACAATTCCCTAGTTTGCTTTTGTCTTTGAATTATTAAGTCCATCCCATTCAGATTAGGTTCTTCAAGCTAATGACTTACATTAACTCTTTATTTGGTTTGTTCATAACCAAACCAAATAAAACCAAACACTAGTTTATAAACAGAGGCATCTCATCAAACTAGTGCAATAATGTCTTCTATTTTCCAGGACAGTTGAAATTATCTTAACAGAAACATTCTACGTCCAGTTTTAGTGCAACTCAAATTTGGTTTACTTGAAGGCATGCATAAAATGAACATAACCTTATAAATTTGAGGCTGCAGTGACATACATCACTTTTGCTCCCAACTCTAGCTCACACTAGTTGGCAGAACTAGTCGCATGGCCCCCACCTAACTGGAATATGGCTGGGAAGTGTGGGGAGCAATTACGTATTTAGGAAGCAGTAAATATCTCTGCCACAGCTTCTGCTCACGTCGGCAGATGCACACCACTAATTTTTAAAATCATACCATGTGTTCATAGAGATCTTACTTTCAAGTCTAAGGTGATTATTTTCAAATATATCATGCATTGAAACTTAACTCTCATTTCTATATTTGTACAGTTGGTGGAATAAGGAACAGATTTTTTCCTCCTGCAAATGAAAACCTAAATTTATAAGATAAGGGCAAAACACAAGCGAGCTCTTATTTGTTTTAGTTCCATGGGGAAAGAAACAGGTCTCTAGCTGAAGGGGTTATGACTTCTTCCCACTGCAGGTAGACTGTCATATATACACATGGTGAAGACAGGAGATGAAATTGTTCCAAAAGACTGTGAGTCCCAGAGAAAACAACATCCTTCCTTGTCCAATCGGGAAGAATGGCATTGCCTTCAGCATATCAGCAGGTGACAGGCTCAGGATGTTCTGGAAAGAGCATACTGAGTGCAGCCCTAACTCTTAACTAGAAGTTAATTTGCCCCAACACAATCTATCATTTCTATGAAAATATATAGCTAAGAAGCCAAAAACACACTTACATTTCATATATGGCATTGAGGCCTTAATTTAAATATTTCTAACCAGTTGTTTCAGACAGCTTGTATTTATGGCTTACATGCCTAAATTAATTTCAGCAACATTTTAGTGACTGAAGAAAATTCCTTTACAAAGCAGCATTTGGTGGTGGGCCTCTGAACCTAAAACAGAATCATCTGGAGACACCAAGCCAAAGAGGATATGATAATACTTGACCAAAAAAGCATGGATTCTACAAGGTTAACACACTTGTTGTAGAACAAATGGTGACAGAACTGTTTTATGTGAGTCTCCATGTGAATGTGTGAACCTAAGAATTTATTAGGAAACAGCTATTACAGAAACTACAAAGAGCTCCAGCAGGTCTCAAGGAAGGGAAGATTGCTTTCCTAGGAAGCACCTGGAAATGGATAGAGTAACTTATTATTGTTTTTGTTTTTTAATTAGGCCAAGTTTTTAGTGGGGGGGCCTTTTGTGGCCAACAGTGAATGGAGAGTCAGGGATACAAAATATCTTACAGTATGTGGGACAATCTTATAACGAAGAATTTCCTGCCAAAAATGGCAGTAGTGCACCAGCTGAGAAATGCTGAGCTAAGCAAATACAAAAACTTAACAATAAAAGTTTAAAAAGCATGGAATATTTTTTATATTCCTCCTCTGATAAAGCAGAACTCTATCATATATCCAGAGAAACACATATTAATCTGGAAAAAGAGATAAGATATATCTAGAGTTTGGATAAACTTGAAAAAAAGGTCAATAACATTTTAAGTTGGTTTTCATTCATAAGTTTAAAATGTAATCTTTGACCCTTTGCTCTTTCTGAACAATGCAGTCCTAGAGGCATCAGGTGGGCTGAGCAAGGTAGGCATCCATGCTGGTGGTAGGGGGGGCCTCTGCTATGCTTTGATTGTTATGTATTCTCCCCCAAATTCATGTGTTGTAACCTAAGATCCAGTGTGATAGTACTAAGAGTTGAGGCCTTTAGAAGGTGATTAGGTCATGAAGGCTCTGCCTTCATGAATGGGATTGGTGCCTTACAAAAGGTCTAGAAGGAAGAGGCTAGATCCTTCTGCCCTTCTGTTCCTTCTACCATGTAAGGACAGAGCATTCATCCTCTCTGGAGGATGCAGCAACAAGCACCAACTTGGAACCAGAGATTGCGTCCTCGCCAGACATTGAAGTTGCCAGTGCCTTGATCTTGCACTTTCAGCCTCCCAAACTGTGAGAAATAAATTTCTGTTCTTTATAAATTACCCAGTCTGTGGTACTTTGTTTTATTAGCACAAACAGACTAAGACATTCCTCATAATACAGAGCAGGGAGTTTGAGCCAAAGAGGTGAGGAGGGGATCCAGGCAGAAAGTGGCCCCAGTACTGTTGTTGGAGCTGAAGTGGGTTAAGGAGCTTCTCCACAGAGGGTCAGCAGTGCCAGTCCTGTGGAGGGAGTCACAACCCAGGCAGGATAAACGAAGCATCCACACCATGGGGTGCATGGTGCGGGTGACATGAGATTTGTTATAAACAGGGAGATGGTGTAATAAGTAAATGTATGAAGGATAACAAGAGACACGTTTCTCACTGTCAAAGAAGGGAGTTACAAATCTGGAAAAGGAGATAGAATGGATCCTGTGGCGTTGATTTGGAGGAATTGGGGGTATTAATGTGAATTCACAGCTGTCAATATATACTGATGAATATGAAAGTAAATGTAAATGTGTGTATGTGTGTACACTTGTGTGTGTGTGTGTGTGTGTATTCACATATAGTTGACCCTTTGTATCTGTGGGGGATTTGTTCCAGGACCCCGTGAGGACACCGAAACCCATGGCATCCCTGATATAAAATGATGTAGCATTTGCATACGATCTACACACATCTTCCCACATACTTTGAACTATCTCGAGATTACTTATAATAAATACAACTTATAATAATACTTATTTACTTATAATAATACAACTTAAATGCTATGTAAATACTTGGTATACTGTTTTGTTTAGGGAATAATGACAAGAAAAAAAGTCTGTACATATTCAGTATGGATGCGAAATTCTTCCCCCCACCGCCCCAGGTATTTTCAGTCTGCAGTTGGTTGAATCCACAGACATAGAACCCACAAATAGAGAGGGCTGATTGTCCGTTCCACAGTTCTGTTCTCTGTCCACTGTCCACTGTGAAGGTCTAGAAATAACGGCAATTGAAAAGAAATAAACACACCTAAATGCTCAGCTTGTGGCTTTAAAAATATCCTTATTCACTAAAAGGAACAAGGGTTTCTTGGAGAAGTAGTTGACTCCAGAGTGCAGAAAGTGCCAGATGAGTCTGGAATGTCTTGCTGTACCAGAAAGTAAAATATGCTCAAAGAATGATGGGGACACATCAAAGGTCACAGGAACCAGCTTGAAGAGGCTTCCTCTGGCTAAATATGGGACAATTTGAGCATCAAAATATGTAATGATAGTAAGAGTTAATGATCCATTGAACAAAGATGGGTTTATATGATAAAAATAAATTATTCACTTATATGAAGGACCAAGATATTTGTATTGTTTCAAGGTATCTCTCCACAAAATAGTTAATAATTCAAAGAGATGAAGACTATTTTTACAGAGGCAAACACTGCCTTAATCTAGGGCTTTAAGTAGACATCATCAGTAATTGTGTGCCAGCTGAGAAATGAGAAAATCTTGGTATCACTTGTGTGATAATCCTGCCAAAGCTGAATAACCTGAATTTACTCATAAGAAAACATACTGTAAGCCCAGACTGACAGTCATCCTCCAAAATAACTGGTCTGTGAAATGGTTTAGACCATGAAAACCAAGAAAAGACTGAGAAGCGGCCGGGCGCGGTGGCTCACACCTGCAATCCCAGCACTTTGTGAGGCCTAGGCGGGCGGATCACAAGGTCAGGAGATGGAGACCATCCTGGCCAACATGATGAAACCCTGCCTCTACTGAAAATACAAAAATTAGCTGGGTGTGGCAGTGTGTGCCTGTAATCCCAGCTACTCGGGAGGCTGAGGCAGAAGAATTGCTTGAACCCTAGAGGCAGAGGTTCCAGTGAGCCAAGATCATGTCACTGCACTCCAGCCTGGCAATAGAGCGAGACTCCGTCTCAAAACAAACAAACAAACAAACAAACAAACAAACTGAGGAACTATTTCAGCCTGAAAAGGCTGGAATAACTAAATTTAATTACTTTAATAACTAAATTTTATTCTGCACCAGCTCATTATAAAGGACATTATTGGGACAATTGGTGAAACCTGACTGTGGTCTGAAGTTTAGATGGGAATCATATATCCATATCAAATTCCGGATTTTGATGATTGTATTGTGATTACATAGGAGAGTATCTTTGTTTGGAAATAAAAAAGAACAAGACACACACACATTACAATTTTAGTGAGTGAAGAGGCATCTTGTGAGCAATTTACTATGAAATGGTCCAGCAAATTAAAAATAAATAAATAAATAAATAAAACATGCCCTCTGTACTGTGTTTGCAATTTTACTATAAGTAGGATGGTTTTAAAATAAATAATGATGATACTAAACTTTTTTGAGTTCTTGCTATAAATTAAGCTGTTTACTAAGTCCTAGGGATACAGTAGTATAAAAAAACTCAGTTTCTGCCACGTGGTTATTACAGTCTAACAGGGAAAACAAGAGTTGAACAAGTAATTAAATGTGCAAGAGAGAAAGGTATTCAACTGTAGAGATTCAAGGGATAGCCCTCTGAAAAAGTGATCTTTATGTTAACGCTCTATTGGATTAGTTGGGTGAAGAGTGAATGAATGTGTGTGCAATGAGACATGGGGATTTTGGATTTTGACAATAGGATATCAATGATAATCATATAATTATGTAAAATCCACTAGATAGTTAAAGAAACTAATGACTTAAGATGTTCACCATGAGTCCGGGTGAGGTGGCTCATGCCTGTAATCCCAGCACTTTGGGAGGCCGAGGTGGGCAGATCACCTGAGGTTGGGAGTTCGAGACTAGCCTGACCAACATGGAGAAACCCTGTCTCTACCAAAAATACAAAATTAACCGGGCGTGGTGGTGCATGCCTGTAATTCCAGCTACTCGGGAGGCTGAGTCAGGAGAATCACTTGAACCCGGGAGGTGTAGATGAGATAGCACCATTGCGGTGAGATGACATAGCACCATTGCACTCCAGCCTGGGCAACAAGAATGAAACTCCGTCTCAAAAACAAAACAAAACAAAACAAAAAAAAACAGATGTTGACCGTCAATCCCAATGGATATTGAAATGTAGATACCAATAGTACATTTAAGCTTCTCAATAAATAGTTTAAATTAATTTATTGAGATAATACCATTACTATTAAAATGTGTAAAAGTAGATTAATCTTTGAAAGAAAAATATGCTATAACATTTTAATTTTATTTTTTATTCTTTTAACTTTCATTTTAGGTTCAGGGGTATATGTGCAGGTTTGTTGTATAGGCAAATTGTGTGTCACAGGGGTTTGCTGTACAAATTATTTCAAAACCCAGATAATAAGCATATTACCTGACTGGCTGTATTTCGATCCTCACCCTCCTCCCACTCTCCACCTGTAAGCAGGCCATTGTTCCCTCTTGTTCCCTTCTTTGTATCCATGTGTATGCAATGTTTAGCTCCCACTTGTAAGTGAAACATACTGTATTTAGTTTTCTATTTCTGTGTTAGTTCACTTAGGATAATGCCCTCCAGCTCCATCCATGTTGCTGCAAAGGACATGATCTTGTTCTTTTTTTACAGCTGCATAGTATTCCATGGTGTATATGTACCACATTTTCTTTATCTAGTCTACCATTGATGGGTTGATTCTATGCCTTTGTCATTGTAAATAGTGCTGTGATAAACATATACATGCATGTGTCTTTATGGGAGAACAATTTATATTCCTTTGGGTATATACCCAATAATGGGATTGCTGGATTGAATGGTAGTTCTGTTTTAAGGTCTTTGAGAAATCACCAAACTGCTTTCCACATAGCTGAACTAATTTACATTCCCACCAGCAGTGTATAAGCATTCTCTTTTCTTTGCAACCTCACCAACGTCTGTGATCTTTTTTGACATTTCAATAAGATCCATTCTAACTGGTGTGAGATGGTATCTCACTGTGGTTTTTATTTGCATTTCTCTAATGATTAGTTAACATGTTGATTTTAAATAGCTACTTCACTCAAAGAAATTCAATATATTTTTATTTATTAGTCCATTTCTTTAACATTATTCTAAGAAGAAGAAACGGTTCATCACTACAACTTCACACTCGGGAAAACTGAGGCAAATTACTTGCACAAGTCCACAGAATTATTTAGATGTAGATCCAAGACTACATCCTTAACTTTTAAACCCTTATCAAATTTTTTAAATTACTTGCACTGAAAATATGTCAGCCATGTTCATAGGCTCAGAACATGAAAAAGAAGAAAATATTTTCTACTTCTTTACAGAGTCTCGTCACACCAGGTGTTCGGTGGGAATCTCGGTCATGCAAGTCCGCCTCCAGTTCAGCCTTCTCCTGCCTCAGCCCCGTGGTCTCGATCTCCTGACCTCGTGATTCGCCCGCCTCGGCCTCCCAAAGTGCTGGGATTACAAGCGTGAGCCACCGCGCCCGGCCTCTACTTCTTTAGGCATAGAAAAAAATAGATTTAGAAAGCAAGAATAGCACTGAATGATCAGTGCAAATATAGTGTTAGTTTATCTGATCAACATCAACTTGAATACTTTTCCCACTATAACCTCACTCAATTTCTCTTCTGTCTCAGACGTTTTACATTTTGATGACTATTCTACTTCTAGAACATTTCAGACCTTTTTTTTTTTTGCAATTCATTCACAAACATAAATGAGCTCCTACTTCCATTCTTCTTAGCCTATTTTATCACAGATCTCTTCAAGAAATTAATAAAAGTTGTGAACCTCTTGCTCCTCAAAATGTTCACCTATAGAAATATTTGCATAAAATTCTGGGAGTTTGGTAAGCACCCTCCCTTCTCAATGTATTCTTAGAATGAACAGTTGTAATTCTGTGTGCCAGCCATTGATTATCTCAATTTCATTTTCTGACAACCCTGTATTGAAAATACTGTATGGAAAGTCCTCATAGTACAGCAGAGGTAACTGGGCCATATCAAGTAGCATACATAGGATTTGAATCAATTTATCTTGCTTCTTGTAGTATTTTTAACATATACAATAGCCTTCAAAACTCATCCACCTAAACTGGGAGGCTTCCCTTCAGCTTCATTCTTCCAATTAGCTTCTTCTGTGGGTCAAATGTTTTAACCATATTTCCACTCATCTGATAAAAATCAAGTCCAAGAAAGCTACAGGCTCCTCAGGATGCTCCTAGAGTTATTACTTCATTAATTATTCTCTTGCTATGTGGTCTCTGGAAAGGCAGCTTTTTTATATATATACTTTAAGTTCTAGGGTACATGTGCAGAACATGCAGGTTTGTTACATATGTATACATGTGCCATGTTGATGTGCTGCACCCATTAACTCGTCATTTACATTAGGTATATCTCCTAATGTTATCCCTCCCCACTCCCCCCACCCCACAACAGGCCCCAGTGTGTGATGTTCCCCACCCTGTGTCCAAGTGTTTTCATTGTTCAATTCCCACCTATGAGTGAGAACATGTGGTGTTTGGTTTTCTGTCCTTGCGATAGTTTGCTCAGAATGATGGTTTCCAGCTTCATCCATGTCCCTACAAAGGACATGAACTCATCATTTCTTATGGCTGCTTAGTATTCCATGGTGTATATGTGCCACATTTTCTTAACCCAGGCTATCATTGATGGACATTTGGGTTGGTTCCAAGTCTTTGCTATTGTGAATAGTGCTGCAATAAACATACGTGTACCTGTGTCTTTATAGCAGCATGATTTATAATCCTTTGGGTATATACCCAGTAATGGGATGGCTGGGTCAAATGGTATTTCTAGTTCTAGATCCTTGAGGAATCGCCACACTGTCTTCCACAATGGTTGAACTAGATTACAGTCCCACCAACACTGTAAAAGCGTTCCTATTTCTCCACATCCTTTCCAGCACCTGTTGTTTCCTGACTTTTTAATGATCGCCATTCTAACTGGTGTGAGATGGTATCTCATTGTGGTTTTGATTTGCATTTCTCTGATGGCCAGTGATGATGAGCATTTTTCATGCATCTGTTGGCTGCATAAATGTCTTCTTTTGAGAATTGTCTGTTCATATCCTTTGCCCACTTTTTGATGGGGTTGTTTGATTTTTTCTTGTAAATTTGTTTAAGTTCTTTGTAGATTCTGGATATTAGCCCTTCGTCAGATGGGTAAATTGGAAAGGCAGCTTTTTAGAAAACCAGTGTAGCTTCTAGAGTCACTGGAAGCTGCTTTTTAAAGTTTCCCAGTGAGGAATGGTCCCTTTGTCCATCTTCTATTTATAACAATCAGGCTGATTATTAATAGGATTGTCACTGGATTTGGCTTTCAAAGTTCTCAACCTTCTCCTTCTGTCTTGTGTACCTCCTTGGTGACAATGTACCCTCATCTCTAGACCATTTCTGTGCCTTTCATCTTCTCTCAATATTAAACAAAGGAAAAATTATATGATAGTCACATGGAGTTTTGGAATAACTAGTTACACATAACTGAAAATCAGGCAGGTGAAAACAGTACCTCTGCCAATAATTTACCTTTTTGTAATATTTATATGTCTAAATATGAAATAAAAATTTCACCCTCTTGTACTTCTATGCATCAGCAATCAGCAGGCAGATGGACAAGATTATTGTTGTTGGTTTAACTGATTGATCATTATAATGAGCAAGAGGGAGAGTGCGTTCAATTTATCTAATTCCCATTAGATGAATTAAGCATGGGCATATTCATGTTTTGCAGAGCCTGAAGCATAAACAATTTGGGGATCCTCTTTAAGAAAAATAGGTCAGGCATGGTGGCTCACACCTGTAATCCCAGCACTTTTGGAGGCTGAGGCAGGTAGATCATGAGGTCAAGAGATCAAGACCATCCTGGCCATCATGGTGAAACCTCGTCTCTATTAAAAATACAAAAATTAGCCGGGCATGGTGGCACGTGCCTGTAGTCCCAGCTACTCAGGAGGCTGAGGCAGGATAATTGCTTGAACCAGGGAGGCGGAGCTTGCAGTGAGCCGAGATTACGCCACTGCACTCCAGCCTGGGTGACAGAGCGAGACTCCATCTCAAAAAAAAAAAAAGAAAAGAAAAATATATAATTATGTAAACATGATTAGGTTAAAAAGTGGATATTTACTTAGAATAAAATATCACAACAAATCTCAATTATTATAACACTGAAAATAACACAAATGTCAAAATATCCAGAAAAATAATATTTTTATTAGGTGACCCACCTCTGGCCCAGCATCGCATGACATGATGCTGGATCAATCAGCACGCTGGGAGTTAGGAATATCCTAGAAGTCAGTCCTATACTTAGATGGCAGGCAAAACTTAATTGTACATGGGAGTGGCAGAAGACCACATAAATATACTTCACGAAGCCCAAATGACATGCGTCAACAATTCAGCTTTCTTGGCCAAATGCCCAGCCATTCCAACCAACATCACCCAACCTCAGGGGCTTTGCAAGTGGGGGGGATGTCTGAGTGGAATCACCACCCATCTTAACTACAATTTTTTCAGGTAATATTAACATTGTAGGTCACCTAGGAAAACAGCTGGTGCAACTTTTATAATTTTGCCTAGTAGCAAATGATTGTCTTCTTTTGAGATTGACACATGATCTTGGCCTTGGCACTGAATGTGGAAAGACAATCCACTGTAAGTCTGCCTCTCTTCTCTCTGCAGGAGAGAACTCATACCTTCATCCATTTTCTCTAACATGAGCCCACCTCTAAGCTTCTCTAGCGTTGTCTCTAGATAAATACATCCTCTATACACTTAGTGATTTCTGCTACATGTGTTTTATTAGCAACTACAAAGATAAAGTTTTAGGAAAGGGACTCAGACTATTTTCTTTTCCTTCCTCTTATGGATAAAGAATCCCTCTCACAGCAGGAGTATAGATTATAAAAGTGTTATAATTCAGATTCCTAGGCATCTAAAATAGTGTTTTAAATAATGTTTTATACTGCTTCCCTGTATCTGTGATAGAGAATATCTCTTTGCTTAACTCTTTTTTTTTTTTGAGACGGAGTCTTGCTCTGTCGCCCGGGCTGGAATGCAGTGGCGCAATCTCGGCTCACTGCAAGCTCCACCTCCCGAGTTCACGCCATTCTCCTGCCTCAGCCTCCCGAGTAGCTGGGACTACAGGCACCCGCCACTACGCCCGGCTAATTTTTTTTTTTGTATTTTTAGTAGAGACGGGGTTTCACCGTGGTCTCGATCTCCTGACCTCATGATCCGCCCGCCTCGGCCTCCCAAAGTGCTGGGATTACAAGCGTGAGCCACCACGCCCGGCCTAATCTGTCTTTTCTTAACATTGAGCCAACTTTCAAGACAGCTTCTGTCCTCCATAAAGTTTTCTCTAGATATCAAATTTGTATTAGTCCTTAATGAAGCATTTACCATACCGTGTGGCAACTATGTCTCTAAACTAGATTATGAGCCATTTAGGGGCAAAGAATGTCTTGTTCACATTTACATGCACAACACACACGTTACAGTGGCAAATAGCAACCACTAAATGTTTGCTGGACAAACCAACGCACATTTGAATAAAGAATACATATCACTAAAACATCCACACACTTACTTTAGAGAGGTATGACTATCAATGAGAACATTTGAAACTTCGCCTGGCTTTTTTCATTTAATTGTTATCATGCAAGGCAATAGCAGTTGTGGAAGTTGATAGAGGTTTTTAATTATTTTCAGATAACCTCAAAAGGTTACGCAGTGGAACTTTTAACTCTCGCAATTTAAGAAGAAAAATGTCTAGCTCACTGCACCCTAAAACACAAAAGCCCATAATTAACCTTTTTTGGGTTCTGTTAAAAACAGATTTACATCACTTACTTTCTGAATCCATTGCCCTGAGGTGTCATCTTCTCTAGTCTTCATTTTCTTCTTCACTGGTAAGAGTTAATAAAGGAGTCTTTTTCATGGGTTCTGAAATTTGGAAAAGGCTGGCATTTCCTCCTACCACTGGATGCCAGGGAGATTGTGGGAAATCTTTGCTTTTATTTTACTTGGTTCTTCTGCTTTGATTTCCTTTGCCTGAGGGTCCAGAGGTATAGGATACCCATCCAAACTCTTAAATATAGGTAGAGAAAGATATAAGAAAACACCATGGAACAATAATATTTTGGCTCTGCTTAGGAAGAGGAGCAAATCTCTGAGTTGTCAGGAATTGATTTTCTAAAGGATATGGATCTCAGACTTTTTATTTCAGGGACCAATATCAACTTTTTATACTAGTAGACCAGATCTAGTATTAGCATCATTTCAAAGCAAAAGATATTTTAACATCACAAACTCTACAAGCAATCTGAGAATAAGGAATAATTATTTATATTGTATCAATTTAGCTTCATGAAAAATATATTACATTGTCCTATTCTTATTTTGCTACAGAACAGCAAAAAACACCATTACATTTAGGAACCTGACTGGGAGCTCTGGTCTTACTCTCCCCACATTCCTGAAATCTAATATTTATATAATTTTCATAAACATTTGGATAAACCTTTTAAGCTTTTTATTTTATTATTCTAAATAATTTTTGTTTTAATATTTCTATTATTTTAGAATAATAAAATAAAAACTTTATTTTAAAATAATTTTGTATTTATAGTTTTTCCCCCTTATTCATAGGGAATATGTTCTTCTTTTTTGTTGTTGTTTTTTTGAGTTGAAAAAGTTCTTTTTCTTTCTTTCTTTTTTTTTTATTACACTTTAAGTTCTGGGATACATGTGCAGAACGTGCAGGTTTGTTACATAGGTATACACGTACAATGATGGTTTGCTGCACCCATCAACCCATCATCTACATTAGGTATTTCTCCCAATGCTATCCTTCCCCTAGCCCCCCACAGGCCCTGTGGTGTGATGTTCCCCTCCCTGTGTCCATGTGTTCTCATTGTTCAACTCCCACTGAGTAAGAACATGCAGTGTTTGGTTTTCTGTTCTTGTATTAGTTAGTTTGCTGAGAATGATGGTTTCCAGCATCATCAATATCCCTGCAAAAGACATGAACTCACCATATTTTATGGCTGCATAGCATTCGATTATGTATATTTGCCACATTTTCTTTACCCAGTCTATCATTGATGGGCATTTGGATTGGTTCCAAGTCTTTGCTATTGTGAACAGTGCCACAGTAAACATACAGGTGCATATGTCTTTATAGTAGAATGATTTATAATCCTTTGGGTATATACCCAGTAATGGGATTGCTGGGTCAAATGGTAATTCTAGTTTTAGATCCTTGAGGAATCACAAAGTCTTCCACAATGGTGGAACTAATTTATACTCCCATCAACAGTGTAAAAGTGTTCCTATTTCTCCACATCCTCTCCGGTATCTGTTGCTTCCTGACTTTTTAATAACTGCCATTCTAATTTGCGTGAGATGGTATCTCATTGTGGTTTTGATTTGCATTTCTCTTATAACCAGTGATGATGAACTTCTTTTCATGTTTGTTGGCTGCATAAATGACTTCTTTTGAGAAGTGTCTGTTCATATCCTTTACCCACTTTTTGATGAGGTTGCTTGTTTTTTTCTTGTAAATCTATTTAAGTTCTTTGTAGATTCTGGATATTAGCCCTTTGTCAGATGGATAGATTGCAAAAATTTTCTCCCATTCTGTAGGCTGCCTGTTCACTCTGATGAGAGTTTCTTTTGCTGTGCAGAAACTCTTTAATTTAATCAGATCCCATTTATCAATTTTGGCTTTTGTTGCCATTGCTTTTGGTGTTTCAGTCATGAAGTCTTTGCCCATGCCTATGTCCTGAATGGTATTGCCTAGGTTTTCTTCTAGAGTTTTTATGGTTTTAGGTCTTACGTTTAAGTCTTTAATCCATCTTGAGTTAATTGTTGTATGAGGTTTAAGGAAGGGATCCAGTTTCAGTTTTCTGCATATGGCTAGCATTTTCCCAACACCACTTATTAAATAGGGAATCCTTTCCCCATTGCTTGTTTTTGTCAGGTTTGTCAAAGATCAGATGGTTGTAGATGTGTGGCATTAATTCTGAGGCCTCTGTTCTGTTCCATTGTTCTGTATATCTGTTTTTGTACCAGTACCATGCTGTTTTGGTTACTGTAGACTTGAAGTATAGTTTGAAGTCAGGTAGCATGATGCCTCCAGCTTTGTTCTTTCTGCTTAGGATTGTCTTGGCTATGCAGGCTCTTTTTTGGTTCCATATGAAGTTTAAAGTAGTTTTTTCCAATTCTGTGAAGAAAGACAATGGTAGCTTGATGGGGACAGCATCAAATCTAGGGCAGTATGGCCATTTTCAAGATATTAATTCTTCCTATCCATGAGCATGGAATGTTTTTCCATTTGTTTGTGTCCTCTCTTATTTCCTTGAGCAGTGGTTTGTAGTTCTCCTTGAAGAGGTCCTTTACATCCCTTGTAAGTTGTATTCCTAGGTATTTTATTCTCTTTGTAGCAATTGTGAATGAGAGTTCAGTCATAATTTGGCTCTCCCTTTGTTTATTATTGGTGTGTAGGACTGCTTATGATTTTTACACACTTATCTTGCATCCTGAGACTTTGCTGAAGTTGCTTATCAGCTTAGGGAGATTTTGGGCTGAGACGATGGGGTTTTCTAAATATACAATCATGTCATCTGCAAATAAAGACAACTTGACTTCCTCTTTTTCTACTTGAATACCCTTTATTTCCTTCTCTTGCCTGATTGCCATGGCCAGAACTTCCAATACTATGTTGAATAGGAGTGGTGAGAGAGGGCATCCTTGTCTTGTGCTGGTTTTCAAAGGGAATGCTTCCAGCTGTTGCCCATTCAGTATGATATTGGCTGTGGGTTTGTCATAAATAGCTCTTATTATTTTGAGATACGTTCCACCAATGCCTTGTTTATTGAGAGTTTTTAGCATGAAGAGCTGTTGAATTTTGTCAAAGGCCTTTTCTGCATCTACTGAGATAATCATGTGGTTTTTGTCATTGGTCTGTTTATGTGATGGATTATGTTTATTGATTTGCGTATGTTGAACTAGCCTTGCATCCCAGGGATGAAGCCAACTTGATCGTGGTGGATAAGCTTTTTGATGTGCTGTCAGATTCGGTTTGTCAGTATTTTATGGAGGATTTCTGCATCAATGTTCATCAGGGATATTGGCCTGAAATTGTCTTTTTTTGTCATGTCTCTGCCAGATTTTCGTATCAGGATGTTGCTGCCCTCGTAAAATGACTTAGGAAGGAGTCCCTCTTTTTCTATTGTTTGGAATAGTTTCAGAAAGAATGGTACCAGCTCCTCTTTGTACCTCTGGTATTATTCGGCTGTTAATCCATCTGGTCCTGGACTTTTTTTTGGTTGGTAGGCTATTAATTGCTGCCTCAATTTCCGAACTTGTTAGTGGTCTATTCAGGGATTCGACTTCTTCCTGGTTTAGTCTTGGGAGGGGGTCTGTGTCCAGGAATTTATCCATTCTTCTAGATTTTCTAGTTTATTTGCATAGAGGTGTTTACAGTATTCTCTGGTTGTAGTTTGTATTTCTGTGGGATCGGTGATGATATCTCTTTTATCATTTTTTATTGCATTTACTTGATTCTTCTCTCGTTTCTTCTTATTAATCTGGCTAGTGGTCTATCCATTTTGTTCATCTTTTCAAAAAACCAGCTCCTGGATTCATTGATTTTTTTGAAGGGTTTTTCCTTTCTCTATCTCCTTCAGTTCTGCTCTCATCTTAGTTATTTCTTGTCTTCTGCTGGCTTTTGAGTTTATTTGCTCTTACCTCTCTAGTTCTTTTAATTGTGATGTTAGGGTGTCAATTTTAGATCTTTCCTGCTTTCTCTTCTGGGCATTTAGTGCTACAAATTTCTCTCTACACACTACTTTAGCTGTGTCTGAGAGATTCTGGTATGTTGTGTCTTTGTTATCATTGGTTTCGAAGAACATCTTTATTTCTGCCTTCATTTGTTTATTTACCCAGTAGTCATTCAGGAGCAGGTTGTCCAGTTTCCATGTAGTTGTGCGGTTTTGAGTGAGTTTCTTAATCCTGAGTTCTAATTTGATTGCACTGTGGTCTGAGAGACTGTTTGTTTTAATTTCCATTCTTTTGCATTTGCTGAGGAGTGTTTTACTTCCAATTATGTGGTCAATTTTAGAATAAGTGCTATGTGGTGCTGAGAAGAATGTATATTCTCTTGATTTGGAGTGGAGAGTTCTGTAGATGTCTATTAGGTCCGCTTGGTCCAGAGCTGAGTTCACATTCTGGATATCCTTGTTAATTCTCTGCCTCATTGATCTGTCTAATAATAATGATTGTGTGTCTTGGGGTTGCTCTTCTCTAGGAGTATTTTTGTGGTGTTCTCTGTATTTCCTGAATTTGAGTGTTAGCCTGCCTTGCGAGGTCGGGGTAGTTCTCCTGCATAATATCCTGAAGAGTGTTTTCCAACTTGGTTCCATTCTCCCCTTCACTTTCAGGTACACCAATCAAACATAGATTTGGTCTTTTCACATAGTCCCGTACTTCTTGGAGGCTTTGTTCATTTCTTTTCACTCTTTTTTTCTCTAATCTTGTTTTCTCACTTTATTTCATTCAGTTGATCTTCAATCTTTGAAATCCTTTCTTCCAGTTGATTGATCCGGCTATTCTTACTTGTGTATGCTTGATGAAATTCTCGTGCTGTTTTTCAGCTCCGTCAGGTCACTTATGTTCTTCTCTAAACTGGTTATTCTAGTTAGCAATTTGTCTAACCTTTTTTCAAGGTTCTTAGCTTCCTTGCATTGTGTTAGGACATGCTCCTTTAGCTTGAAGGAGTTTATTATTACCCACTTTCTGAAGCTTACTTCTGTCAATTCATCAGCCTCATCATCCAACCAGTTTTGTTCCCTTGCTGGCGAGGTGTTGTGGTCCTTTGGAGGAGAAGAGGCATTCTGGTTTTTTAAATTTTCAGCCTTTTTGCACTGGTTTCTCCCCATCTTAGTGGATTTATCTATCTTTTGTCTTTGAAGTCAGTGACCTTCAGTGGGGTCTCTCAGTAGACATCCTTTTTGTTGATGTTGAAAGTATTCCTTTCTGTTTGTTAGTTTTCCTTCTAACAGGCCCTTCTGCTGCAGGTCTGCTGGAGTTTGCTGAAGGTCCACTCCAGACCTTGTTTGCCTGGGTGTCACTGGTGGAGGCTGCAGACCAGCAAAGATTGCTGCCTGTTCCTTCCTCTGGAAGCTTTGTCCCAGAGGGTTTCTTGCCAGATGCCAGCCATAGCTCTCCTGTATGAGGTGTCTGCCAACCCCTGCTGGGAGGTGTCTCCCAGTCAGAAGGCACGGGGGTCAGGGACCCACCTGAGGAGGCAGTCTGTCCCTTATTAGAGCTCAAATGCTGTGCTGGTAGATCCACTACTCTCTTCAGAGCTGCCAGGTAGGGACATTTAAGTCTGCTGAAGCTGCTCCCACAACCACCCCTTCCCCCTGGTGCTCTGTCCCAGGGAGGTGGGGGTTATATCTATAAGGTGGGGCTGCTGCCTTTTTTTCAGAGATGCCCTGCCCAGAGAGGAGACAGTCTGGCCTCAGTGGCCTTGCTGAGCTGGGGTGGGCTCCACCCAGTTCAAACTTCGTGGAGGCTTTGTTTACATTGTGAGGGTGAAACCACCTACTTAAGCCTCAGCAATGGGAGATGCCCCTCCCCCCACCCAGCTCCAGTGTTCCAGATCGAGCTCAGACTGCTACTGTGCTGGCAGAGAGAATTTCAAGCCAGGGGATCTTAGTTTGCTGGGCTCCCTGGGGGTGGGACCAGCCGAGCCAGACTACTTGGCTCCCTGGCTTCAGCCCCCTTTGCAGGGGAGTGAACGGTTCTGTCTCACTGACGTTCCAGACACCACTGCGGTATGAAAAAAATCTCCTGCGGCTAGCTTGGTGTCTGCCCAAAAGGCCACCCAGGCCACCCAGGGTCCTGGTGGTGTAGGCACTGGAAAGAATCTCCTGGTCTACGGGTTGCAATGACTGTGGGGAAAGCACCGTATCTGGGCTGGAGTGCACAGTGCAGTCCCTAATGGCTTCCCTTGGCTGGGAGAGGGAGTTCCCTGACCCCTTGTGCTTCCCGGGTGAGGCAACGCCCCACCCTGCTTTGGCTCACCCTCCTTAGGCTGCACCCACTGTTTAACCAGTCCCAGTGAGATGAACTGTGTACCTCAGTTGGAAATGCAGAAATCACCCACCTTCTGCGTCGATCTTGCTGGGAGCTGCAGACCAGAGCTGTTCCTATTCAGCCATCTTGCCAGCAACCCTCTGGGAGTATGTTCTAAAACCCCAGTGGATGCCTGAAACCACAGATAGTACCAAACCCTATACATACTATGTTTTTTTCCTATACATATAATAAGATCTAATTTATAAATTAGGCACAGTAAAAGATTAACAATAAAATGAAAACATTATAACACCATACTAATAAAAGTTATGTGAATGTGGTCTCTCTCTCTCAAAATAGCTTATTGTACTGTACTCACCCTTCTTCTTGTGATCTGTCAATCTGATAACCAAGGCGACTACTAAGTGACCATTGAGTGGGTAGCATATACAGCATGGATACACGGGACAAAGGGATGATTTATGTTTTGGAGTGGGACAGCAAGAGATTTCATCTTGCTGCTCAGAATAGTGGCAATTTAAAACTTGTAAATTGTGTATTTCTGGAATTTTTCATTTAATATTTTCAATGGTTGATCATAGGTTGATCACTGAAATCACAGAAAGCAAAACTGCAGATAAGGCAGAGCTATCATACAGAAAAATAGCAAAGATAGTACAGAGAGCTCCACATCCCCTAAACCCAGGTACCCATATTATCAACATCTTATATTAGTATGGTACATTTATTATAACTGATAAACCACTTTTGATACATTACCTGAAGTCCATACCTCATTCACATTTCCTTAGTTTTTATCTAATGTCCCTTTTCTGTTCCAGGATCTTATATAGTATACCACATTACATTTAGTTGGCATGTCTCCTTAGTCACTTCTTGTTTTTAAGTTTCTCTGAATTTCCTCGTTTTGGGTATTCTTGAAATTTCTGAGTAGTACTGGTCAGGTATTTTGTAAAATGTTCCTCAGTGGGGATTTTTCTGATATTTCTTTCATGATTCGACTGGTATTATGGGTTTGTGGGAGAAACACCACAGAGGTAAAATGCCATTCTCATCCCATCATATCAGCAGTACAAACTATTAACATAACTTATCATTGTTGATGTTAACCTTTATCTCTTGGCTAAGGTGATGTTTTTCAGGTTTCTTCATTATAAAGTTATTCTTTTTCTCCTTTTCATACTGTACTTTTCCTAGCAAAGTCACTTTGTATTTCCCACATTTAAGAAGTGAGGAGTTGGGCTGGGTGTGGTTGCTCATGCCTGTAATCCCAGCACTTTGGGAGGCCGAGGTGTGTGGATCATGAGGTCAGCAGTTTGAGACCAGCTTGACCAACATGGTGAAACCTCATCTCTACTAAAAATATTAAAAAATTAGCTGGGTGTGGTGGCGGGCACCTGTAATCCCAGCAACTTGGGAGGCTGAGGCAGGAGAACTGCTTGAAACCAGAAGGTGGAGGTTGCAGTGAGCTGAGATTATGCCACTGCACTCTAGCCTGGGCAATAAGAGCAAAACTCCATCTAAAAAAAAAAAAAGAAAAAAGAAATGAGGAGTTATGATCGCCCTCCTTGAGGGTGGAAGATGTATGCAAATTATTTGGAACTGATCTGAGTTTGAGATTTATCTGTTCTGCCCCGTTTATTGATTTATTCAACCATTTATTTCCATCAGTATGGACTCATGGATGTTCACGTTATGCTTTGGGTTATAATTTAATATCACTTTACTGTGCTGCTCAAATTGTTCCAGTTTGAACATTGGGAGCACTTTTCAGTTGGCTCCTGTGTCCCTTTGACATAGTCTTATTTTTTTTTTTTCCTATTTTTTTGTTGGGTTTGACTTTAGTTCTGGCTTTTCTGTTGGTGGTAGTGGTGGTGATTTTTGTTTGTTTTGTTTTGAGTACTTCTTGTACATTCTGGCACAAGATGTTCCATGCTCATCTTGTATATTTACTGCCCCAATTCTAGAATCAGCCATTTCTTCAAAGAGCCATGGTTCATTTGTTGACTAATGGTATTAGAAACCAAGATATGGTGGAGGTTGCAGTGAGCCGAGATCGCACAACTGCACTCTAGCCAGGCAGAGCCAGACTCCATGCCCGCTACCCCCACAAAAAAGAAAAGAAACCAAGATATGGGTGCCAGGAATAATGCACTGTGTAGCCTTTTCAGATTGGCTTCTTTCACTTAGCAATATGCAATTAAGATTCATCTAAGTCTTTGCGTGACTTCATAATTTATTCTTTTTCATTGCTGAGTAGAACTCCATTGCATGGATGTACCATAGTTTGCTTATTCATTCACCTGTTGAAGAACATCTTGGTTACTCCCAGTTTTTGGTGATTATGAATAAAGCTGATATAAACACTTGTGTGCAGGGGTTTGTATTGACATAAGTTTTCAAAGCAGTTGAATAAATACCTTAGGAGTGTGGTTGCTGGATGGTATGGAAGAACTTTTCTTTTTTTTTATTTCCAACTTTTAAGTTCAGAGGTACATGTGCAGGATGTGCAGGTTTGTTACATAGGTAAACACGTGCCATGGTGGTTTGCTACATAGATTATCCCATCACTCAGGTACTAAGTCCAGCATCCATTAGCTATTCTTCCTAATGCTCTCCCTCCTCCCATGCCCCACCCTCTAATAGGCCCCAGTGTGTGTTGTTTCCCCCGATGTGCCCATGTGTTCTCATCATTTAGCTCCTACTTATAAGTGAGAATATGTGGTACTTGGTTTTGGTTTTTTGTTCCTGCATTAGTTTGCTAAGGATAATGGCCGCCAGCCCCATCCGTGTCCCTGCAAAGGTTATGATCTCATTCCTTTTTATGGTTGCATAATATTCCATTGTGTATATGTACCACATTTTTTTTATCCAGCCTACCATTGATGGGTATTGAGGTTGATATCATGTCTTTGCTATTGTGGATAGCATTGCAATAAATATATGCAGGCATGTATCTTTATAATACTAATAGAATGATTTAGGCCCAGCATGGTGGCTCATGCTTGTAATCTCAGCACTTTGGGAGGCCAACACGGGTGTATTGCTTGAGCTCAGGAGTTTGAGACCAGCCTGTGCAACATGACAAAATCCCATCTTTACAAAAAATACAAAAATTAGCCAGATGTGGAGACACATGCCTATAGTCTCAGCTACTTGAGGTGGGAAGATTGCTTCAGCCTGGGAGGCCAAGGTTGCAGCAAGCCAAAATCATGCCACTGCACTCAAGCCTCGGTGACAGAGCCAGACCCTTTCTCAAAATAATAATAATAGAACAATTTTTTTCTTTTTTTTTTTTTGCAGTTGCAAGATTTAATAGAGTGAAATAGAGTGAAAACAGAGCTCCCATACAAAGGGAGGGGCCCCAAAGGGGGTTGCCGTTGCCGGCTCGAATGCCTGGGTTTATATCCCAATCCTTGTCCCTCCCACTGTGCTCTCAGGCAATAGATGATTGGCTATTTCTTTACCTCCTGTTTTTTGCCTAATTAGCATTTTAGTGAGCTCTCCGATTGGTTGGGTGTGAGCTAAGTTGCAAGTCCCATGTTTAAAGGTGGATGTGGTCACCTTCCCAGCTAGGCTTAGGGACTAGGAAATCCAGCTAGTCCTGTCTCTCAGTCCCCCCTCTCAACAGGAAAACCCAAATGCTGTTGGGGAAGTTGGCCGATGACTGCTCTAACTGCTTCCTGCTGAACTGGGGCATGGTAGGGGTTGTGCAGTTGAGATTTCCTCGGGAGGGGTGCCTTCGATGTCATTAACATCGGAGCACAGGCTAGCAGGCCAGTTCAGGGGTCTGCAGTGGATCTTAGTCATGGACTGCATCTGGGGCTCCATTTGAAGAACCATTTGTAGTTTTACAGTTTCAATTCGTTTTGGAGGTCCCTTCGTGGTCGCCAAAATGTTACCGGGGGTCCTTGCTCACAGAGCTCCCAAGATGGTAGTGGGCCACTTCCAAGATGATGACAAGCCTTGTGTTCTCTGACCTGGGGTTCTGGGCCTCACAGATTCCAAGGAATGGAATCTTGGGCCATGGGGTGAGTGTTATACCTCTATTAGAAGCTGTGGGTCATGGAAGAGAACCGTGGAACCCAGTGACTAGTGTTCAGCTCGATTAGGATGAACCCAGGCACTTAGCCATGCAAGAACAATGGCAGGCGTTTAGCATGATCGGGAGTGACAAGGGGAGTCTCGCTGGATCAGGAGCACAGCGGACACCCTGCTGGATCTGGAGGGATGGGAGTCCGTGGCAGGATGGGAGTCAGTGGCGGGTCTGCGACAGCGGCAAACAGCAGAGGTGGACAGCGAGCAAAAAGCTCAGCTAGAGCCGTAACAAACATGGACAAGAAGAGTGCAGTTGCAAGATTTAATAGAGTGAAATAGAGTGAAAACAGAGGGGACTCAAAGGGGGTTGCCATAATAGAACAATTTCTATTCCTTTGGGTATATACCCAGTAATGGGATTGCTGAGTCGAATGGTATTTCTGCCTCTAGGTCTTTGAGGAATCACCACATTGTCTTCCACAATGGTTGAACTAATTTACACTCCCATCAACAATGTAAAAGCCTTCCTTCTTCTCCACAACCTCACCAGCATCTGTTGTTTTTTGACTTTTTAATAATAGCCATTCTGACTGGTTTGAGATGGTATCTCATTGTGGTTTTGACTTGCATTTCCTAACAGTCAGTGATGTTGAGCTTTTTTTCATATGTGAAAAACTTTTCTTTATAAGGCACTGCTAAATTGTCTTCCAAAGTGATTGCACCATTTTACACTTCCACAAGGAACAAATGAGAGTTCTTGTTTCACATCCTTGCCAGCAATTGGTATTGTTGGGTTTTTGGATATTAGCCATTCCAATTGGTAATGTAGTGGTGGCTCATTGCTATATTATATATACACATGTATGTATTTTATTTATAAATATATGATTCAGTGAAGAAATGAATCATTACATGTAATAACATCATAGTACATTAGCAGAGGCAGCCTTAGACTACTACTGTTTCCCAACTCCTGACTCCTCTAGAAAAGCTTATATGTTAAGGCAGTAGGAATCTGACCCAGAGTAACAGACAGCTTTTACACTGTCTAGATACATATAAGAACTGAAAATTCTTAATTTGTCCAAGAGCAACATAATAAGTCTGAATATTTAACTTTCATACATATATTATTTATATTCACATACTACTTAAAACTATTAAAAGTCTGATCCAGAAATGAATGCCAAATGCGAAATAATAACAAATCCTATAATTAGACATCGGTATAAATAGGAACCTAATAATAGCTGCTTAGAATCTATTTGTCTTCTTTATTATTAAAAATAGAATACACACTCCCCAGTTGTCAAGTAATCAATCAAGGATTGGGTGCTATGCTTTGAAGGATTACATGATGTTCCTTTCAGTTCATGATATGCAGGAGCTAAGAAGAACCAGGTTGTGTGGTATTTAGAGAAATAATGTGAGCAACCACCCAAATGAAAGTTAAAATAATTATTGACCTTTGATCTTACAGTTGCTGTATTATTTAGTTGGGATAACTTAAAACCAAAGTTATCAAACATATAAGAGTTATCACATTCAAGAGCAAGCAAGATAATTTTCAAAGTTTAAACTGATTCATTTAACAATGTTGAAAACAATTCTTAAAAATGCTGATTGAAACATCAGTTTGTACATTTACAAGTCCATTCTTCAATATCTATTTGGTAATCCCAATCAGTGTGATTAAGATTTTAAATACTAAAATACTATTACTAAAATTATAAAAAGTTCTATTGTAGCCATTTTAGGCTTTCATATTCAGCAAATAGGATATCAGATTAGCTTTGTTTTTTTCTTTCAGGAGTGGGCAGGAGTAAAATTAAGATTTTAAAATAAATATATTTTTATGTATGATTTCATGTTTGCTGGGTGGGGGGAGCTCCACTATTTTAACAGCCTATTATATACTTATCAGTAGCATCACTAATTTTAGCTTTTTCTCAGAAGTATCATAGTCATATAGGAAACTGCACATAACTCCATAGCTTGAATTTTCACAAATAGAACACAACTCTGTAGCTAGCACCTAGATTAAGAAGCAAAATAGTTCCAGCACCTCAGAAGCCCCCTTTAAGCTACTTTGCAATCATTACACCATCCAGATTTCCAACAGCATGTTTGTTTTGTCTGTTTTAGTACTTTGCATAAATGGAATTGCAGTGTCTTTTGTTGCATGTTTTCTTAGTATCAATGTTTGTGAGATTCACCTACATTGGTGCATATAGTTATAGACTATTTCTTCCCATTGCTATACACTACATCTACTATTTCATTGTAACTCTACCACAATTTATCTATTTTGATGTCACTCATTGTGAATGTACCACAATTTATCTATTCATTCTAATGTTGAAGGACATTTTAATGTTTCTCCACTTGGGAGTAAAGTGCTATTATCTATGGTGTAGTACATGTCATTTAATAACATGTATGGAATTTGGGGGGTAAATACTTACCAGTGAAATTGTCACAAGGAAACATGATCAGCCTTAAAAGAAAATGACTAAGTTTTTCAGTTTAACATGTATAGCAATTAGGATACATAGCAATACATAGCAATTGCTTAGAATGTACAGCAATTTAAATCCTCATTTACATTGTGAAAGTTTTTCACATTCTTGCCAATGTTTGTTACTCTCCATCTTTTGTTTCTTATTTTACCAATAAGAATGAGGTTGAAGATATTTTCCACCTTTTCAAACTTAGCCCTTTTGTTAGATGTATAGTAGTACCACACTGTACTTTAATTTTCCTGATGATTAATGAAGTCACGCATGTTTTCATGTTATTGACCACTTGGATATCCTCATTTGTGACATGCCATTTTCTCTTTTTTGGTGTCTTTTAAAAATATATAAATACGATTGATTGTAAGTATACTTTGTAGATTCTGGGCATGAGGTTTTTTGGAAAGTATTTTTAAAATCTCATTATAAGGTCTTGTTTTACCCTCTTGATGGTATTTTTCTGTTGTGAACAGAGTTTTTAAATTTTTATATAGTCCATTTAACCAATTTTCTTTATTAGCAGGTTTTTTTTGGTCCAGTTTCCCCAATTTTGCCTAGTCAAAAATCACACGTAGGTTAAACATAGGATCTGTCTGTGATTTTTTGTATTGTCTGAGAAAAGAGTCAACATACACTTTTATTGTATATAGATACGCAACTGATTCACCATCATTAAATGAAAAGGTCACTTCTTGTACTTACTTGCAGTATGACTTGTAACAAAGGATAAATGCTTGAGGTGATGGGTACCCCATTTACTCTGATGTGATTATGCCTGTATCAAAATATCTCATGTATACACCTACTATGTAGCCACAAAAATTAAAAGTTTTAAAAAAATTAAAGTAGGTGTTTGTGTATGTATGGGTCAGTTCCTGGAATTTCTGGTCTGTTTTATTGGTCACATTTTTCCAAAACCACTTAGCAATAGCACATCCACTTTATTAGAAGAACTTTAGAATGTATCATTTTCTCTGGGTTCTTTTTTCAAAATTGCATCAACGAATTTTGGCTTTTTGTACTCCATATGAAGTTTTAAATCAACTTACTGGTTTCCACAAAGATACCTGCTCGGCTTTTTATTGAGACTGTACTGAAATTGTAGACTTGAGGGATTGACATCTGTGCAATATACTTTATATATCTCTCCATTTATTTAGAAATTCTTCACTTACAAAAATGTTTTGTAATTTTTCAGTGAGGAGGTCTTGGCACATCTTTTATTAGATTTAGTCGTATGTATTTGGGGGCTTTTGATGTTACGGTCAATGGCAACATTTAAAAATATTGTTTTCAGTCAGTTGCTGGTATGTGAAAATACAACTAATTTTTAAATATTGACCTGTGTACAGCAACCTTGCAAATACAGTTTAGTTTTTATATTTTGATGAGGAATTTTAAATACGTATTTTAGGTACACATACACAATCATATTGAATAGTGAATAATGACAGTTTTGACCCTTCTAATCTTAATGTTTGTTTGTTTTGATCTTGTGTTACTTTACTGCCTAGGACCTCCAGTACAAGATTAAATGGAAATGGTCATAGTAGGAATCCTTGTCTCATTTCTGAGCACAAGAGAAAAGTCTTCAATAACACGCTTCATGATTAATGTTTGCCGTTGGTTTTTAGTAGATAATCTTCCTCCAATTCAGGATGCTTCTCTCTCATCCTAATTTTCTGAAAAGCTTTATTGTGAATGGCTATTACACTTTGTCAAATGCTTTTCTTGAATCCTAAGATTTAGTTTAGCTGTTTGCATTTTTTCCTCTCAATCTGATAAATTATGTTAACTGGCTTTTAGATGTAAAGCGAACCTGGATTAAATCTCACTTGGTTTGATGCATATATCACTAAATTGGATTAGCTAATAATTTTACTAAGGGTATTTACATCTATAATTATAAGAGAGATTGGTTTTTAATTTGTTCTTTCTTGTAATATCCCTATGATTCTGGAGTCAATATTACCTTGCCTTATGAAAAGAGTAAGGAACCATTCACTCTGGAAGAGTTTGTGCAAAATTGTTATTATTTCTTCCTCAACTATTGGGCAAAATTCACAGATAAAGCCATCTGGGCTATGAATTTTCTTTGTACAGAAATTTTTAAATAATGGATTTCCTTTATTTAATATAAGATTTTTCTATTTCTTCCTTTGCTGCTTTGGTAATTGCCTTTTCCAATAAATGTTTCGCTTCATTTGTCAAATTTATTGATGTAAGGCTGTTCATAATACAGATTATCTCTTATGCAAAATGCAACCAGAAGTGTTTCAGATTTGGGGTTTTTTTCTGGTTTTGGAATATTTTTGCATTATACTTAACAGTTAAGCATTCCAAATCCAAAAGTCTGAAATCCAAAATGCTCTAATTAGTATTTCATTTGAGCATCATGTGGGCACTCAAAAAGTTTTGGATTTTGGAGCATTTCAGATCTCATATTATGAAACTTAGGATGCTCAACCTATATACTCTTCATTTTTCAAAATTTTATTATAAATATTTCAAGTAATATTCTTGGAAGGTTGAATTTTACAATGAACACACATGTATGCTTCACTTGGATGCTACATATTTTATGTTTTAAAATGTATCTGTCAACTCATCACTCACAGTTCTAGCAATTTATCTTATTTCGGTGGGAATTTTTAAGTAAATTACAGATATACTTCCCCCTAAATATTCTTTGCATATTATTAGAGTTCAATATGTTTAGTTTTTTTCTCATAGTTTTTTCTTTTTTGGGTAAAATTTACATTAGATGAAATGCACAAATTTTAAGTGGACATCCATTGAATTTTGACAGAGGCATATATGCATTTAACCCAAATCCTACAAGATATAAAACATTCTCATTCCAGAAAGTTTCCTTATGCCTCTTCCCAGTCAATCCCTACCTCTACCATTCCTGAAAGTCAACCATTCTTCTGATATTTTCCACCGTACATTAGTTTATTCTAGAAATTTATATAAATTGAATTTACAGTATGCACTCTGTTTTATAAGACTTATTTCAGCATATTAAAAGAATCATCCAGGTTTTGCATAAATCATCAGTTTGTACTTTTTCACTATTATTCCATTGTATATTTATACCAGTGTGTGTATATATTCTACTACTGATAGACACCTGGGCTTTTTTTAGTCTGGGACTACTTTGAATAAAGCTGCTATGAACATTCTTGACCTTTTTGTAGATGTGTTTTTCTCTTGAGTAAACACATAAATGTAAAATTGCTGGGTCACAGGATAGGTGTAAATTTAGTTTTATAAGAAACTATTACAACTTTTTTGTAAAGTAGCTGTGTCATTTTCATAGTAGATGTACCACAAAGTATCAGAGTTCCAGTTGCATCATATCCTTGTCTACATTTGGTATAGTGGTATTTCATTTTGATTTTAATTAGCATATCCCTGATGACTAATAATGTTGAGTTACACATCTTTTAAGATTGTATGTGAATGGAAGCCTGTCTCTGAAAGGAATATTACTGGGGGAATAAAAATTCTCTAAGAAGAAATTAAAATCAGAAGCTGGGGACTTCCTCTTCCAATTAAGGTGAAATTAATAGGGACCAGATTCACTCCTCTATTTTAGAAAACTAAATAACTAAAGAAATTCTACATGAAACCTTGATTGTTCCAGCTTACTGACTTGATTGTCCAGTCACAGCACAGGGGAAAAACTAAACAAAGCCCAGTGGTCTTCCTGAGTTGAGAATCTGGTAAGGCTAAGGGAACTACAATGGACAGAAAAGAGTACCAGAAAGGAAGGCATGTGGTGAGGAAGCTCTATAGAGGTAGAGGTTCCCTCACATCTTCAGCCAAGTTCTGACCAATGCATGCATTTGAGGAAATTTCCAAGTGTTGGGGAAAGAATCACCAAAAAGGACAGGCAGAACAATCCTCTGGACTCATACAAGGATAGGAATAGTGTAATTCCTGTTCCTATTAGCCAAAGTAGGAAAACCTTTTAATACATGGGGCACTGGTAGAGTATTCAAAAGGGTATTGCCTCAGTATGGGTAAAAATTAGCATGAAATTAAAGTCTGATCTCACCTTAAATACAAGCCTCAAAAGAATCAAAACTGCCTCCTTGGTTTCCTATTGACTTAGTTGGATCCCAGCACAAAGCTCAAGAATACAGTTATGCACTGGTTAACGATGGAGATAGGTTTTGAGAAATGTGTCATTAGGCAATTTAATCATTGTGCAAATATCATAGGGTGGACTTACACAAACCAAGATGGTGCAGCCTACTACACATCTACGTTATATGGTATAGCCTATTGTTCCTAGGCTACAAACCTGTGCAGTTTGTTACTGTCCTGAATACTGCAGGCAATTGTAACACAATTTTAAGTATTTGTGTATCTCACCATAGCTAAACAGAAAAGGTATAGTAAAAATACAGTATAAAAAAAGTAAAAATAGTATACCTGTCTAGGGTACTTACCATAAATGGAACTTGTAGGACTGGAAGTTTCTTTGGATGAATCAGTGAGTGATGAGGGAAAGTGAAGGCCTAGGACATTACTGCACACTACTGTGGACTTACAAACACTGTATACATAGGCTACTCTAAATTTACAAAGATATTGTCTTTCTTCAATAATTAATTAAACTTAGCTTACTGTCACTTTTTACTTTATAAACCTTTTATTTTTCAATTTTGAGTTCTTGTAATAGCTTAGCTTAAAACACAAATACACAGAGCTGTACAAAAATATTTACTTTCTTTATATGCTTATTCTATATGCTTTTTACTATTTTCAAAGCTTTTTATTTTTATTTTTTATTTTTTAAACTTTTTGTTAAAAAACAAGACACACCTGCATTAGCCTACGCCTGCACAGCGTCAGAATCTTCAATATCCCTGTCTTACCCTCTACATCTTATACCACTGGAAGGTCTTCAGGGGCAGTAACAATCATGGCACTGTCATCTCCCATGATAACAATGTCTTCTTCTGGAACACCTTCTAAAGGATCTGCTTTTTTCTTCTAATAAGTAGGACCATACTCTAAAATAATAATAAAAAGTATAACAAATACATGAATCAGTAACATAGTAGCTTATTACTGTTATTAAGTATAATGTGCTGTGTATAATTGTGTGCTAGGCTTTTATATGACTGCCAGTGCAGCAGGTTTGTTTACGCCAGCATCACCACAAACATGAGCAATGCAGTGCACTAAATGTTATGATGGCTATGACATCACTAGGTGATATAAGTTTTTCAACTCCATTATAATTCTATGGGACCACTGTTATATACCCAGCTCATTGTTGACCAAAAAGTTATTATGTAGTACATGACCCTATTTAAGGAAAAAAATACCTCGTACTCAACAGGCAAAACTCATAATGTCTGGAATCCAGTCAATGATTTTCAGTAATGCAAAGAAGCAGGAAAACATGACCCACAACAAAAAGAAAAATCATTCAATAGACACAAGATAAAATTAGTAGACAAGAACATTGAATCTGCTATTATAACTATATTTTATATGTTCAAGAAAGTAGAGGAAAGCATAAACATATTTTTAAAGACTCAATTTGAACTTAGTTCTAAAGGTTTTCTAAAATGTCTGAGATCGAAAAATTCACTGAATTAGTTAAATACCAGACAGGATGCTGCCAAAAATAAAAAGACAAATTGAAAACATAGCATAGCAATAAAAACTACCCAAAATGAAACACAGAAAGAAAAAAGAAACCTGGAAAAAAATGAACAGAGCAACAGTGAGTTGTGGGACAAATTCAGTCAAACAGACCAAAAAATGTTTGTATTGCTTTACAAGTTAACAACAAATACAGCTGAATAATCATAAACATGGCACTTCTAATTCTCAAACTGGAGGGACAAGACCAGGAAAATGCTCTTCCACTTAAAACGCATTTGTTAAAACTGAAATCCACAACTTCTGTCAAGACCTTCAATCTTCTCAAGCAAAATCAACACCTATAAAGAGTCAAAGAAAACTATTAATAGTATCAAGTTTACTCCACATGTCTGAGTATGTAACTGAAAGGTCTTACATGTTTTTATACAGGTAGTGCTTTTACTAAACATTTTATGTAGCCATCCTAGGCACTTTTAAGAATATAACACCCTTTAAACACATTCTTTTGCAGAAACAGATGTCAAGAAAATTGTAAAATCCAACGATGCATTGCAATCAACTTTCTCCTCTCTCCTCAGGAGGAAAAACTAGTCAGCCTTTAACATGGCCTGAAATAAAAAGCCAATGATCAAAGAACCTGAATGAACCCAAGTAATAAGAAACATAAAATGATACCAAGGATCATCATATTGGAATTGCTAGAGGTTGAACACTTTTTCATGTGCTTAATGGTCAACTGTGAAGTGCCTATTCAGATGTCTCACCCATTTCCTAATCTATTTTTTTAATTCTTTATATATCCTGATTCCAGTCTTTTGTCTCGTTTTGCAAGTATTTTATTTCAAGTTGTAACATGTCTATTTCCTTAAGTTTTTTTTGATAAGTTTTTAATTTCTATGAAATCTTTTTTTTTTTTTTTTTGAGACGGAGTCTCACTCTGTCGCCCAGGCTGGAGTGCAGTGGCGCAATCTCGGCTCACTGCAAGCTCCGCCTCCCGGGTTCACGCCATTCTCCTGCCTCAGCCTCTCCGAGTAGCTGGGACTACAGGCGCCCACCACCACGCCCGGCTAATTTTTTGTATTTTTAGTAGAGACGGGGTTTCACCGTGGTCTCGATCTCCTGACCTCGTGATCCGCCCACCTCGGCCTCCCAAAGTGCTGGGATTACAAGCATGAGCCACCGCGCCCGGCCTATGAAATCTTTTATTGTTAAAAATAATTTTATGGGGGCCAAGTGCGGTGGCTCACACCTGTAATCCCAGCAATTTGGGAGGCCAAGGCAGGTGGATTAGCTGAGGTCAGGAGTTCAAAACTAGCCTGGTCAAAATGGTGAAACGTCTCTACTAAAAAAAAGAATTAGCTGCACGCCTGTACTCAGGAGGCTAAGGCAGGAGAATCGCTCGAACCCAGGAGGCAGAGGTTGCTGAGATTGTGCCGCTGCACTCCAGCCTGGGCAACAAAGTGAGAGTCCGTCTCAAAAAACAACAACAACAAAAAACCAATTTTATGGTTAATACTTTGTGTCCTAAGAAATCTAAACCCACCACTAATTGCCAAACTATGTTGTAGCTTTTACATTTGGCTCTTGAATTGATTCTTGTGTACAGTATGAGGTAGGGATTGAGGTTCATTTTTTTTAAATGTGGACATCCAATTATTCTAGCACCAGTTGTTGCAATGACTCTCCTTTCCCCATTGTACTGCTTTGACACCTTTGTCAAAAATTAAATGAGTGTGTAAGTATGAGACTATTTCTCAGCTCTCTCTTTCATTGATCCATTTGTTTGTCTTTATGGCAGAACCACAACGTCACTTTATAGTAAATCTCCAAATCCTCTAACTTTTTCCATTGCAAAATACTTTGGACAATCTAGGTACTTTACATTTCCATATAACTTTAAGATCAGATAGAAAATTTTTGAGTTTGGGGAAACTATTATTTGGATTGTGTTGAATTTATATAACATTTGTGTTAATTTATGTAACATTTATATAACATTGAGTCTTCCAATACATTCTTGTGAAATATATCATTTACTTATGTCTACTTTAATTTCTCCTAATGTTTTGTAGATTTCAGTGTACAGGTCTTACACGTTGGTAAAAAGCTACTTCTAACTTGCTTTTCGACAGTATTGTAACGAGAATTGCTAATTTTTCAAGTGTTCATTGCTTGTATTCTTACTTTTTACATGTCTGTAGTCATCTCATATTTTGATTACTGTTTTTAAATTAGCATTGATATGGGTTACTGTTTTTAACTTTATTTCTCCTTGAACCAATTTTGGTAAGAATATAATCAACTTCATTAATCTTTTGGAACAATCATTTTTAGCTTTATTCTCTATTATACATTTGTGTAGTATTTCATCGGTTTTTGCTGAATTATTCCTTTAATTCTACTTTCCTTAGGTTTGATGATCTCTTATAGCTTCCTGAATGGGAAACTTTAAATTTTGTTCCACAATGGGTTAAATAGCATCAAAAATTGATGTCATGTTCTTTACCTTTCAAAATACTTCATAGTTTCTTTTTATTTGCTCTTTAACCAATGAATTATATAGAAATAGAATGCTTAAAGTTAAGGCAGTTGAGATTTTGTTCTCTTTTTTATCACTTCTAGCTTAATTCCATGGTGGTCAGAAAACATTACAAATGATTTCAGTATTTTTACTTCTTTTTGGAGACATGGTTTCACTCTTGTTGCCCAGCCTGGAGTGGCATGACCTCAGCTCACTGCAACCTCCGCCTCCCAGGTTCAAGCGATTCTCCTGCCTCAGCCTCCTGAGTATCTGGGATTACAGGTGTGTGCCACCACGTCCAGCTAATTTTTGTATTTTTTTATTTTTTTTAGTAGGGACAGGGTTTCACCATGTTGGCCAGGCTGATTTCAAACTCCTGACCTCAGATGATCCACCCGCCTCAGCCTCCTAAATTGCTGGGATTACAAGAATGAGCCACTGTGCCTGGCTGTCTTTTTGATCATTTCTAGCTTAATTCCACAGTGGTCAGAAAAACATTACAAATAATTTCAGTATTTTTACATTTCTTGATCTATTTTTTATTTGAATGGCCCAGAATGTAGTTGTGATGGTTAATATTGAGTGTCAACTTGATTGGACTGAGGCTACAAAAAGTATAAAGGATAAAATAAAGCAGGCAGAAGAAAGTGGAATTGTAGCAGGACAAGCCGCAGAGAAAACCCCTCAGACACCGGATTAAAGAAGGAAGAGGTTTTTTATCCTGCCAGGAGTGTCAGCAGACTCGCATCTTAAGAGCTGAGCTCCCCGAAGACAGACTTCCTGACCCTTTTAAGGGCTTACAGCTCTAAGGGGTTCCACATGAAAGGGTCTGATGGATTGAGAGCACATGTGGTTAGAGTGGAGGGTGGTTAATCTTTTAACCTCAGGCCGGGTCATCAGTGGCACCGGCTGGTCTTGCCACTGACTTCATTCTTGTTGTTTTTCAACTTTTACTTCCTCCTCCTCTTCAGAGACAGGAGACAGTAAGAGAAATGGCTTCTCTCCTCATTCCCCCTTTTGAGAACCTCACTCACTAGTGGGAGTTCTCACTCTCATCTACACTACCCAGGTCTTCCTGCCAGTCCAGTTCCATTGACTCCTAGAGTTATATACTCTCCTGTTTTCCAACAGGGATTAAGTAGTTCTAATGGGTTATAGCACACATCAGTCTGGTCACTTCCTGGGCTGCATACCTTGTACTGGGTGGCATTATACACACAAGTCCCTTTTAAACAAAAAGACTATTTTAACTTTTTTTTTTTTAACCCTACCTCAGTCTGAGGAAGGTCAGTTGAAGTCCTTACTGTACAAGTCCAAAATTTAAAAAAATGAGTTCCACGATGAACTTCCTCATGCTTCGGCCGTGCGTGGACCAGTCAGCTTCGAGGTGTGACTGGAACAGGGCTTATCATCTTCTTCAGGGTCACTCTGCAAGGGTTGTCCAGGCTTGGTCTTGCCTCCCAAGTTTCAGGCGCTGCAGGTTTTACATGGCAGTGGTGGATCCAGGCTGGGATTCCCTCTCCCTTCACAGCAGTGGGAGTGGTCAGGATGACAATCTGGGGTCCTTTCCACTCTGGGCACAAAGAGACTACGTTCCAGTCCTTGATCCACACTTGATCACCTGGGGAGAAAGGGTGAACTGGGGAGAATAAGCTAACAGGGCATCTCTCATTTACCCAGGCTGAGATTGTGTAATTTTTCCTAAAGCCTGTAGCTGTCGCTGTAACTCAATTTCACCTAACTCTCGGGGAGTGCCTGGAAGTCCCCGCAATATGGGAGGGGGTCTATGATACAGTATTTCATAAGGGGAATATCCTGTTCTTTTAGAAGGGGTACATCTAATTTTAAGTAATACCATAGGGAGAGCCTGTATCCATTTTAATCCTTTTTCCTGACATACCTTCCCTAAACTATTTTTGATAGTCTGATTCATCTGCTCCACCTTTCCAGAACTCTGAGGCCGGTAGGCAGCATGCAGTTTCCATGTGATCCCCAATACCTTTGCCGTCTTCTGTACCAAGTCAGCCACAAACGCCGGCCCATTATCTGAGCCGATCTGTAAGGGCAGTCCAAATCTAGGAATAAGATCTCAAAGAAGCACATGGGTTACTTCACAAGCTTTCTCAGTTCATGTTGGATAAGCCTCCACCCACCCACAGAAGGTACACACAAGAACTAGTAAATACTTGTTACCTCTGCACTTTGGCATCTCTGTGAAGTCTACCTGGAGATCTTCAAAGGGGGCTGCTCCATAAGCTTGTATACCGGGTGGAAAGGGTGGAACTTGCCTTGCATTATGCTGTCGGCAGGTAACACACCACTGTGTCGCCGTTTTGGCAAGAGCTGATAAATGTGAGATGTAGAAATACAGTCCTAACAACTTTTCAAGTGACTCCTGACCTAGATGGGTGGTTTCATGCACAACCAGTGCAACTGCAGCTCCTAGCAGCTGTGGCACAGCTACTCTCCCATCTGGTAACCAAATCCATCCTTCCTCCATCACTCGTCCTCCCTCTACCTGGAGAAAGTCTTTTTCTTCTTTAGAATAAGTAGATACAAGATCAGGTGCTTGAGGGAGCAGAGGGGCTGTGACTGATGCCCGGAAAGGGGCAGATGCTGCTTTTGGAGACTCTGAGTCAGTGCGGGAATTCCCCAAACCCACCAAGGTGGAAGCTCGCTGGTGTCCTCTGCAATGCGTAACTGCCACCTTGTGGAGTTTCCATACTGCTTCTAATTGCAAGATTTCTTGTTGATATTTTATGTCTTTTCCCCCAGAGTTCAATAGGCCCTTTTCTTTATATAATGCTCCATGCACTTGAAGAGTTAAAAAGGCATACCGAGAATCAGGGTAAATGTTTACAGTCTTACCTTCACTGAGTTCTAATGCCCGAATTAAAGCAATGAGTTCAGCTTTCTGGGCTGAAGTGCCCTGAGGCAACAATCTGGCTTCAACAACAGTGTCCAGGGTTACCACTGCATACCCTGCACATCTCTCTCCTTGTGGGTTGATGAAGCTGCTCCCGTCCACGTATAGTTCCCAGTCTACTGATGCCCAAGGCTGGTCCCAGAGGTCAGGTCTGCTAGAGTAAACTGAGTCCAACACTTCTACACAATCATGCTCGACAGGGCTCTCTAATACCGGAAGCAAGGTGGCAGGGTTCAGGGTGTTACAAACTTCAATGGTTATATGAGGATTTTCACAAAGCAAACTCTGGTACTTGGTGAGTCTAGCATTTGTTAGCCAATGATGTCCTTTAGTATTCATTAAAGTCACCACAGCATGGGGTGCCTTTATGTTCAGGTTTTGCTCAAGAGTCAGCTTATTTCCTGCCTTTCCTTGAACATCAGACTCCAAGTTCTTCAGCTTTTGGACTCTTGGACTGACATCAGTTGATTTACCAGGGGCTCTTGGGCATTCAGCCACAGACTGAAGGCTGGGCTTCCCGACTTTTGAGGTTTTGGGACTCGGACTGGCTTCCTTGCTCCTCAGTTTGCAGAGACCCTATGTGAGATTTCACCTTGTAATTGTGTGAGTCAGTTCTCCTTACTAAATTCCCCTTCATATATACATATATCCTATTAGTTCTGTCCCTCTAGAAAATCCTAATACAGTGGTCATATTGATAAAGTTCCACGTAATCTTGAATGTGATTGTTATTATTTTGTGATTATAGGTCCAAAATTGTTCAGAATTTCTATGGTCTTGTGTGTGCGTGTGAGTTCTTTCAGCCACTGAAATGTGTTAAAGGTGAATGACTTCCATTATGATGAAATGTATCTCTTTTGTAATGCTTCTTGTCTTAATGCATACTTTGTTCTAATAGAGTAATTAAATTTGGCCTCTTTTGGTATTTCACTTTATTACTTTCAATTTTGTGTCTTTTTAAGTTTAGATTTGACCCTTAAAAGTACCATATAGTCACAGTTTGGTTTTTAAACAATCCGAAAATACTTTTATTTGGGGTATTTAGTCCATTTACGTTTAATCTAATTTCTGATATAGTTGCGTTCATTTCCACTACTTTTGATTTCAGTCCCATCTGGTTTGTTTTCATCTTTTAAATTAATATTATTCCATTTCCTTCTTTTATTTACTCGTTATAGATTCTTTTATGGATTATCTTAGGGATTACAGTGTACATTATTCTTTTATCACAATACAAGTTACATTCACACTTTCATGATACTGCTAAAAACACATTATTTTAACATCATTTATCCTTTCCTTTTCCATTGTTATTGTGAACTTTAAATATGCTGAATTTTAAAATAACACAGGCATTCAGTAATTGTTTTTTGTCCATTTGCTTAAACATTTATAATGTCTTCCTTGTCCATTTCCATGTCTTCATCTGTGATTACTGCCCTTCATCCTGACCACAAATCTCCTTAGTTTTTATTTTTAAAGTCTTTCTGTTAAAAGCCATGGAATCTTACATTAGTAGCTATTTTCTTTTAACATATTAAAGATGTAATTCCAAACAGAGAATGATGTCAGCAAGATAGCAGAAGAGGAAGTCCTAGACCCTCCTTCCCCCAACAGGGACACCAGCTCAACGACAATACACATACAGATATCCTATATTAGACTCTTCATCTTAATTTATTGTCTGCATTCTCTCCACTAGATGCTAAGCTCTTGGAGGGAAGAGATTTTGCTGTTTTGTTCATTGCTGTAGCTAGGGTGTGTGGAACAGCCTATGGCACATTACAGGCACTCAACACATATTTATTGAAAAATAATTAAATGGGTACAAACCAAATTATTCCAGAGAAAACACTCTTTGTGAAGTCATTTTCAAATAACAATAAATGAATGCCCTCCAACATGATCTGTAACCATTCCTAAAATCAAACATAGCTGTATGTTTTTCTCATAACACAGAGAAATCAGTTATCAGATTTAGAAATATATAGCTGGCCAGGCGCGGTGGCTCATGCCTGTAATCCCAGCACTTTGGGAGGCCGAGGCAGGTGGATCACGAGGTCAGGAGATCGAGACCATCCTGGCTAACATGGTGAAACCCCGTCTCTACTAAAAATACAAAAAATTAGCTGGTCATGGTGGTGGGTGCCTGTAGTCCCAGTTACTCAGGAGGCTGAGGCAGGAGAATGGCATGAACCCGGGAGGCAGAGCTTGCAGTGAGCTGAGACCGCGCCACTGCACTCCAGCCTGGGCAACAGAGCAAGACTCTGTCTCAAAAAAAAAAAAAAAAAAAATAATATATATATATATATATATGGCACCACACATTTAACATAAATTCATTTTGAAGATGCAAAAAAAAAGTAACTATAGACAGAAATGGGATGAGATGTTTTCTGATTCTTAGATTAGCATTCTGCCTACGAAACTATGCTACTACTTTATTTAAGAAAATAAACTGTCTTTTCCCAAACGGGAGAAAGAACAGTAACCACATGCAGGGAGTGATGGGAGGAAAACAAAAGAAAACAAAACAAAAAACAATAGGATGGAAAAATACACACTCTGATCCATTAAAAATAGGCCTGTCCAACATGAATAGCTCATTGCTAAAAAAGGAGTCCCATGGTAACAGAAGACATATATGTAAAAAAGCTCTACCTGTTTTTGTTCCCCACCTTACGAAGAAAACAAAAATATGTGAAAATGTTTACTACTTTACAAAAGGAAAAGGTTGACATTAGCTTTTGTTTTAATCCCAAGATATCATCAAGCAAGACATTAGCTTTTTGACCATCCTTGGTGTCCATGTCAGAGTCTTCACGGCACATAACAAGCTCAGCTCTAAAGCCAAGGTATGAACATAATAAGATGGATAGGAGTTAAAAGATGAGATGGTACAACTATTCGAGACACTGGGTTCAAGCTCTAGTATCACTAGTGTGTTTAAATCTGATTCCTTAAGACACCTATATCTTTGCAAAGACACAGGATGATCTGCATTTAAAAATCACTTAGTTTTATTTTGCTGAATAAAGCCATATACCTTGATAGACCATTTTCAATTAAGTGATGCCTCAGAAACTGTGTATGAATTCAGAGAATGTTGAGACCTTAGGCTTCATAATACTGAGAATTTAATCTTTCATTTGAAAGAATAAAATCTATCCAGTGAAGTTCCAATTATAGTTTTCATAATGAATTCTATTTATTGCTTCCTGGACCTGTCAATTCCATTAATGGATGAATATCTCTTCTGAATCATAACTGAGGAAGAAATGCCACTATTTTACCAATGATATTTATATCAGAAACAATAAGACAATGAGCCCATTCTGCTTGCATGCACTGGTCATTTTATGCACATCAATTGGGATTCTGGGAGAAATACTGATATAATAAAAATGCACATGGATATTAAGATAAAATTATATGCTTTTCATTTCAGACAAATCAATGGGAGTAGGAGGAAGAATAAATATTAAGATAAAATATATTTATTTTATAAGAATAATATAAATATATCTTATAATATATATTATATGTATTATATATAAGAATAATATAAATATATTTTATAAGAATAAATATTAAGACAAAAGTATATGCTTTTCATTTCAGACAAATCAATGAGGGTAGGAGGAAGAATACAGCTCTGATTTTATAGTGCAATGGCTAGCAAGTGGGGGAGTAGGAAAGACAGGAACCAATAAATTGTCACAATCCTACTAATCATACAAAACCAAGATTATAAGGTTTTGTATGATTAGTAATAATACAAAACATATATAATAAAAATAACTTTATATATGCTTTGAAGCATATTATATTGACTAAAGTATAACATACAAAATAAAAGAACTATGTTGGTCTAATTTGGGGACATTAAAATATTATTTGGTTTACATAAAGTACAAACTCTTTTGTATTTAAAGAACATAACTCTTGGTTCAAAGACAAAATGCATAAATAAACCAATTAGTTCAAATTTGCTTTGAAAGGCTAAAAACACTAAACCAAACCTGTTACTTAAAATACTTGGTTTGCCCAAGCCAGAGTATACTTAGAGTTTCAGTTTAAAAAGAATGAATTAACAGAACTTTAGGAATATATATTATTCCATCCAATAATGAATTCTATGTCTTTTACACCATATTACTGCACTGTACAATCTTTGAAACTTAAAATAATAACTTCAATTTTAGTTTTTAAAATGTGGCTCTTTGGTAAGAATGATTATAAATACCAAGTGAAATTCTTTTCTAGTCCAACATGTGAGAACTTTCAGATACAAAACAAACGTCAAGTTTTGGTATCATCTTATTATAAAACAAACACATTTTGATGATGCTGACATATCTCACAATATATTTGAAATGCTTCCTTTGGAAATACAACATGAAGCGTCATTAGGATATATCCACAATTCATTTCAGTCAAAGAGTTTTATCCAGTTTAAGTACTTATTACTCAATTTTTTAAATGTTTTATTTTATTTTAGTTTCAGGGCATACATGTGCAGGTTTGCTATATGGGTGTACTGCACAATGCTGAGGTTTGGACTTCTAGTGAACCCATCAATCAAATAGTGAACATAGTATCTAACAGGTAGTGTTTTAACCCTCGTTTCCTTCCCACTTCCACTCTTTTGGAATCGTTAGTGTCTATTATTTCCACTTTTATGTCCATGAGTACTCACTGTTCAGCTCCCACTTATAAGAGAACATCTAGTATTTCATTTTCTGTTTCTGAGTTAGTTCACTTAGGATAATGGCCTTCAGCTTCATCCATGTTGCTGCAAAGAACATGGTTTCATTCTTTTTTTACGGCTGCATGGTATTCTATGGTGTATACATACCACATGTTCTTTATCCAGTCAACCACTGATGGCCACTTAGGTTGACCCCATGACTTTGCCACTGTGAACACTGCTTCAATAACAGATAAGTGCAGGTCTCTTTTTGATAAAATGGTTCCCTTTCATTTGGATTGATACCTAATAGTGAAACTGCTCAGTCAAGTGGTAGTTCTATTTTTAGTTCTTTGAGAAATCTCCATACTGTTTTCCATAGGAGTGGAAGTAATTTACATTCCCAGCAGTGTATAAGCATTCCTTTCCTTTTAAAGCATGGCTATTTCCAAAATATTTAAATCTACACCCAAAGACAGGAATTTGCTATATTAAAATTTTCAAATGAATGTGAACCGTAAAAGCCCTGAAAGTTATTCCAAGAGTTTCAAACTTGCTTTCAACAGCAGTAACAGCGCTGAAACATAAAGACAGCCTCCTAAGAGTTATATGGAAAAGTATGTATTCATTTATTTGAAAAGAGAAAAAAACTACCGTTGTTTATCTCTTATACATTTTACAATCTTGACCTTTCATTTTGAACTTTAGATGTAAAAAGTATCAAAAAGAGTTTTACTTTTTTTCATTTCCCTTGAATGTTTCATTCAAATTATCTCAATTTTGGCCAGAAAAACAAAAATATTTCTAATTCTAGAAACTACAAATTTAAAACAAGTCGTATTTAACAAAGGCATACATGATACCTGTAGACCTGATTTGAGAGGGAAAGAGTCTGATTTTTGGAAATGACAGAAAAAGAATTTTAATTTGGGAAAAATCATTAAGCGTCCATAAAACTTTAAATACACTCACACATAGGCAACACAAATTGCTTACTCCGCCGATCTTTCAAAATGTATTTTAATCTCATTCCAAAAAGAAATAAAATTTCTAGATACAAATACATCTCATTCAAGTCAATTTTTAACATACATTCTGCAACTTAAAATATTATAAGGATTCAATATTTTCATCTTTTATAATCTCAATATATTATATATTTAATATATAATATATATACAATACATACAGGTAGTCAGCAGGTTTACAAAGTAATTTCTTTAAAGTCTGATCAGTATTGATAAATATTTTTAGCCTATTAAAAGGAATTATTTAGGATCACAGAATAAAATAAAATATAGCAGGTCCAAACCTAATGGCAAGATTACAAATGTTCATATGGCCAATCATTTTAAAAGAACTCTCAAGTTGGGTGGAATATGTTTTAAAACAATACTCTTGCTATTCTCAAGCAGCAGTAGTTATATATTTTAACCATATTCATCTCCATTAAATTTAAAATAACTATGCAGCTTTCTTTACTGTAATATACAGTAGCTATCTCTTCCTTTCTGTTGGATTTTATTGTTTCAAGAGTAACTAATATATTACCAACAGAAGAGACTTTAGCCCCTTTCCCTCCCCTAAAACATGGCTCAGTTTGAAGATTGTTCTATAGGCAGCCACTATGACTATCAACAGTACCATAAAACCATTAAAAGCAATCAATAACTAGAGTCATGTGAGATGTTTCAAAGACTGCTGGATGCTGGAGGTTTCTGTAAACCAGGGTAATCAGAAATATTACCCTTGTAGATAGCCCTCTCATACCAGTAAATACAAAGAGTTAAAATTCCAATGCCACAGTGTAACAGTTAACAATCTATTTTGTAATTTTAAATATTACTACATTAATTCACCCTGAGAATACACAGGAAACATTTAATACAGGACATTCTGATATGTTTTTTTTTTTCCCGTTGTATTTGCTTTCTTCTGGTTTTCATCAGCCCTTTAAGGGCTCAAATATTTTAATTTAAAGTGTGATTTGGATATGCTTTTTTGTTAACTGAGATTCATGCCACAGTCAGATACTGGTGATAGAAAAGCCCAAAAAGGCTTGTAGAAAAGAGGCAAGCAGCAATCCACCAGGTCAGAAAAGACAGAAGTCCTCGAAAAAGAAGAGGAGTAAAAATATTTTTTAAGCTGCTCAGTGCCACTGTTATTTGTGTAACAGTTACCTTCATTTTCCCTTCAGCTGATGGTAATTCAGAGTAAACAGAATTGGACAGTAGACTATTATCCACTGGTAAGGTAGAGATAGATTCTGGATAAATACCCCAGGAATGATTACCTAGAAAATCAAAGACACAAATACAATTTGAAGAGTAACTAATTACAAAGCTTTTTATTAAAAAAATCTTTACTATATTTGAAATTAACAATACGTTTAGTGGCACAGTACATCATTTTATGTTGAAAATAAAGTAAAAAAAAATCCTTCTAGATCCCTAAAAAATTAACCTGACTAGAGACTATCTGGCCTCATCAGTAAAGGCACACATTAAAGCAAAAAGTCTGATATACTTTCAATTAACTGCACTAAAAATTGGTAAAATAACAAAACAATTTCCTCATTGTATAAGAAATGAATCAGCTAACTCTACTGGAGTGACAAGGACAGATTCAATAACTTCTGAGAAATCTTTTCTACTTCTAGAATATCAAAATAAATTCCTTTCTCAGAAACTATGATTTCAATGTGAAAACCTATTAATAGCTTCCAAAAATTTATTTCATCATATACTTTCCTACAGTGGATAGGATATGAGCCACTTAATTTACAATTGAACTACCTATCCCTTTACATTCCGTAGATTCTTACAGGGCACCTATACCTATCATCAAGACTATGACACCTACTAGGTCCATGAAGCCAAATAGTTTTAGTTCTTTCCAGTTTCTTAAACCCTAACAGTGGCTGATTGCCTGATCTAAGAAAGGGGAAATGATCAATGCAATAACAGATACTTCTTGAATAACACCACATGGGGACTTGATAGCTTAGTGAAGAGACTTGTAGAATTTTGTATTAAGAAATCTTTACCCTTTCGATGTAAGTTATCTAAACTAGAACTTACCATAGCATTCTGTAATTTATGTAAGTTTATAATTGCCTTGTAATAATTCAAATGTTAGGCAATAACAAAACCTTAAATCATCCTCTTATAACACGAAAGTAACAAAGATCAACAGTGCTTACTAAAGTTACTGGGTAAATCTGAGACTTAACCTTTAGTAAACAATTCTTGAAGACAAAGCATAAAGTTATAAAACCATGGGCCTGAGTTTTCAAAATGAAGATGATAAATCACCTTCCACAGCTAAAACTTTCCCATGGTTCTTTTTACAACTTTTAAAAAGAGGAACAATTTTAAGAATTGCATTTCTTTGTTGGTGACAAAAAGCCTTATTAATTATAGGTAGAAAGTAAAAGATGCTTCCTAGTTGCCAGGGCATGCCTACCTAGTGTTTTCAAAAGCAGAGTTGTGTGAAGCAGCATTACCAGAGGCGCCACATACTGCAGTGCAATGACACAAAGATAATAAAAGACTCGAGCCACCTGCAACCAACAACATTCTTAAGTGTCTAATACAACTGACATGTTAGGAGTGAATTAAACTTTCATATAATTGTCATACCAAAATGCTTAAGAGATAATCCTTTCACAAGAAGGAAGCTAAATATCAATAAGTTGTGCTGCATGATAAATGTCCCCAAAATAACTTTGGAAAGGCTCAATTTGAAGTCAAGTTTTTAGAACATGAGAATATTAAAATAGATTCCTTAAAAATAATTCTTAAATGATGTATATATATTGGAGAAAATAACGACTAAGATTCAAATGGTATACATTTACTTACATTTCAAAGATAAAACACAATGTAAGGGCATCTACCTAAAATATCCAACTAAATAACAATAGTAGGCAGAGGCACATATGAGCATAAATCCCTCATAAATAAAAACATTAAGTCCCCATTCTACATGAACATATTTGAAGTCAAACTATGGAAAATATAAAAATATATAAAAGGTAAAACAGAAAAAAGTTGTTTAAATCTTAATAAATGCCCCTAACTATGGAGGTGAATCAAAAACTGAAGCTGGTGGGCGTGGTGACTCCCGCCCGTAATCCCAATACTTTGGGAGGTGATGCAGGAGGACTACTTGAGCCCAGGAGTTCAAGACAAGCCTGGGCTACACAGAGAGACTCTGTCTCTACAAAAAATGAAATAACAATAATAAAGCAAGGTAGCCAAAAACCACCTCTCTTAAAAAAAGATACAGTCAGGTTATTGGTCCACTATAGTGGCAGATGGATTCCTTGTCCTTTTCTTCTCTGGAAGCCTCAAATAAATTAAATACTTACATTTCATGTTCAAGTACATTGAGTAATATTAAAATGAATAAATTTAGCCACTAAAGGTCGTATTTCCTAATCTTCAAGTCTTAAAGTCTGGACAATATGTTATAATGTCTTTAAAATCAATTAGAAGGGTCCCATTTAGCAATATTAGGCATAAAACAGCTTTGCAGCACCCACTGTATGACACCAAGCACTTAAGGCGGGAAGAGGAATTAAGACCTCTTCCTTCACTTGGCACCAAAATCAGATCAAGGTCTCTTTGATATCTGTCAGCTTAAGATTGTTCTGTTTATTTATAATAAGAATATGACGGGTTGAAATACTATCTATTAAAGGAAACCAAATTTTTTTTTTTTACAGTGCGGTTTTTGCTATTTTTCATTTTGACTAGGGTATAAAACTTACCATTTTCTGTAGCTCAACCGTGCTTATTCGCCCTGCTTCTTTCTTCATCTGATCCACACATTTTTGGGCTAAATTTAAATAAGCTTGCAGGTGACTACGCATCATGGCCAACCGCAAAGCACACAGCAGGATTATTAACCAGAGTCGCAGAGTATCGAATGTGGCTTCTGTCATTCTACAGATCAAAAAGTTGATAGGGTGCTCTCAAAGACAACAATAAGCTAGCATGCTCGTTATATGTTAATGCTCACCATATAAGAAGTCTACACTTAGCAACAGTTAGACACATAAAAGAATCTGACTCTGCCATAGACTTATCTGTATAATACTTTCACTTGAATAACAGAACTAGATAAATGTATCATGAAAGCCTAAGAAGTTAACAGGTATCTAGAAGAAAAAAGTAGAACAATACATGAGATCTTTTTCTCTATATACCCTCCTCCACGGATAAAAACTGGCTGTGACATGAAAAGAGAAGTTGGGGAAAGAAAGAAAACTATAGGGATTGCCTGGGGGACTAATCAAGTCAATCACCCAGCATCACTGGGTACAGCTTTGCCTGATCATGTACCTAGGTGGATGGGATCTTTCACTCTGCTGAGCTTTTACTTGGGACCACTGGAAAATAAAAAATTCTGATATATTATGAAGAAATCAGATGCCTGAGATTCCTCTAAAACAATTCATTTAACTTGCTACACATTGAAACTGGCTCAGTTCTGAGCAATTCCTCAAGGTTAAGGTTAGGATTCCAGGTGAAAATACGTAAGGTAAGGACACCATTTCAGAAACCAGACCACTGATGAAGGCTGCTTAAAGAATTTTTAGAAAGAAGAGATAACTTCTGATTGTCCTTTTGGTGTTTAATGTTTTTAAAAGACCATGGGTTTCTGCTCTGATGAAGAACTACATTGCAAGTAATTTGAATGTAGTGACTAGACCACCCTTGGCATCTAGTCTTATATCTAGTACCTACCAGGCACTTAAAATGACTGTTGTAATGCACAGACTCATTTGCCAGATAAAACCTGGAACTCAGAAAGGTCTCCCTGAAATTCTTAAGAACATGAGGGTAGAATGGATGCATAGAAAGAACAAATGAGAAAAGATTAAAAAAAAAACCCTCATAACTAAAACTACAATATAGGAAAATTTGAAGTGTAAAATTTTGCTCGAACTGTTTATGAAATGGAGGTAAGAAATGGGGATGGGACAAAGGCTTTACTATATATACTCTCTCATTTCTTTTTATTAAGTCATGAGGGGACATGGACATAAAATTTCAATGGAAAAGCAACGTTGGCTAAGAAAGATAAAGGCCTAACATTTTATCAACATGTTTCCACTACAATGAACAATGAGATTAAGGAGCCATCATGTGAGAGTAACAGTACATAAGACACAAGTCTACCCACAGCCTTGACCCTTTCCTGGGGACCTATAAACAATACTGTGCTCCCTCCAGTTGTGCAACAAGGACAACTAACTGGGAGTAGCCTGAAGACAGCTATTTAACAGCCTTTGAGGATAACAGGTAATATGAATGAAAGGAACACAGTAAGGTAGTGAACTAGAAAATTATTTGTTCAGTTTATGAGTTGAGGATTTAGGATAATAGTCATTAAATAGTACTTTCTAATTAGATTATTCAATATCATCATAAATATCTGATAAGTTGATCTGATAGAGTATCTCAAGAAGGAGCATGAGGAGGGGCTTAAACTATATAGGTAAGAACAGGCAGAAGAAATCACCCTAAATTCCTGATGCCATTCTGAGCTTTCCTGTATATGCTGTGTTCTTCTTAGGAGGTTTTGAGCACACATGGACTCTGTTTACCATATTTTATTTTTTTCAATGCTTTATCAGAACACATGATGGACTCAAATACATTTCTGGGTTGAAACTACATTATACCATATTTTTTGCTTCTGATTACAAAGATCTTTCCACAAATCAATTCGTCTGTGACAGAAGAAGAACCTGTCACTTCATTTTTTCCTTCATCCTACCCTCTTTGATGGGCAGCCATTTTTTCACAATCTATCACATGCACTTTAGATTTTTAACAAAAATTAAAAACTGCCTCTAATAACTTAACCATGAATTCAAATTAAAGAAGAATAAAAGAGAGCAGAGGTAAAACTGTAATTTTGCTTGGAATGTTTATGAAACAGGTCAGAAATAGGGGTGGGACAAAGAGGGAAAAAGCTATAGAAAGAGAACCTCAGGTCTTTATATACAAACAACATTTTTCCTATAATTTAATATACACACAATGGAAAAGTTCCTTATTCCCATTTCTATTAAATAAAGTATTCACTACTAATAAATCCACATGAAGTTTAATCAGACTGGAAGTGGGAAATGAATGTTGGCCTAACTACCAAGTGTTTCATGTACACGCGATCTGGCTGAATAACCTTAGTCAAATTATTTAACCTCTGAGCCTGTTATTTCATGTATAAAATAGGATGACAACAGCAACAAATGGTCAATTACCATAAGAAGATACAATATGTAAAGTATCAATATCTCACATAGTAACTGGTATATAAATGTTTTATAAATGCTAGTTTCCTTATTTTCTCAATTTAACTAAGGCAAATATAAAATCAGGGAACAGTTACAGGAGTATGAAATCCAGTTTCCATGACCAAATTTCAAGGAAGGACTGGGAATGCTTTCAGTATCAAAGATATGAATTAGTAGTTTCTCTGAGATTTTTCTAGAACCTTAGATCCTTAGAATTACTTTTCAATACTTAGGGAATCTGTCAAGTGAAATTACCATTAAGGTAATTAGTGTGTGTCAGCAGCGGGGAAGCATTACTTTTTCAGTGGCTATTTCCCGGGTTCAACAGGATTAACGCTAAAAAGAAAAATTATCATGGTCATCACTGATTTTATATATACTCCACGACAAACTGGTACCAGGATAAAAGAAGTACACAGTATAAAAGGTACACTGCATATATATATATATATTCCATTAAATATACTCCAAGACAAACTGGTACTGGGATAAAAGAAGTACACAGTATAAAAGGTACACTGCAAAGTCAATGACTAGTCAAGTATTTCTATATTAATTCTGATGAGGCAAAGCAGTGAAAAGAACATTTATTAAGCACTTAATTCCAGCTGGTTGCATTACATGTGTTCTTTCATTTATTCCAGTGATAACCTTGTTAGGTAGATACTATTATCTTCATCTTCCAGATAGGGAAACAGAGGCTCAGTGAAGTTAAATAATCTGCCTCAAGTGAAGATTTTAGTGAGGACGAGAGCTGCAGTTTGAACCAGTTCTGTCTGAAACCTTCTGTTACTCTAACAGTTCTACAAGGCTAACATATCAAGTCTAGTTATTAATGCCTATTAATAAACTATTTCTGTTTCCTCACCATCTTCTTCTGCTAAAATACAGTTGCCTAACTGTAGAAATATAAACTAGTATCAGATAATAATGTTAAGGTATTAGTATTAGATAATTGTTAGGTATGATGATGTTATTGTTATATAGGAAAATATCCTTTTCTTTTTAGAGGTGCAAACTAAAGAAAGTACTAAGGGATAAAACTGTTATGTCTCTAATTTACTTCAAAAATGCTTCATCAAAAAACAAAACAAAAAATGGATGAAGCAAATATGGAAAATGTTAACAACTGTCAAATACAGGTGTTGAGTATATGAGTTTCCGTTTATACTACTTTTTTTCTCCATAATTTTCAAAATTAAAACAAAAGAACTCCAGAAGGTATCTAAACAATAGCCACAATGACAACAGAAAAATGATGATGACTGGATGTAAAGAGGAGGAAAAAAACAGTGTATAAGGTAATATTAATGCAAGGTAATAATCATTAACATTAACTAATAAAGATCACAAAAGTGTTAAATGATGGTCTGTAGTTTCAATTTTCTAACACATCTTTTAGCATTCCTATTAATGTCTGAAAAATACAGTGTCCTGATTTTATCACTGAAAACCAAATACAGTAAATAACATTTAGTAAAGCAGTTTTGGTGATAAAAATCAGCCCTCAAATGCCCATACTTACAAAGGGATACTTTCTTTACCCAGTGGTGGGTTCATAATGTAGTCTTTGGTGATTGGTTTTACCCAGAGCAGAACCATAAATAAAGGTGCCAAGAAGTTGATATGAAGTAAAGTTCTGAAAGTATGTAAGAAATAAATACAAAAATTCAGAAACAGCATGTGCTAATAAATTACAGAAGCTGGGGTCTTATTAAAATGGAGGTAGGAACTTATTTGCAGTACTACTACTTACGATACTAGTGTCACCATCATTTTATATTTATCATTATGATTTAACACTGATTTGAGCCTGTGAGAAATTACATCATTATCTTAATTTTTCAAATGAGAACATTTAGATACAGAAAAGTTAAATGACTTGCTCTTGGCAATAACAGTTAAGGTAAATATAGGACTAAAATTCAGATTTGTTCACTTCTATTCTAGTATTCTTTAATAATCCCATACTTTATTCCTGATTTAATAAGCAGGTATTTAATGATTCTAACTTTATATAGTCAATGAATCTAATCGATTTTCAGACAGAAGAGTTGTCTGATACTTTCTAGTACAACTGAAACAAAGTGTCTCCTCATTATCTACAAGTAAATGATAGTGATTAGCCAGGTCCATATTACTAGAAGGCATATGGCAGATGGAACCTACTGCAACAACCTGCAACTGAGGAATCTTTTAATGAGTAATGATCATTTATAATTTTTAACTTCCATGGTTAACAATTGTGATTCCACATTTTAATTTCTTTTTGAATGAGTACGAACACACTTGAAATAATTTCCCTATCATATATATCTCATATATATATCATATATATGATATCATACCTATATATGATATATATGAGATATATATGATATGATATCATATTATATATGATATATATGATATATATATTTGATATATATGATATATATATCAAAAAAATTTGCATTACTCCTGACAAGGCAATATACCTAATACAGCAAAGGTTTCAGGTCTGCGCTATAACTTCATTGTTAATTGTCCAACTTTGTATCCTACAGAGACAGATGGCTGATAAAAATTTTTCTTATTTTAGAAAAAAGGCAAATTCTTCACACATTTTATTACCATAAACTGCTTTCATTATCAACCACACTTAAGAGCTAAACTGGAGGGTTCAAAATACACACAAACACCACATTTTAAAGTATCACTACATAGGCAGACAGTGATCTGTGTGAGTGAACAGGGCTGGGTCAGGAAGCCACAAACACCTGACAGGGAAAGGCAGAACTCCCACTCTAACCTCTGATATAAAAACACGTCCTAGTGCCTAGCCATGGAGGTGAAGAAAATGCTGCTCTTTGTGCCAGTCATGTTACTCTCACAACAGAACTAGCTTGCCCACACCCTTGTATCAAGGCAGAGTGCTACAACACAATGAGGGGCTGCAATAAACTGAAAATAAAATAAAACCCCAAATCCCCCAAGGGAAAAAATCTTAAAATGAAGCCACATTTTACTAAAAAGGACACTAAAATGTGCACTCCACCCCCAACCACCACTAAATGCTTTAAATGTTTTTATAAAGTGATTCTTTCATCCCACAGCCTGGGTAAACCATCGGATGTGGGGAAGAAAGAAGCAGTATTAGGTATGCAGTGTTGCTAGGGAACACTCTAGTATCAAGGAGCAGCCCACAGCGGTTTCAGTAGCTTGTGAAGGGCTCCCTCCACCCACCCTTTTCAGCTTATTTAAATCATAACACTGGGGTTAGTGGACTGAAGTGTGTGTGCAGAGAGGAGGGGGAGAACCAGGTTTTGTCTTAAAAGAAGCCATTAGGGAGACGGGTGGTGGGAGAAAGACGGGATGCAGCCAAAAGCACACTGAGTAAAAGGAGGAAAAAAAAAAAAGAGGGATGAAGGAGTTTGCAGTGGGAGGTGATAGTAAGTAAATACACGTACAAAGCTTATGTAGAAAAATGGAAGTGAGGTAAAAAAAAATGACAGTCAAAATTAAATTAAAGGGAAATGACACAGGTAAAAGAGACAAGAATGTGAAAAGACTGAAGAATCACCATCATTAAAAATAGGTTTTAAAGAATAGAAATGTTAGGAAATAAGAACTTAATGGTTATAAATACACATATCAAAATGAAATATTCTCAAGTTGGGCTTCTACTGCAAAACAAAACGATGAGACAGGAACTTTGATCTGAATATGAGTTGAAGTAGATATAAGCCTATCTTTCTGCCAAGATGTCTACATCAACAAAAAAAAATCTGTGACAACCACGAAGAATACAGTAAATGGGCTTTGAACTACATATAAAGATGAAATATGACTTGTCCAAACTAACATATAATTTCAGAACTAAAATAGGATTTGGTAGTTAGAAGTAATGTACAACATATAACATTGTAGAGTATTAACAATCCCAAAATAATGTATTATTTTAATAAAAGTCTAATAAGCAGGTCAGTAACTTAAGGAAAACAAACATCTCTTACATACAACTTTAAGTTTTAAAATGTTTTTAAATAAAATTTTACATTAAAAAGTTAATTTAAATAGATTTACATAAAAATTTAAAACAATATTTTAAAGTAAAATGATCTTATTTTTTAAGGGAAATTTCTATGGATCCTCAGTTTAGTTGTAGAGATTGCAATATAAGCCCCTGAATTAGAAAGAACATAAATTTTGAGATTTTCATTTTAACAGATAAGACAAATTTAGTAATCGATGGTGTATCTTTTTAAATACAAGACTTAAAATTTAGAAGCAAATAAAAGAAACTTGCTTATAGTTGAAAGAGGAAGCAGTGTGACATCAAATGGTTATTAATTTTCAATACAATAATTTATGATTACATTACAATATACCTTCATTAAGATGGAAAACATATATTTATCTGCATGTGCTTATGTACATTTTCCGCTTACTGTGTAATTTTTTCTGTTGCCAAATTCAGGGCATCCAGATGCATTTGAGCCAGCCGTAATCCAGGAAATGTCAAAAAAGCCCCAATGAGTGAACAGAAAATAGCCAGGAAAAATTTGAAAGTAAGTTTTGAAACAGGACTCCTAAAAATAAAATTTTTAAAAAAGTTGATAAATTTTTATAATTAGCTTTTGAAGAATTTCTTTTCTTCTAATCAATTATCTTACAAATAACAATAACAGTAAAACAAAGCAAATTTCTACAAAAAGATTGCTATTATTCAAGTACCTATAATGGATTCTGGTGAACTGTAAACTAAATGAGGCATCTCTTTAGTCACAGTCACAGCAACCTAACCTACACATTCAACAGGGAATTGACATATAACTTGGATATAAATTTAATCTCTTGAGGGAGAGGAATTTAAGAAATGCAATATTTACATAAGAATTCTATAAAAGATACTAATTTATATAGTCATAAAAATTATGAGTAAGGATGTTTCTAGAAGTGACAGTCCAACTTAAAACTCTTTACTAATTTAAAACAGCTATTTATAGTAAATACTGCTTTATTAAAAATAGAAAATGTTAAATTTAAATAATGCTTAATTTTTCAAAAACTTACTGAGATTCTAAACCTTGCTTTTCAAGAAACTGCATCGCACTGTCTGAAAAATTTGTAAACCCTGTAGGGAAAAAAAAAAACAACAACAGATTACTCTTATCACAGATGTGAAATACAGAATCTTTCTGTGGAAATAAAATGCTAGAAAACAGAGCATCTTAAATTTTAAAGTGACTAGCTTAGCTCTTTCATGTGTTAATTAGTATGCCATAATGCAATAAAATTTGGTTATTAGCAGGAACAGTCTTTGAAAACATCCCTTTGATATTTGTACATTCCATGAGTGTGCATAAAATTTGCATTAATTCTTCAACTATGTGAGTAAACTTTAGCATTACAGAAACTTATTTAACTGTAAGGAAAAAAATGAGACAGTATTTTTGGAAAAAAAATTAATTAAAAACTGAGCTAAAACAAAAGCAAAAAATGAAGATCTTAATAATAAAGGTTAATTATTTTGAACATTACAGAGTATATGCTTTAAATTTAATTTTAAATATTTATCAGATATAAAACTTAAATACTGAAGTCAAAAATATTAACACTAGATAAAGCAAAATTGATTTTTAAAGTTGTATGAAACTATTACCTGTTTCAAGTCCAAATTCCAGATAATTTTCTGTTACAATCAACACTGCCATTGCTTTGACAAAGAAAAAAAATCCAAAGGTGACACAAACAGATCTTTCACCACCATCTTCTACTTTAAAATAGTGTGTAGTTAATGAAAACAGAACTTTGCTGCAGAAGGAAAAGTTCAGGAAAAACCACAATAACTTTATGGGAGCTATACACAATAATCTTTATAGGACTTGATTGCAATAAAATTTGACTACAACATTTATTTCTAAGTGGAGTTTATAACATTTTTAAATTAAGGAAAAGAGCACCCATATACTAAGTTGTAGCTAGGGAATGTGTTTCTAGTTTATCTCACTCAAATTTTACTAGAAGGTTATTTCAAGATTTTTATGCAATCTGTTCTCAGTGACATGAAAAGCCAGGATAGAGGTTATTCTAGAGAACTGTCTTTATTAGGTATGTCTGTTAAACCAGTTTACATTTATAATTAAACACATAACACAGGAATCATCCATAATAATTCAATAAGTTAAAATTTGAGAATTTTACTAGTAGCTATTGTTGATCTGTGTTATGAAAACTATGTGTCTGGGATCACCACTTCACATTAGTAATAAGAAAAAATCTTTAGAGAAAACAAGTTCCAACTGAGTATTCAAAAACAGCCAAAGTTTCAACATGCTCACCTATTAAAATAGGCTGAAGAGATTATCTTATCTGAACCACCCCAACACACACAAATTGATTTAATCAAGGTTAAATCAGTGCATGGCCCAAAGCTAGAACTCAGATCTCCATTATACACCAAATTGTTCTCCTTGAAATCGCAAAACAAACTAAGGTGCTTGGCAAACAAACCTAGAAAAGCAACCTTTACATAAAGTTCATGTCAAGCATGGAAAATAACAGCTATCATTTAGTACTTGCCATGTGCCAGGCATTACCAATTAACTTTTAATTCTCACATTAACCACATTATTATTGCTACTTTACAGACATTTTAAAAAACTTAAACAAACAAACAAAAAACAACTGTGGGCCGGGCACAGTGGCTCATGCCTGTAATCCCAGCAATTTGGGAGGTCTAAGCGGGCGGATCACCTGAAGTCAGGAGTATGAGACTGGCCTGGCCGACACGGCGAAACCCTGTCTCTACTAAAAATATAAAAATTAGCTGGGCATGGGGGCAGGTGCCTGTAGTCCCAGCTACTAGGGAGGCTGAGGCAAGAGAATGGCGTGAACACGGGAGGCGGAGCTTGCAGTAAGCCAGAGCTTGCAGTGAGCCGAGATCGCGCCACTGCACTCCAGCCTAGGCGACAGAGTGAGACTCCGTCTCCAAAAAAAATTAGCCGGGCATGGTGGCCCACGCCTGCAATCCCAGGTACTTGGGAGGCTGAGGCAGGAGAATCGCTTGAACCCGGGAGGCAGAGGTTGCAGTGAGCCGAGATAGCACTATTGCACTCCAGCCTGGGCAACAAGAGTGAAACTCCATCTCAGAAAAACAAAAAACAAAAAACAAACAACAACAGCAACAAAAAACAACTGTGGCAGAGAGGTAAAAGTAAAAATATCAAAATCACAGCCAGATTAGACAAAGTTGAGATTTAAAACTAGACAGTCTGGATCTAGAATCTGTGCACTTAACAATTGATTATATTGCCTCTAAAACACTGTACATAGCACCTAAGTCAATGTGGTACTTTTAGCAGTAACACATAAAATCTTTTCATAACAGAACTGCCCTGGCAGAAGAATTAAAACATTCTCATAATCAGAAGAATCCTTTCATATATATCTCATACACATAGTCTGAAGGTAATTTTATACAATATATTTAATAATTTTGTGCATGAAAAAAATTTTGACTGCATTTTAACTGCAATCTCTCACATGAGGCCCAGTGTAAAGTTTTCTACTTCTGGTGTCATGTCAGTACTGGAAAAGTTTCAGATTTTGGAGCATTTCGGATTTTGGATTGTAATGCTCAACCTGTATCAAACAATACAGGTCCATCCATCTCTTTTTTGGCATTATAAGGAAGAGCTTACATATTAGAAGAGGACAAAGAAAGATGAATATAGTCAAACTGCAAAACTACAACTGAACTGCTTTTAAGATACAGCTATGATCTCTCACAGCCTAAATGCCTTAAACTCAGGTTTGAAAAACACTGCTTTATTTTTACTGAAAATGTTTACTAGAATCTGTGAGGAGACAATTTCCAACTTCTTTTCTTACACTGAAAAACAAAATCGTATCTTTGGCCAAAAGTGGTACCAAATCATCAGAATAAAATTTCCCAAGAATTACACCTACCACCACACTTTGTTATCCTAGAATAATGAAATTACAAAATATGGCAACACTAAAGGAAAACAAAATTACATGCAATCTGATCCAGACATGAAGCATGATCTTGCACTTATCACTAATACTTTACAGTCCCACACCACAAATGCCTAAAATGGTATAATCACTGCATCCTCACTTCATATTGCATACTGGATAAGTCTTAAAAACCTAATTATTTATTGAGTTCCATATTAGAACACCATCTCCCAATAACCCATATGTAATACTATGATCTGGCCACACTCACATGTTCAAGCTTTCATTCAATAGTCCCCAAATCTCCACCTCAAGCAGAATAGTGTACTTGCCATCTCCTGAGTGTCATCACTACACTGTCTTGGATCATAATCTATCATCTGAACTGCCCTCTTCCCTCCTCCTACCTAATCCAAGACTCAACAAAAGCTCCACATCTTTCACGATACTTAACATTACCTTCCCAGCTGAGGCCATTCTTTTCCTCTTTTGAAGTTATTGTATCACTTACTAATATAATTCACTTGCCATGTAATCATATACTGTCTTAAACTATAGTGTGACAAAGTTGTAAAGAAAGCATTCTCTAGACCTAGAGTGTCTGGCTTAATCCTGGTTCTACTCTTACTAAACTATGTGATCTTCCACTTGAAAATTAATTTCTCTGTGTCTTAGTTTCTTTATTTGTAAAATGCCGCCAGTCCACAACCTCACAGGGCTATTCTGAAAATCAAAGATTAAGTCTTCCTAGTTCTCAGCAACAACTTAATGTTTTCTAGACAACTGAATTAAATATTTAACATGTAATACCAAAAATACGGGAATGTATACAAAAACATATGGATCAATACAATACAAACAGATGATACCATTCCTGATTGTATTTAAATCTTTAAAATTCTATGATAATTTAATTTAAGAGGTACAAGATTAAGAAGTATACAGGCAGTGATGTGCTGTGCAGTGCCTTCTTTTTTTTTTTTTTTTGAGACAGAGTCTCGCTCTGTCGCCCAGGCTGGAGTGCAGTGGCACAATCTCGGCTCACTGCAAGCTCCACCTCCCGGGTTCACGCCATTCTCCTGCCTCAGCCTCTCCAAGTAGCTGGGACTACAGGCGCCCGCCACCACGCCCGGCTAATTTTTTGTCTTTTTAGTAGAGACGGGGTTTCACCGTGGTCTCGATCTCCTGACCTCGTGATCCGCCCACCTCGGCCTCCCAAAGTGCTGGGATTACAAGCGTGAGCCACCGCGCCCGGCCGCAGTGACTTCTATGTAGGTGGCAACTAGACTCACAACTCTCCACTCTGATTGCCTTTCTATGCAGCCAGGCCACTGTGACTCCAGCAGAAGACTAAGATTTTTGCCTCTGAAGAAACTGAACCTGAGGCACAGAAGAGTTTAGATTTAGTCAATTGCACCAAAAACAGGATGATTAGGTGAAAGTCCATACACTCAGAGGTAGTACTCACCTTGGAAACGTGTAGCAGGTTTGTACGCTCCAGGCAGGAGGTTAAGAGATTCTCCTCTAGAGAAACTGAAAGGCCTCAAGGAAAAGACCAACAAACAATGACACTATGGGCTACCTAAAATAAAGCTGGTTTTAGTATTACCAAGCTATTCTTTAGTGAAACTAACCAAGCCCTAATTACATACAGAGCTTCCAATCAGCTTTTAGAGGCCATCTCTTAAAAATGAAAGGAATCCTCAGACATTAAAAAAGGAATCAGAAAACATTTTCTATAAAAGACCAGATAGTAAATACTTCAGGCTTTGTGGTCCATATGCAGTCTCTGTAGCATATTCTTCTGCCTACTTTGTTCCCCTAATCCTTTAACAATGTTAAAAAGCCATCTTTAGCTCAAGAGCTGTAAAAAAACAGGCTGCAACCCAGATACTGTAAGCCATAGTTAGGCAACTATTATTAGATGTATCTAATACGTCTAATAAGATGTATTAGAGCATCACATCTTATAAAAAAAAAACGAGCTAAAATCGACAACAGAAAAAAAGTAACTTCAAGAAAAAAAGAGATGACAGACGCAGCAGAATGAAGTTTAGGTATATAACTATATATACAGAAACAGATACACACATATTTTTATTTAGAGATATTTATAAACATAGGATATGTATATTTCATAAAGCTAGACAAAGATGAATGCATCTTTGAAATAAGAGCAGGATGCTATGAAAAAGGAATGGTTAGACATCAATGAGAAACAGGACAGGAAAAATAAGAAAAAAAAAAAAAAGTCAAAAGTTCCATCAAGCAGAACAAAAAGACAAAATGAAAAGTAAGGCCGGGTGTGGTGGCTCACACCTGTAATCCCAGCACTTTGGGAGGCTGAGACTGGCAGATCACCTGAGGTCAGGAGTTCGAGACCAGCCTGGCCAACATGGCAAAATCCCATCTCTACTGAAAATACAAAAATTAGCTGGGCGTGGTGGCGGGCGCCTGTAATCCCAGCTAACTCGGGAGGCTGAGGAAGGAGAATTGCTTGAATCCAGGAGATGGAGGTTGCAGAGAGCCAAGATCGCACCACTGCATGCCAGCCTGGTAACAGAGCAAAACTCCACCCAAAAAAAAAAAAGTAAGACAAAAAATGATGAGAGGTTAATCCAGAACATAGAATATCTGACTAACAAAAGTGAGACAGAGAAAGAAAATGGGATTGGAGGGACAGAGGGAAGAAATTCACAAAGACATAATCAAAGAAATTTTCTAAACTTGATGTTTCCAAATTAGAGTGCCTACCAAAAGCCCACCACAAGGAAGTAAAAAAGATCCTCATGAAGTACATGAGCATGAACTTTCAGAAACAAGACAAATCAAGAGACAACTATAAAAGTTTCCTCAGAAGAAAAATAAAGCAAAACTAGGTATATGCAAAAGATTAAATATCACCATGATAAGTAATTCTTAATAGCAATTTTCAAGGTTGAGGACAATGGAGCAATGCCTTCAAAATTATGAAGAAAAATATGGATAACCTAGAATTCTATAACCAACCAAATGCCAACAGAATGAGTATAAAATTAAAACACTTTCAAAACTGCAAAGTCTAAAAATAGTTACCCACCCCACATTCATGCTTTAGCAGAAAGCGCCACCAAAACATTTCAACAAATCAAGCAAGAAAGACACTAAATTCCAATAGGAAAGAAAAGTCAAGGACAAGTAGGACAATTTCCTCAGGAGGAAGAATTTTAAATATTTTTACCCTCAAGCTGAAGATGAGCTTCCAAATGATGAACAGGTTCAAGTTTTAGGTCTAAAATGGCAAATTTCTCTCAGATTTAGAATAACAACTTAATTAAATCACATACACTTATAAAAGTACTATTATGGGCTAGGTCCAGTGGCTCACACCTGTAATCCTAGCACCTTGTGAGGTCGAGGTGAGCAAATTGCCTGAGCTCAGGAATTCATGACCAGCCTGGGCAACGTGGTGAAACACCATCTCTACCAAAAATACAAAAAATTAGCCAGGCTTGGTGGCATGTGCCTATAGTCCCAGCTACTCAGGTGGCTGAGGCACAAGAATCACTTGAACCCAGGAGGCTGAGGCTGCAACGAGCCAAGATCATGACTTCACTCCAGCCTGGGCAATGGAGCAAGATTATCTCAAAAAAAAAAAAAAAAAAAAAAAGTACAAGTACCATTATGTTTCAACTTAGTTTATAAACTGCTTTAAAGACCCAATTCTCAAATAAGAAAACGCTGTCTATACGCTAACATCCTGAGATTATTCAAAGATATTTTATCAATGCTCTTTTGAGAAGAAATAGACCATATTCCAAGAAGAAATATTTTGGTGCTAATACACAAGTATGATAAATAGTATCCTAAGGAATAAACAGAGATTTCTCAAAAAACTTTCACAAATTTATGATTATCGCTTTAAAATAGAACACATTTCCACTCAACTAAGTGATTTTTATGTAAACTGAGTTTTTCTGTTCTGTGAAAAAAGATTCTATTGTTTCTCTGACCACTGCTACTAAATAAAATCCCTAATGTTTTTCTATTCAAATAATTAAATCTTCCACCTCTGTTTTTCCATAAGAAAAGGCAACTAAAATACTCAAAATACATTATACTTCACATTCTACATTGCAAAGAAACCTAGAAACTATACCAAGAACTTATTACAGATATACACTGAAAACTAAAAATAAGTACATTAATCCTAATGACCTATTAAGTAAAAGTCTTAAAAATAATCTGATCCTATCTTCCAATGTTAAAAAAATTTTTTTAACAAAAATAATTTTAAACTAAAATATTTTTCATACTTCTTAGATATGCAGGTTCCATTATTTTAATTATAGAGAAAAAGAACCTAAAATTCCCTTAGATATAAGCAAAAAACTATCGTGCATGTTTAAAATGCCATTCCACAAAAAAAGCTTACAGCCAGCCTCAACCTAACCAGATTGTGAAGAGAATAGCCAAAAATTTCTGAAAGCATAATATACAACCTTTATTTAAAATACAAAAGATACTATCTTTTAGTTTCAGAAAAAATTTTATTTTCAGAACAAAATTTTAGTTTCAGAAAAAAAATTATCACTTTGCAGCTAAAAGAACAAAGTCAGACTCAATTATAAATTAATAAACAGAAATAATGTCCTATTACCCCAAATCCCTATTTAACTCTAGGTTTTTGTCTTGAAATCTGAGTAATATGACAGCATTAATGTCACAGAAAAATCTCCATGTTCATACAACAAACAAGCGTTGACATAACCTGCCATATACAAGTTTTCAAGATAAAACAAGTACCTTGGCTCAGATTCAATAACTCTGAGTTTCATTCCTTTTCTCACTAGAACTGAAATCTTATGCAGTTTACCTCAGGGCTTAATGTTTTGTTTTTCCTTATTAATCTAAAGCAGAACATTTTTGTAAATAAAAGAATATAGTAAGTTAGAGCCTTTGAAGGAATTTAGAAATGGTGACTAAGTTGTACTAGTTTGTTGTAGTTGTCTATTTCCCACAGCAAATAAAAGCAACATCTGTAGACTTTTAATATACAAATCTACACACAGAACTGAATATTAAACCAGAAAACTTTAAAATTTATTTTAACTTAAACTAGTCACAGCTTTTAGCTGTGTATAAAATTTGTATGCCTGGCAACGAAAGAAAATTAAAATTTTAACATAGCCATGAAAACATACATAATAGGGTTTTGTACCTTAAACCTCCACATTGTAAAATACAAGCACTGTGGAAATGTGACTAATGATCCAGGCCTTTAACCAAATATAATAGGACTACTGGGAAGCTTTATCACTCTTTGTAGAATAGCTTTCTTCTCACTCAAATTCACATAATTGACTCAGTATTACTCTCTGTGCTACAGCTTATTTCTAAGAAAGGTTATTGGGGAAAAAAAATCTATACATTGCAAAATATTTTCATTTTTTAAAGTTTTACTTCCACCGAAGGACCTCTGGCTTTGCAAACAACATTTTTACCTTTTTACTTTTCATTTTTTCATAAGCGAAAAAGATACACTTCATATCCATAAAATCAGTACACATTCCTACAGCGACTCTAAGACTTCATGGGCCATCATACAGGAAAGACATTTACTAGAAATACTCCACCCTCATTGCAAGGGTTTCTTTACCTTTTTCCTTCCCCATAACATGTAACTTGGCATAAATGGAAGTGGAACACACAGACTTGGTCAGAGAAGATGGTTAGAATTACAAATGAGAAAGAAAGAAGAGTAGAGCTGAGAATTAGTTTGGGTTTACGAGTGAGATTGAAAGCAGCTGTGATGGCTGAGATGCGTGAACAACTCAGGTGAAGCAGAAAGCAGAGCTGATGACAAAAGAAGACTCAGTTCTAGGTTTCAGGGTTCAAGGTTTCAGTGTCACAAATTTTAAAAAGTCATTCCTGTGTTTTTAGAACTTTTAAGATTCTTAGAAAGCATAATTTGCTGTCTTATGTATGTCACATATAAGTGATGGGGGAAAGAAAACAAAATGACCATGGAAATTAAATACTTTGCTTCCTTTTAAGTGAACTGATTTTTAAAGTTTTATGTGTCTAATTTGGGGACCATTTTAACAAAGAACATTTCATCAGTAACAACAGCAGAGAATTTCTGAATTAACTGAGGTATGTATGACTGTGGAATTAAGCAAAGCTATTGTCCTGTGTAATCAATGCAGACATGTGTTTGACTAGTAAGTAGGCACATACAATAAGAAAACAAAGAGAAGCCAGACAGGGGTTACTTCTGCTATATTCCAATCATAGGGTATGAAAGGAAAAACAGGTTATATTATAACTAAAGATAAAAGATAGGATGTAAACTTATTTCTCTCTGGTGTTAAACTGAATATCTGGAATTTAATTCTGGTCTCCTATATGCCTTTAAAGGTGGTAGGTAACTATCACATGCTACAGGTTTGAATAAAAAAAAAATCACATACCCAAGCATACACACAATTTTACTGCCTTCTTCCCCACCCTCTTTGTGGAGAATCAAAGCTGGCAGAAAGTAGCTTGGCCTGTAAGCTCTTCAGCACTTTCTGTCCTCTCTGGGATAGGGAGACAGCCAGCCAGCTACAGGATTCCTGCAGAGATGTTACTGTTTGATGCCTTTCAGGAATGGATTACTTAAAACGAAGCAAAGTCAGTTCAGTGCTAAAGGCTGTGTGGGACCTTTGCTCCCACATTATTAGGCATTATAGAGTAAAATGAAAGATAAAATTTACTCACATAAACAATATGAATAGCTATTAAAAAGTATATTTTTCTAATTTCTCTGGTAGGTATGTATCAAGGGCTCAATCACATTAAAATAAAACTGCCTATCAAGTATATGCATTCCCACATATGTGTAAACCGTGAAGAAAGTGAGGAAAAGAATATTCAATAATAAGCAATACTGGCAGGGCACAGAGACTCATGCCTGTAATCCCACTGTTTTGGGAAGCCGAGACAGAAGGATGGCTTGAGGCCAGGAGTTTAAGACTAGCCTGGACAACATAGTGAGACCCCATCTCTATAAAAATTAAAAATTAGCTGGGTGAAACTGTAGTCCTAGCTGCTCTGGAGGCTGAGGCAGGAGAATCACCTGAGCCCAGAAGCTCAAGGATATGGTGATTTAGGACTGTGCAACTGCACCACAGCTTGGGCGACAGAGACCTTGCCTCTGGGGAAAAAAAAGAAAAGGCAATAATATTTTGGAGAACATGAGAATTCACTGAAATATAAAAAAAGTAACATGACATATAATCAGCTCATGTTAATTATCACAGGAAAATATTCTTGATGTGTTTTATATGACTTGATATCTAGGGATAGGTCTTTATTCTGATTGAATGGTATTTTCACATATTTAATACTACAGAATTAAACAGGAATATTTTCTGTGCTTGAATTTAAAATCTGCTCTTGGAGTTAGTGCAACACTGGATATCTAAGGATGTTTCTCAGCTGACACACGTGATTAGTATTTCTACCCAGTACACTATATACTTTGTGAGGATATTGACTCTTAAGACTTTCTTCTGGCTCTTCTATTCTAAATTATACCTAAATCAATCCAAAAGAGGCAACAGAAAGGTAGTACACTGGTGATGAACTGTCAAATTATATCATATATTTTAAATGGTATCCACTTAACAGGTTTAAAAGATGGTGCTACAATCTCCGGTTAAATATTAAGATGTAAGACATGTACTTCCTCTGCTCATTCTCACAATCTGACTAAGGCATATAAAAAAGTCAAAAACCTCAAGAACAGATAATAGAAAAAGAGACAACAATTAGTAAGTAAGTAAATAAACAAGAAATCAACAAAATTTCGGAAGATGTTAAGTGGATAGAAAAGCAATTAGGTTTCAGCTTTTTCTGCTATACTTGATCTGCAAGGGGAGGAACTCAGTAAGAAGAAAGCCAATTCATTCATCAGAAACCTGGGAAAAGTACTGGAGACACGAGGTACCTTCAAACACAGGGTTGATGAATGGATAAAATAAGATTAAAAGTCTGTACTTCAGTTATTAAGACTTCCCAGATCTAGCCAGTTGTGGTGGCTTGTGCCTGTACTCTCAGCTACTCGGAGGGATGGGGTGGGAGAAACATTTCAGCTCAGGAGTTAGAGGCTGCAGTGAACTATGATCACACCACTGCACTACAGCCTGGGCAACAGAGAAAGACCCTGTCTCTAAAAAAAATTTTTTTAAAGACAGATTAAGCAAATCAGTTACTTTTTATCTCTTCCTAAATCCCACCAAAATGATGGTAAAGGAATCTGGTTTTAAGGAACATAAATGAAGTAAGAGAAAAAGCAATAAAATTGTGGAAGCTAGAAAGCAGACTCAACAGAATGAGGAAGCTCAATCGGACAGCCGAGAAGAAATTTGACTTTTTACTGCAAAACTCCCCAAAAGGATAAGGAATTGGTTAGATGACAAATAATTCTCTACACTAGGGTGAAAGTGCTGGTTACTGAATGTGTGTGTGGTGGTGGCGGCAGCGGTGGGCGAGGGGGTGGGGGGGGGTAATAATAGGAGGTATTAAAAATAAGTACCAATGAAATTAGTACTTTTTAAAAGTAACCAGTTCAATCCGCCCACATCTGAAGCAAGTATGGAGATTTATGCTTTGGAGAGGGTAAAAAGATAATCTCTGGCCTACCCATATGATTCAGGAACTTACCTCACCATGTGCTCAGAGCTTCCATTCAGCTTTTTAATGTCTCACACTTAATTATGGACAGGCAAACACCAATCACTAGAGCTCTCTAAGAAGAGCCTTTAATGTGAAAAACAGCAACCAAACAAAAGCAACTCAGGAGTAAAAAGATACTAGGCAGAAAAAAAAAAAAAACCTTAACAAAATCTATCATTAATATCTTAGACACGGGAAGATAATGTAATCATAAAACGAGCAGAATTCCATCAAAGGGGCAGGTGAACAGAAGAAAAAGAGGTTGTGAAAATTAAAAATTATATCAGAAATTCAAAATAATAAACTCAATAAAAGGTTATGAAACTTAAGAAAATTTCCCAGAAAACCAAATAATATAAAAATATAAACATAAACATATGCATGCAAGAAAGAGAATGACATTCTTGGGAAACCAGTCTAGGAGATCAAATATCTGAATAATAAGCATTCCAGAAAGACAGAAAGTAGAGAAGAGAAAAAGCACCAATAAAATAATTCAGATGAGACTGGGTGTGTCCAGAGTGGTATGGCTGTAGACACGAATAAAATAATTCAAAACAATTTTCTAGAACTCAAGAACACGAGTTCACAGACTGGTAAAGTCCCAACACACGGGATGAAAACAGACTCTAAATAAGGCACATCATCATAAAATTTCAACACACTAGGTGACTAGCTAAAAAAAGATGGTAACGATAACGCAGAGAAAAAAACAGAACTTTAAAAAAAATCAGATGGCTGGGCGCGATGGCTCACACCTGTAATCTCAGCACTCCAGAAGGCCAAGGCAGGAGGAACCTTGAGGCCAGGAGTTGACACCAGCCTGGGCAAGCTGGGGAGATCCTGTCTCTACAAAAAATAAAGAGAGATGTGATTGCACCACTGCACTCCAGCCTAGGCAACAGAGTGAGACCTTGTCTCAAAAGAAAAAGAAAATAAATCAGAAATTGGATTGGCAGCTGCAGTTCTTAAGAGTAAGAATGGAACTTCAAAGACAAAAACATAATTTTCGGCCTGGAATTCTATTCTTAGCCAAAGGAAAAATTAATTTTTAGGGTAAATTTAAAATATTTTCAAAAGCGCAAGGTCACAAAAAATGTAGTTCCCATGCAATCTTTTTGAAGACGATACTGAAGAATATGCTCCACCAAAATCAGAAAGTAAACCAAGTAGGAGGCAGATATAGAATATCTTTAAAAAGAGCTCCAATTTGAGGGAGATGCAAAGAGAATCTCTAAGAAGATGATAACGAGTGATACCAGGGGCATAGGTGCACATCAGGTGCACATCAGGGGCATAGGTGCACCAATCTAGACTGGGGCTTATCTGAGGGTTCCAGGAGGAAAACTCTACTCAAGATGAAATTGACATATTACTTGATACTTCTGAATATATTAAGGCAAGTATTCATTTGTGAATGGTGTTTACATGATCATAACATAAACACTGAATACTGTTCTAAAAACATGACATCACTATATGTGGAAGATGAAATGAATAGAAAATGATCAGTGGTTAACTGGCAGCCCAAAGATATGTGCTTAATCCTTATTTCCAAAGTGAAATGGCAATAGTTAAAGCTTAAAACTAAAATCAAGGAATGGCCTTGAAAGTACATGGAAATATAAAAGCAAGCATCAAACAGAGAAGAGCTAGAAGAAGTTGCCTCTGTAGAGATGGAAATAGAGAAAAGAGTAGGGAACATATATAATTTTAATAAAAATAAGAAAACAAAAATATCTCCCAGTAGTAAAAGCCATGAGTTTTCAGATTTAAAGGGTAAATCTAGAACTTAGCACAATGATAAAACGTCAGACACCAGAAGAATAAAAAGAAAAAAGCTTCCAGAGGGTGTATGTACAAGGCAAAGGATAGGTATATATGAAAAGCAAAAGGATATCCAATTTCTCAAGAGACTTCAAAATTCTGAGGAAAACCTATTTCTTTCTTAGAATTTTCTACTGAGCCAACCTATCTATCATGTATGAGGGAAAAAAATAAAGATAATTCCGGGCAAGCAAGATTTCAAAAAACAATTTAGCACCCTTTCTAAGGACACCATAGAAAAATGTACTCTGAAAAAAAAAAAAAAAAAAAAAAGAAGAAACCAAGGAAGAGGAAATCATGAGATCCAGACAGGGGTAGAGGGAATTCTTGGAAGACAGTGAAGAAAGTCACAGGATATTAGCTATGCAGCAAGTTTAGAAAACTAAAGGCGCCAGGAGGATATTTCCATGGGAAAAAAAAAACAGAAATGAAGTATCTGAACTATTGAGGTTCTACCAATTCTGTGGAAGTTTATAGTTTCCACAATTACAAAAATAAAAAATTATTTAAGGAAGGTAATAATACACTATAATGCCTGGCTGTAAATAATATTTTCATAGGTACAACATGGTAAAAGTGACTATAAATTTAATAAAATGTTATCTCTAACAATTTTGGGAGAATGAAAGAAGGGAAGAAAAGGGAAGAGGGAGAAAGGTGCAATAATACATAAATAGTACCATTATCACAAAATATTTAAACACAAGGAAGGAATTCCCAAAAGAAATGCCTAAAAGAGGTGAACGTGGCTGTCTCTGTGACATTAGACTTGGATAAGAAAGAAAAAGTAGGGCACTGGCATTTTTCTTATATTTAGCTTTTTAAATTATTTACCTCTATTACTTTCAAAATATTTCCAATTACATAAAAAAGATTTCAATAAAGAAAAGCTATCTAATGACATAAAATCTTTCTCAAATCAGAGATGAGATCTAATGGTGTTATCTGCAAAATAAATTAATATTAATGATGTTTTGAAGGATACATTGCAAAAGACAAAACAAGCAGGCACCAGACTAAGCTGATATTCATTTCCTGTGTAGGCTTCATAAAATTGTAGTAGACTTCAGTTACTAGATACACAACTGTAGCAGCCACTGTGAAATCCACCAGCCACTGGTATTCTGGAAAGTAATGCAATGCTGCAAAAAAAAAAAAAAAAAAGTTTCACTTAAATTTTCATAAATAACTTATGAGGATTTATTTATAATTAAAATATGCTAGACTTTATTCATTTGCAATGTAAGATTTACAAATATATGAATCTAAAAATGCAGGAAATAGACTGAGGATGTTAGCATCCCAAACTAAATTTTAATACATCACAAATTAAAATAAACGTTAAAAGATTACCAAAAGTTATTTAAGTTGTTGGTAAAGTATGATTGCAATTTACTGGTACTGTCTTAACTGATTAGCTACTTTTTACAGAAATTATTAGTGTTTTCTTTTAAATATTTAGCTATGATACCTTAACTTTAGAAAACAACTTAGTATGGAACACAACAATTTAGTTATACTGTTCACTTTTGTGAAGTAAGAGTTAAACTTTATGTTACAATTATTGGCTGTACTAATTGTAAACTAGTAATTCTGTGAGATAGTACAGATTAAAATAATAAGGCCAGACGCGGTGGCTCACGCCTGTAATCCCAGCACTTTGGGAGGCCAAGGCGGGAAGATCACCTGAGGTCAGGAGTTCGAGACTAGCCTGGCCAATATGGCGAAACCCCACTTCTACTAAAAATACAAAAATTAGCCGGGCATTGTGGCAGGTGCCTGTAGTCCCAGCTACTTGGGAGGCCGAGGCAGGAGAATAGCTTGAACTTGGGAGGCGGAGATTGCAGTGAGCTGAGTTCACACCATGGCACTCCAATCTGAGTGACAGAGCGAGACTCCATCTCAAGAAAAATAAAATAATAAACTAAATATACCTCTTATACCTTATTTTGTTCTGCAAAAAAGTTTATAAAATGTCTGTTGATTTTCCATAAAACCATACCCCTTCAACAAACTATTCCATTCTTAAGAGTTTACATTGAAATTAACATTCTTTGAAAGTAAATATAATTCCATCACCCTTTGCATCTCAGTTGGCATAGGTATTCTGGTTTACTTCTACCAGAGTGTAGTCCAAAACATCAACATCATTTTTTAGAAGGCCTCCTAAAAATGTAGAAGTAAATCATGTACATAACCATCAATTCAGATGTTCTTATGGCACATAATAAAATGATCTGCATTGCTTTGGACAATTTTTAGTCATAAAATATAATACAATTACACTTGATACGATATCCTTATAGAAAAAGTATTTTGAAAATATCACATACAGTAAGACCTATTAAAAGCAGTATCAAAACAAACTAACCAAATTTTATACCATTTCTGTAAGATGATCATAACATTTTAATAATCCAAAATCCTTTTATAATTAATTTTTAAATTTGCATCAAGTTATTTTGACACTCAATCTGCTTCAACGTACTTTAACTTTTAGGTTAACTGCTTTAGGTTTTCTGAGAATGCAGTGGTGTGATCATAGCTCACTGCAGCCTCAGCTTCTCGGGCTCAAACAATCTTCCCACCTCAGCTTTCCTAGTAGCTGGGACTACAGATGCACACCACCACACTCGGGTAATTTTTTTATTTTTTGTATAGACATGGTTTCACTATATTGCCCAGGCTGGTCTCAAACTCCTGGGCTCAAGCCATCCTCCTGCCTCGGCCTCCAAAAGAGGTGGGATTACAGACATGAGCCACTGCCCCCAGCCCTGCTTTAGGTTTTCTATTGTGATTGACCTACAGCTTCTGAACATAAGCCTGAAAGATCCTGATGTGGTTACAGGATGCTTACCCTCAATCCCTTCCCCCTAAGAAAAAAAAAAAAAAATCACCCATACTGAGCTTTCTATCGGGAAGGAGGTCAGGGAAGTAGATGGAAAGGATAGACCAAAATCCATTTAAGGTTTTCAATTTTATTATCAATAATTGAAATAAACATTCTAATTCTCCAAACCTACCCATACTCATAGGGACTTCCCCCACGGAACTCACTCATAGCAAACAGTGAAGTGACATTCAAAAGTTCTAATGTTCTTTAAGAGGTTCTTATAACAGATAATACAAATTAAGATAGACTTTCATGATAATTATTGGGACATCAATAACATATACATTCCATGAAAGTACAAATTATATATATTCTTGGCTATTTAACTCAAGTGTTATATTCTTTGTGTAATCAATAATACAATGATATATATGCCTTTTAATAAAATATTGAAGTCAAAAGAAGTTAAGACAGAAAACCCTGTACTTTCACCTAATCACATATATACAACATGCATTCACTCACAAATGACTACAAAAACTTACAAACATATATGAACATCTCCCTGCTATGCTATTCTGGTTAACTGGAAATGCTCTTGATATTACATGACCAATTGATAAACGAGTATCATTTGCAACTAGTTCTCAAAATCCTAAAAGTGAAACCAAATACTCCATAAACTACATGCTAAAGCTACAATACCCTAAATTCATTTTTTTTTTTTTTTTTTTTAGTTCATTGAAATAGCCTAGTTCTCACTGAGTGGCTGTACCACATTCAGTGTGTAACCCTGTCCATGTTATTCAACTCTTCTTTCTAATGAGTTAAAAACAAAAAAAAAAAACTGGTAACAGTTACCCACTTCAGAATTGTGCGGATGGGGTTATACAAGTAAAATATTATAATAATGTCTGATACTCAATAATTTTAAGATCTTATTAAAGTTAATTAGCTGACAAATTATTCAATCAACATTATTAGTAAAAATGTCAAAACTACTAAAAATCAGGAAGAATGTTTACATATTCTTGTATTTATACACATCTGTGAACATTTTATACAAGTAAGCACATATAGTAGTGAAACAAATGTGACAACTACTAATCAAAAAGTCAAAGTGCCTTTAAATGTTTTAAATGTTGAATGTGAAATAGTTAAAAAGAAAATAGAGGAAGACATAACCAGTCTTAAAAGTCTAAATGGGCCAGGTGCAGTGGCTCACGCCTGTAATCCCAGCACTTTCAGAGGCCGAGGCGGGCAGATCACGAGGTCAGGAGATCGAGATCATCCTGGCTAACACGGTGAAACCCCGTCTCCACTAAAAAATACAAAAATTTAGCCAGGCGTGGTGGCGGGCACCTGTAGTCCCAGCTACTCGGCCTGTAGTCCCAGTTACTTGGGAGGCTGAGGCAGGAGAACGGCGTGAACCTAGGAGGTGGAGCTTGCAGTGAGCCAAGATAGCGCCACTACACTCCAGCCTGGGTGACAGAGCCAGACTCCGTCTCAAAAAAAAAAAAAAAAAAGTCTAAATGATATTAGACAAGTGATTTATATTGTTCTTCACTGATATTTTTTAGTTCTAGGACATATGTTTACATATACATACAACCTTTACAGATGTAATAATAAACTTTCACATATTTTGAAGCCACCTTGTATCACAAAATAATCCTATTTGAGATGCTAGACCTCTTAAGATTTTTTAATGGTGGTATGATTTAACCCAAGAAGGATCAAATTACATAATGACACTTTATATGACATTATCAAAATTATTTTTTAAAAACACGCATCATTTCATTTATCACATAAACCAGTGGTTCTCAAACCTAGTCAAAAATCAAAATCACTTGGAGCACTTTTAAAAATACAAATTCCCAAAACCTACTCTAGATTTACTGAATCTTCAAGGATGGGAGTAGGGAATCTATTTCAAAGAACTCATCAAGTGGTTTTGATATATCTCCAAGTTTAAAAACCAGTGTTTTAAATTATATCAACTTAGATGCCTTTCCCTTCTAGGATTCAAATAATTTCATATTAATATTATTTTAAACTAGAATCACTGTCATTACATAATATATAGGAGGAAAACTAAATGACATATTTGGAAGTAAAAAATGGATGAAAGTAAATCTTGAATAAGTAAATTTTTCTGATTTCTAATCCAGTTCATTATTCTAAAACCATTTTCCTTTCTACTATATGTGAGAATAAAATACGGGTAATTAAATAGAAATACAGTTGACCCTTGAACAATACAGTTTGAACTGTGCATGTCTACTTATATGCAGCTTCTCTTCCACCTCTGCAACCCCTGACCAGCAGGACCAACCCCTCCTCTTTCTTCTCCTCCTCAGCCTACTGAAAGTGAATATCACAGTGTTGAAGACTTTTATGATGATCTGCTTCCACTTAATAGGAAACATATTTTTTCTCCCTTGTGATTTTCTTAATAACATTTTCTTTTCTCTAGCTTACTTTATTGTTATAACACATTATATAATACATATAACACAAAAAATATGTGTTTTGTTTTGTTTTGTTTTGTTTTGTTTTTTGAGACGGAGTCTCGCTCTGTCGCCCAGACTGGAGTGCAGTGGCGCGATCTCGGCTCACTGCAACCTCCGCCTCTTGGGTTCATGTCATTCTCCTGCCTCAGCTTCCTGAGTAGCTGGGAATACAGGCACCTGCCACCACGCCTGGCTAATTTTTTGTATTTTTAGTAGAGACGGGGTTTCACCATGTTAGCCAGGATGGTCTCCATCTCCTGACCTCATGATCCGCCCACCTTGGCCTCCCAAAGTGCTGGGATTACAGGCGTGAGCCACTGCGCCCAGGCAAAATATGTGTTGATTTTTTATGTTATTGGTAAGTCTTCTGGTTAGCAGTAGGCTATTAGTAGTTAGGTTATGGGGGGTAAAGAGTCATACTCGATTTTTCAACTGCATAAAAGTAGGCACCCCAACCCCTGGGCTGCTCAAGGCCGGACATTTCAAATGCAGTTTTGTAAGCCACATTAGAAAAGGGCAGACAGAAATAAACAGTAAAAGGAAGTCAAGAATTCTAGATAATAAAAATTGACTGTGATCTCAATCTAATAAACAGAAACTGCGTAATAAACTTGTGTAAGTTAGCCTCTTCCAAAAATAGGAAAAATAATACAAGTCAGGTGAACAAAAAAATAAATTTAATTCAAATGAAGTCATTTGAGCTTCTAAGTTCTTAGAAAGATTCCATATTCTGTATAATGGACTTAATGATTAAAATGAAAGTACTTTCACTACTATAATATAAAACTGAGATTTATAGAACATTTTACCAAGATTTCCCTTACCTAAAGTATCCACTTCTGTAACTGACTTTGTTTCTAGATGAAGGTCAATATCCTTTGGAATGGTTAATGGCTTACTTTCAATGTGACCATTATATTTCCTATAAAAATCAGACAAGTGACACAAAAAACAAGTTACCTACACTGTTATCCAAGTGCTTGTTTCAAACTAATTACAGATGAAGTCTTAAATTTCACAGTGAAAAGGCAGAATTTCTAATATTCCATCAATAAGGAGGTAAAGTACTCAAAGGAAGTTTTTTAAAGGGTACTATAAAATTTGAATGTAAATTATCACGTGAATATACAGATTACCAGGGAAATAATTACCTAAATTAGTTACTGCAACAAAATCTTTTTTTTTCTAGCTTAGCATTTCACACCCATTTCTCCTACTCTCTTTTCTCTTTAAGCACAAGAGTAAATGCAAATGAAGACAAAGTGCACTTCTCCTTGAAGTGACATGTATAAACACACACACATACATACATATAAACAGACCCGGAACCATATGCAAGTCAGAGTTGAAGAAAGATTTATGTGTATGAGAAATTTAGAAACATGAAAGACTAACTTGGAATAGTTTTTACTAAAAATCACAGACGAAGGAAAACAAATTCTTCCGGTGTATATGTATGATTCCCAAATTTAATTTTTAAAGACAAACATATAGAAAGCAATAAACTAAGGTTTCAATTTATTACTTTATGTATTTCTTCAGACACACAGTTGCCCAGGCTGGACTCAAATTCCTGGGCTCAAACAATTTTCCTGCTTCAGCCTCTGGGTAGCTGGGACTACAGGTACACACCCCCATGGCCAGCTCCAACTAAGTTTTAATAATATTAATTTCAATACTGAAAAACAACTTTGCATTTATCTTTGAATAAAAAACTGGAAAGCCTCAGTAAAAAATAATTTCATGTTAATAAACCAAACAATAATTCTTGTTACTAGGAAAAAGGCAGCAATGTTAATGTGTCTTTTTGTAACTATAAGGCATGTTCAACCTATTAAAAATTACTGCAGAACAGAATTATTCATTACAGGGCATTATAATAAGGATTCAGGCCAGGTGCAGTGGCTCACACCTGTAATTCCAACACTTTGAGAGACCAAGAAGATTGAGGCGGGAGGACTGCTTAATCTCAGGAGAGACTAACCTGGGTAACACCGGGAGACCCTGTCTGTACAAATTTTTTTTAAAAAAACTAGCTGGGCATGGTGTTGCATGCATCTGGTCCCAGCTACTCGGGAGGCTGAGGTGGGGAGATCATTTGAGCCTAAGGAGGTTGAAGCCACAGTGAGCCAGAATTGTGCCACTGCACTTTAGCCTGAGTGACAGAGTGAGACTCTTTCTACATAACTAAATTTTACAAATGTTGAACGTGGTAGCTATAAATAGGTGGAAGTGGAATAGTTAAAAAAGAAACAGAAACTAAAAACTAACCTAGATTCAAATCCTGGTTACCAGTATGTAACCTTACTAGTTATGTAAACTTGGGCAACTCATTTAACATCTCTGATCCTAGCTTCTCATTAGTAAAGTGTAAATTAAATTATTAGCTAACACGGTTGCTTTATGGATTAAGTAGAATTGCGTATAAAAGTGCTCTGGAAACTATAATGTTAGGCAGGACTATTTTATTAAAGAACTTAACTACTGGAATAAAAAGATGGAAGGTTTACTATTAATATTCCAATGAGCTTCCAGGTATATTTGTAATGATAAGTGAAAAAGGATGGTAGTAAGATCAAAAAAGACAGTCTTTTCAAATTTCCAATTTGATGCGAAATAATCATTAATGTTTAATTATTTTGTAGCTCCTATAAATGTATTAGGCTAGGTTAGCATTTTTATGATATACATGAGAAATATGGTTATAATTTGTTGTCAATCAATCATGATTTCAGAGTCACAGGGGACCTAAGAAGTCCTCCTGGATCCCCAGTTGAGAAAACTATGGTCCATTCAGAGAGGTAATTAACATACACTTTCCCTAAGAATTCTATTTAAATAGAGATATAAAATTTTAATGCTGGAAGGATTATTCAAAACATTGTTTTGTTTACTCTTTCCAACTCACAGATGAGGCTACTATAATCTATTCTGTGAGGTTAATTAGTAGGCAGTTCTCTTCATAAACTTTAAACATGAAAAGAACATTCAGGAGCTGATGGGACCTGTACAGTTATATTGTCCATTCCTTTTAATTTTAAAATGAGGAAACTGAGGCCAAGAGCAGATTAATTTCCCCAATGCCACAATACACAGTAGCAGCAAAAACTGGAAAATAACCCAAAGCAACTGACATCTTTAATGAGTTGTAGGATAAAGATATGGGTTATAAGTCTCTCCCAATCAACCCCCAACTACATTTTCTTTAGTATGATGGCTATATTGTTTTCATGATTTAAACAAAGAATAAAGTTCTTGAGTAAAATAATCACTATTTTGGTGTATATATTACTACAGATTAGATTTTCAAGGGTTTTGGTCTCAAATTTATCAACTACTTACAACATAATTGGTACGTTTCTTTAATCAAAGCATAAAAATGTATTTATATAAATTGTGTTAAATATCACTTTACAAGCTCAATATAACTTACCTATCTTTTTTGGTTTTCCCTTTTTGCTGTTTCCCTGCAAGAATTCTTAATTCTTCTTCTGTAGGATGTTGATACCACCTCAAACTAAGCAAAAAAAGAATCCTTTTAAATAAAGCGCTTAAAATCACCAGAATTATTCTTTATCCTATAACTATTTATTAAGTTTCATATTTGTGAAGACACTGTCGAGAAATATCAGGTGAAAACTGTAATCTGAAACAAATATTACCTCTTAAACTTTAAAAGCGTTTAGATAAACATCCAGCAGACACTTACCAACCACTTACTAGATGCCAGGTCCTACAATGCCATTTGTATGTATATTTCTTACAAATGACAATGTATTAATACATATTAAGATTATACAGGCTTATTATTAAAAGTAAATAAAGTGAAGTCTGTAGCCAAGTGGGCAGGAGCACATTAATTCTCTACCAATCCCTCATTTGAAGGAACTGAGAGTTATCTTAAAAAGAGAGTTGTTTGAATGAATTCTCACATTTACAGGTAGTCTTTCCTTTCTTTCCCTTTTTTAATTTAGTTTGAGAATTCTCAAACTTTTTGTGTAGAACGATTACATAAAGTCATTGTATTACAAAACACTTTACTGTTAGCTATATCTAACCTTCCTCAGGTAAGGATCCAACAACTGGTTGTATTCCTCTCTACCACAGTCAAAATACTTTAATCTGAAGTGAAGAAATACTCACGATCCAAATTAATCAATTATTCCCTCCCAAGCACCAAGTGGCTCATCCTGAATTTCATGGCTTGCCTAGTCATCCCAACTATCTACCAATCACTTAAATTTGATATTCATATCTTATTTTCAATGTGCCCTCTCCACATGTTATTATTAATTCCGTTTCTCAACTCTTAAAATTCTAAACTCTGCCCTACTGCAGAGACCTTAGTTCAGACCTTAGTTCAGTGTATCTTCCTCTGAACATCTGACTACTGCAAAATTCTCTCACTGGTATCCTCCCTGCCTTCCTGTGGACACATTACTTATCAAATCCATCTGAGCTTACCTCTAGTTATTGGTTTTTTTTTTATCTTACAGAAAGGTGGACCACCTTTACTTATTTTTCCATAATACAAATCTTATCAAGACCCATGCCTGTTTAAATCATTTCCAAGGCTCCTCACAGGGAAAAGCAATGAATAAGGCAGCTAGGCAAAAATTTTGACAAAGGCCCTGTTATTATAAAGGAAGAAATGCAGATCTAGTATGCTAGACCCCCCAATTCTTCAATTACAAAAATCTAGATATTTTAAATTTGAAATTTCCCAATTGCTGTTCCCCCCGTCCTCAAAATAGAGACAGGGGCTCACTTGGTTGCCCAGGGTAGTCTCGAACTCCTGGCTTCAAAGGATCCTCCCTCCTCAGCTTTCCAAAATGCTGGAATTACAAGCATTAGCCATGGCACACAGTCTCTTTGATTTGCTGTTTTAAAAACACTGCAGGTCAGGCATGGTGGCTCATACCAGTAATCCCAGAACTTTAGAAGGCTGCAGGATTGTCTGAAGCCAGGAGTTTGAGACCAACCTGGGCAACACAGTGAGACCCTACCTCTACAAAAAATTAAAAAACTAGCCAGGCCTGGTGGCATGCACCTGTGGTCCGGAGAGAGGGTGAGATGGGAGGACTGCTTGAGCCTGAGAAGTCAAGGCTATAATGAGCCATCATTGTGCCCCTGCATTCCACTCTGGGCAATAAAGTAAGACCCTATCTCAAAAATAAAACAAAACAAAACAAACAAACAAAAAAACCACAACAACTGTAGAATTGGCAATCTGAGTACTGACTGAATATTTGATGATATTAAAAAATTTTAGGTATGATAATGAGATTGTGGTAATTTTTAAAAATCTCATTATTTTTGATATATACACTGAAATGTATGCTGGGGGAAGTACAGATGAAACAAGTTTGTCCACCAGCTACTAATTGTGATGAGTACACAGGAATTCATAATTCCATCTACTCCTCGTATACTTGAAAATTCCCATTAAAACACATATTTCAAGGCCCACATGTGTATGGGGGTCATGCATTATCTCTTGCTTCTACAGCCTTTCATGATCTGACCAATGCCTACTTCTCCAGATTCACCTTCAACCATTCCCATTTGAAGGTGACACTTTCTGGCTTGACTAAATGACATTTTCTTCCTCACAAATTCTTTCATCCCTTGCTGCTTTTTGCATATATTCTTCTCTCCTTGTAAACACCTATGCCCCTACTTGGCAAACTCTTAATTTATCTCTTAGTGTTTACAAGCAGTCTTCTTGTGGTATAATAAAAAATATATCTGCTCTTTGTCCCCAGTTCTTGGCACAGAGTTTTAAAAGTCCTTATAAAAACAAGAGTGTAGAAGTATCTTTGTTATGCTAATGAGGTAGGTCAAGGTGGGCCCCAGATAGCTGCAGGATAGAGCTGATTATCAGAAACACCAAGCACATGATTAGAGGGTCAGGACTTTCAGGAACTTGACCTCCAGCGATGAGACGGGCCTGGAAATTGAGTTGGATCATTGCAATCAATTTTGTATCAATGACTTAAAATTGTACCTATATAATGAAACTCAAAAAACCTCTCGACTTCAAAGCTCTGAGAAAATTCCTGTTGGTTAACACATTGATGTGCCCAGAGGGTAAAATCCTCAGACTCCAGAGGGAAAGGGCATGGAAACTCTGCTCTTTCCCAGAACTTACCCTATGCGCTTCCTTTAAATAAAACTGTAATAATAGATAAAGCAGTTTCCTAAGTTCTATGAATCATTCTAGCAGATTACTGGATCTGAGGGGATCATGGGAATCCTCAAATTCGTAGCCTATTAATAAGTGAGAAGTGCAGGTGGCCTGGGTACCCTGAAAACTTGAAATTGGTATCTGAAGTAGGGACAGTCTTATGGAGAACTTCGCGTTTAACCTGTGGGGTCTGTACTAACTCCAGGTAATTACTGTCAGAATACAAGTGCAGTATACCCAGTTGGTTTCAGATAAGTTGGATTAAAATGGAATGTTACCCTGAGTGAAAGATTCTTGGAGAAAAGATTTTATGGCTTTCTTGCTTTTTGTATACTTCAAAGCTAGTACAGTTACTGGCATATAGCAAGTGCTCAAAAAGAGTAACTGAACCAAAAGGAATTCAGTTCTTTGCCTAATGAATTTAAGATAAAAAATATATATATCCCAACCTAAAAGTCCCTAAATTACAATAAACAGGTAAGGAGGCACTTCCTGAATTTATACTGGAATTTTAACTTACAGAATTGATTCTCATTATTCGTGGTAGTTATGTTTTATAAAGTCACCGCAAACACTGAACCATTGCTCCTAGGGGAAATACAGGGTTAGGTTCCTGCGAACCTCTGGTCATAACATTTTCATAAACTGATCAATACCCAAGCTTGTTTTATGTGTGTTTCTGTTTAAAGATATCTTATTTAATATATATCATTAATTCACTAACATTGAATTCACAGCCAAAAGCATAACTCATCCCTGAGCAAAGCTTATCTAATACCAGTAATCATTAAGTATAGCATTTTTTTTTGAGTTCTGTGTGTCATTCCAGGAATTTTTTTCCATAAGGCAGCCTTCTCGTGCTTAGGAATACTAGACACTACCTTCAGCACTATGCTTGGGGGCCATTTTAAACAGCAAGATCACCAATGAAAAGCAAAATTGTAAAAAAATGTGGCCCTAAACAGATAATAAAAAAGAGATTTGTTTACAGTATGACAGCCGAAACAATAAGGCAGACTGTTGCCTTGTTAGACCTCAACCAGGAACATGCATGTATGGACCACTCAAATTTTTTGTCCCTGTCTATGTCCACGAATGACCATAAAAGCACTGATTTTGGAATTACAAATAAATTTTAGCAAGTAGGCAAATCACAAAACAAAATCCACAAATAATGAAGATGAGTGCATAACATTTAGAAGAACACTTACAAGAAATAACTCATATAAAAGAACATGATCCAGAATAACTCATGTATAAAGACTAAAATTAGTTGTTCAGCTTTGAGAAATAATAATTAGTGAAAGAACTCTCAGTATAGGAAAAATTAGGTTTTATTTAGAGCTCTATAGTAATGAAATATTTCAAGACACATTTTCTTATTTTTTTTTCTTTTTTTTTTCTGAGACGGAGTCTCACTCTGTCACCCAGGCTGGAGTGCGGCGGCACGACCTTGGCTGACTGCAAGCTCTGCCTCCCGGGTTCATGCCATTCTCCTGCCTCAGCCTCCCGAGTAGCTGGGACTACTGGCGCCCGCCACCATGCCCGGCTAATTTTTTGTATTTTTAGTAGACATGGGGTTTCACTGTGTTAGCCAGGATGGTCTCCACCTCCTGACCTCGTGATCTGCCCGTCTTGGCCTCCCAAAGTGCTAGGATTACAGGCATAAGCCACCACACCCGGCCTTAAGACACATTTTCTTTTTAAATATACTCATGTTTGTTAAATCTTATTTTGTAAACTCATTTCTCTAAAATGGCTTAGATTTATTACATTTCCTATGGGATAACTCGGGGTTATCTTTATTAGTAAGAATTATTGTTCAAAGTTGCAATCTAAGGATGCTCGATACTTTTAGGGTCACTTCTAGTCTGTTACTCACCTACCCATTCATTCATTTTTCAGTCACTTAGGGAGATCCTTCTGTATTCAGATACTCTGCTAGGCAGAGGAGATAGAATCACAACCAATTAAATCCAAAGCCTTTGCCTTTTTGATGGTTATATTCCAGCTGGGGTAAAATTTAACCAATTAAATAGTGAAAAATAAATTGTAATACCACATGAAAGAATGAAACAAGTGGTGAAAATGTGAGAGACAGCCTTAGCTATTAGGTGAGGAAAAACTTCTCTGAGACATTTAACCAGCAACTAAAGAATGAGAAAACAGAGGAAGAGCATTCCAGGCAGAGAACACCAAGTTCAAAAGCACAGAGGCATGAAAGAACACAGGACATTACAGTAACTAAAAGCCAATGAGGTAAGAGCTTCAAGGAGAAACATAAGAGGGGGCTGAAGAGGTAAGAAAGGAACAGATCATGCAAAGGCTAATAGGTCATAGTATGGACTTCAGATTTTATGCTAAATAATGGTCTCAAAGCAATGTAGATAAATAATTTGATTCACATTTTAAGATTCCTTTGGTTGTTCTGTGAATTAGAGGGAGACAAGGGCAGTGAATCAACAGGTCTTGCTGATGGACTAAAGGTAGAGAGTGAACAAAAGTAAGCAATAAAGGATAATATCTACATTTCTGATTTGAAGATGATGGTACCTTTTCTGATATGGAAGAGATCAGGAAGAAATCAAGAACTTAAAAATGCTGAGTTTTAAGTACCCATGAGACATCAAGTAAAAATGACAAGAGGGCAACTACATATTAGAATCTGCAGTTCAGAGATAATTTGAGGTGATCATATAATTGTGGTACCTAAATCCATAGGGATTAATAAAACCAACTAAAAAGGAACTAAAAGATAGTATAACACTAGTTAATGAGAAAGTGAAAAAGTAAAGTTTATGTAGACAACATTTCAACAAATTTGGCTACAAAGGGAAATAGAGGAATGGCCAAAAACTAAGAAATGGATATGGAGGGGCTTTGTTTTTTAAGGGGGAGAGAAGTAGGGCTGTGACTTCTTTATTTGTTGTTGTTACTTTAAATGGGAGAACTTTAAAAAAAAGTGTGTGTGGTAACAGGAATAATCCAACTGAAATGGAGCAGGTGATAAAATACATTTTACAAACTTAAAGAAGAGGGGCTGCACATTTAACCAGAGTTGTTGTTTTGTAGTATACAGATGAGAGTGATGGGCTCTGGTTTCAAGAGCTTAGGGTGAGGCCGAGGTAGGGATGCTTAAGTTTTGGAGAGAAAGGATTTAGGTTGAAAAAGTTGTCTGAGAAGTATAGCATACAAATTCTGCCAGGCAGTATAAAGCAGCCATCTAAGGTCTGTGATCACAGATTCCAAGTAAAACCTACAAATACAGTTTCACAATTTTCTTTAGCAGTCAGTGTTGCATATACAGTTTGATTCCATATAGTATGGCTCCCAGCTACTACATTTTGTATTCTGGTCTCAATTTCCAGTCTTTTCCTTTGGTATTAAGTGGTATGTCTATCTCAGTAAAATGACTGCCTGCTTGCAACTGCTACACTATGCTTGCCTTTCTAATATGGGCTTGGAAGACAGATACAGATATAAAAGTCATTAGAATGCAGCATGTAGAATGTACTGTTTTTGAAATGGGAAAAAATATATTTCTTAGAAAACAGAGAGTAAGTATTAACAGAATCTCACTTAAAAACTCAGTTGGGTGTGGTGGCTCACACCTGTAATCCCAACACCTTGGGAGGCTAAGGCAGGAGGATTGCTTGAGCCTAGGAGTTTGAAACCAGCCTGGGCAACATAGCAAGATCCTGTCTCTAAAATAAATAAATAAGCCTTTCATATTTAAGTTAAATATACAACTTTCAGTACATAGCTTTTACCTTGGCTACTTGGTGGCTTTTTTTACTTATGCTCAGATTATCTGTAGTGACTCTGATAATAAAGCCAATCTGATATTGTACTCTACTAAATTAATTTTTCAATGATCATTCTTATATAAACCTCTAATATAAAATATTATCAGACAACTACAACTCTTAATAAAACAGTTCAACACTGAAAAAATATGTAGCAGAAAATATAGAATGTCCTGACCTAGACTTTATTTTTAAAATTTAAGTAGCATTTATAGTGCTTCAGAAATTTTAAGAAATAAAACTTTCAGAAATTTAAAATAGAAACCTAAATGTGTGCAAACACACAAAAGCATAGTTTTAGTAGCACAAGCTAAATAAGTTTTAATACATAATCATATAAAACTCTATTTCATGATATACAACATAGGTCACTGCTATAGACTGAATGTTTATGGTCCCCACCTCCGCCTCCAGATTCTTGTGTTGAAATCTAATCCCCAATGTGATGGTATCTGGAGGTGGGAACTTTCAGGAGTTTCTAGTTCGTGAGAGCGGAGCCCTCATTAATAGGATTACTGCCCTTTTAAAAGGAGGTCAGAGAACTAGCTTGTTCTCTTTCCACCAGGTGATGATACAAGAAGTAAGCAGTCTGCAACCTGAGAGAGGGTCCTTACCAGAACCTGACCATACTAGCATGCTGACCTCAGACTTCCAGCCCCCAGAACTGAGAAATACATTTCTGCTGTTGATAAGCCACCACCCAGTCTATGGTACATTGTAATAGCAGCCCTAACCTACTAAAACAGTCACTAATGACAGTTTTAGTCTCCATTCTAAATCTATAATTTTGACCAGTGGCGGGGAGGCTTAAGTGAAAACAAATACCACTTAAAACCTAGACAATCTTGCAGCACAAGTAGCTAAAATATTATTTGTTGTACACATTATATACACTTGTTGGAAATTTTGATAGAATATCATGAACATTATGGAAATGGAAGTTAGAAAAGCTAAGGCGAGGAGAGCAAGGACTCAGGCATTCCATTAAGGGTAGTAGCTGAAGGTTTAAACCTTTCCCTTAGGTCATAGGTCCCACCTACTGTGCATTTGAATGGTAGGTTTCTCTCACCAAAGGGAACTTGCAGACTACTGGATCAGGCAACATGCAATAAAGAACAGGCAAAAAGAATTAGAGCAATTGGATATGAAGGTGTTATAACACCCTCTTTAACCGACATGGGATGAGACAAAAATCAGAATAAATCTGACCATAATATATTTTCAGTGAGGGACTTACGAAGGGAAGCAGCAGACCAAAGTAGACTTCGGAAGATAAAGGGGTAGAGAAAAACGCATGAGGTTTAAGAACGGAGCAATTAGAAAAAACAGAAAGCAGGTTCAGCAAGGAAGCTATCACAGAGAAAAAGCAGTATCCTTCTCCTCATGCAAAACCCACTATTCAAATGTACAAAGAATATAACCTAACACTTACCTCTCCAAGAAAAGAGGGGCCAAGCAAACTTCAAAACAAAAAGGAACTTTTATTACAATACAAAGTAGTGAATACTTTGGCTACAAATCAGTGGTATGTGGGACATGATAAGAACGTCTTTAACTGATATGACCAACTGTTAGAACAAGTGTTCCTTATATGAGGGAAAGCAGTTCACAATAGAGAAGCAACTTCTTAGGATTTTTCTTCCCTTTTAGGAAGGAAAGAGAAAGAGATAGTGTGAGGGCATTAGGTTCTTAAACGCTACTTAATACTTAGCATGCTTTTGGTAATCAAATGCTGATGTGCCTTTTAATTTAATTTAAAATAAAATCTGATTGTGTTGTCATGGAGAATCCACAAGAACATAGCAAGTGAACTGCATACTACTTATAACCTGTAGGATATCTTCTAAAAGACAAAGTATGGCTTGAAAAACCAAATAGAAAAGGAAAATAATTTAAATAAATTACTCTGTAAACTGCCAACAAAAGTCACAGTGATTGTAGAAAAGTTGTATTTGTCTCCCCAACCAAATTTAAAACTCTGTTCAAGTATGACAGTTCCAGGACAAGATGTGGAACTGATGAGCAGCCATAAATCACATAAATACTAGACTGTGAATCAGACTTTCAGGATAAGAGGTCTGGATCTGTTTCATTTATCAGTGTGTGAAACTGAGTAAATCATTTAAAACTTGTTTTGTCATTTGTAAAAATGGAGATAATATCACCTATGGCAGAAAGTAACTAGGTACTCACCAATCTTGTTTTTTATATCATAAGTATTATTTCCCAGCCTCCTCTGCACTTTGGCCAGAACTAGTCACAAGGCCCCAGCCTATGTAATGTGGGCAAAAATGATGTATCTACTTCTAAGTTTGACACTTAAGAATCCCCTGAAAGATCCACAGCTCACTCTCTCTTCACTTACCAACTGGCACAGCAATCTAGCAGGGGACTCCAAGGTAGCAGGGGGAACAGAGGAGCCATGAGGGAAGAAGGATAGCTCGGAGGATAGCTGAGCCCTTGAGTCATCACTTTGTGAGGGACCTACCTGGAGAGCTGCCCAATCCCTTTCTGATTCCCCATTTGACCCTGCTTCCTGTCTGAAGAAACTGAGAAACTTTCATTAATTTTATAACACTGAGATTTTGGAAGTTGTAACATACCACCACATCTCCCTAGCTCTCAATGAACAGATCTAAATGAAACAGAACATTTAAAAAATTGTATCGGTATAAAATTTTAAACAATTATAAGGGTAATATTAATGGAGTTAAACCAGACTAAACACTATACACAGTTTCTTGGAAAAAAAATGTTTAAAAGAACAGTCTAAAAAAAATACTAATAGCAATATGTGTTATTTAACAAGAGCTACAAAATTAGTCAATTTTTTAATATTAAAAATCAACAAACTGCTAATTTGTAAGTAAAAGCTTCTTATTCCTTCAAGTATAATTGTTTATTTTGTCAAGGTATTAACTTTTTCAGGAAAATGGCTTACTCATTAAGTCAACATACAATTGTCCCCAGGTATCTGAGGGAAATTGGGGGTAGGTGGGGGACCATCCAATACCCCCAACACCCCTTCCAGGATACCAAAATCCAAAGATGTTAAAACTCCTTATATAAAAGTTTTTATTTGCATAAAAACTACACACATTCTCCTTTATATATTAAATAATCTCTAGGTTTCTCATAATACCTAATACAACATAGACGCTGTATAGTTTTTACAGTGTATTTTTTTAACTTAAACTTATATTTTTTTTCTGAGTATTTTTGATCCATGATTGGCTGAATCCAAAAATATGGAGGGCAAACTGCACTACAATCAGCTGCAACTTCAAACTCTCCATTTCAAACGGAAAGAGGTCAATGAGAGACAGGACAGATTAATTGACACCAAAAGAGAAGCCATAACTAAAAAAAGAACATTTATTTACAATTTAGGATAGCAATGGAATAAATGAATATTAACATGATATATACAGAAACAAATTTCTTCTGTCATACTCATGATTAATCTCTCATGTTATCTACATATCTATTTACTTGAATAGTTATTTTAAATAGTTCTATTCAATATAGTCACTCCCAAGCCATCCTACACTATTCATAGTTGTAAAAAAAATTCATGATCCTATCTCCTTAAATTCCTTTAAGCACTTTATAGACCCTAAAGAATGCCCTCAGATTTCTCTCTTCAACCCAACTGCATGATATGATTTAAAATGCAAACTGTCATTTCTGATCAGTAATATTTTTACATAGGCAATTTATAATTTTAGGTTTTTTTCTATTAAAACAGAATCATTATATATTATAAAAGGCTCATAAAACAATAATTATGCCAAAAGAATAAAATCAATAATCTTATTCGATTGAGATAAATGACAACATGACCTCAAAATTTCAGGACTTAACATTAAAAAAGGTAGATAATCTTAAAAACAAAACAAAACAAAATTGAGAGGAAATGAAACTACCTATAGCAGAAAAGTAACCATTACTAGACTTTCTCGATATCCTTAGAACCTGATATGGCATTAAAGGCAGATTAATTGACACAAAAGTTAATCTATTTACAAAAGCAAGTCAAGATCACAAAGAAAACCAATTTCGTGTTTCTTTTTAAAGGCTGAGCTTACTCTCAAATTATCTATGTATACTTACGACACATTCTTATCAGAAAAAGATTTTAAATATAAATCTTCCAATATTAATAAAGATAATCAGCTTTTTGATCTCTCAGGCTTTAGTTTTCACTAGTGAGTACAAATTTTATAGAAATAGATGGAAAACAGAATACGTAACAAGATGAAAATGCGTGTACACTAAAATGGGACAAGATTGTCAAGGTCTTTACAGACAAAGGAGATATGGAAGTGACATTACATCATAAACATAGTTTAGAAACACACAATTCTCAGGAGAAAGTAACCTACCTTAATGTATGTTATGTAGTTTACTGAGACCCTTTTTACTTCAAATTAATGATAATTTGCCCAGCTGATGTTTATCTTTTCCTGATCTTTGAAAATGGTTTTGCTAAGCTAAATCAGTAAACAGGATTGCACAGGCATATTAAGCCTACATAATTAAAAAATAGTTAAAGATTATTTTCACTTATTTTACACTTTACCAAAACTTTAGTCATTATTTATTTTGCTCCTAAAAATGTGCATTTGTGAACAGCTCTCTCACACATTCATTATACATACACACACCTGTGTATCACATTGTTCCAAAAAAATTTTAAGGCAGTCTGAATATTTTTCAATACTAAACATCAATATGGAAAAAGTAGAAAGCAGAGGGAAGAATATAAATAACTTAAAATAGAAAATAAATTATGTGAAGGAAATTTAAGCTTTGTAAATGGGATGACCCTGAATGAAAAGCGTATTTGTCTTGTAGAACATGAAATCATTACTAGGACAGGTATCCATTGTTTTTCTAACTTCAATAGGCCTAACCAAAAGAAAGCAGTAACAAAATTTGGTTATTTAACTGAAATGAAAAATTGAAATAAATAGGCATGGTACCAAATTTATCACTTACCTTTCACAATTACACAGGATTTTGGCATGTTTTTCTGTGTGCAGACTTTCCGTGATTTCGCCCCACTGTATCTATACCTATACTTTTTTAATCTAATTTTTTTGGGGGGTGGGAAGTACATGTTTCAGCAAGCCTACTTAGCTCCTTTGTGGAAGGAGTAGGGATTGTGAGCTTATAGTGTAGTAGACAAAATTAAAATCCCACAACATAACTTTATCCTCCTCCTTGCTAAATTAAACAGTTTAAAATTCTTTGCAGTAAAACTAAGAACTCCTAATATCTGTATTATAATAAATTCTGGACTGAGCCACCAATAGAATATATGCTTTCAGTATTTTCTTCAAACAATGACAAAAATATTTAAGCACTTGGATTTACAATTTCTCACCCCCTTGTTGACCAAATTTTTTTAAGGTAATTAGAAGAATATGTGGTGTTTTCAGTGACCACAGACCGAAAAAAAAAAAAGAAGGTAGGGGTGGGAGGACTGAATTCTTGTCCATGACCCTATTACCTTTGTGCTAAACAGATAAACTACTAATATCTCAAACTAAGAGTAATAAGGAAGCTATACCGAGGCAATCCCAGAACTTTGGGAAGCTGAGGTGGGAGGATTTGCTTGAGGCCAGGAGTTGAAGAATAGCCTGGGCAACACAGCAAGGTCTTGTCTCAAAAAAAAAAATTACTTTTTTAAGAGAAACAAGAAAGCTAGATTTTTCTTATGACTTCCCTTTGTTATAGTTTTAGAAACAGTAACTAGGAAGTTAATCAGTTTAGTAAACTAGAGATTGAAAGTGTCAGCTGAAATCAGCCTATCCTTGCCTTACCTGCCATTACAGAGTAGCCATCGAGCAAGAGAATAGTGAGGTATAATCTTCTGCATGACACTGGCCATCACCATGGTAACAACCAGCTGTATACCTATCACACCCTGTGTAAAAAAAACAAACAAATTTAATAATGAATGAATTTGGACTTGGGGACATTGCTGGAAAACTTTCTGTACATTTTGAAAATTACATTTTAAGAAAAATGAGTTTACTATTAAAATACATTCCTCTTAGCCCTCCATATCTGCAGGTTCCACAACTGCAGATCAAAAATATGTAGGAAAAAAATACAGTAAAAAATAATACAATTAAAAATATATTACAAATTTTAAAAATAGAGTATAACTATTAACATAGCTTTTACATTGTATTAGGTATTATAAGTAATCTAGAGATGATTTCAAGTATACAGGAGGATGTGCATAGGTTATATGCAAATACTATGTCATTTTATATAAGGGACTTGAGCATCCTCAGATATTGGTATGGGGTGGTCCTGGGACAAATCCCCTGTGTGGATACTGAGGGACAACTGTTAAATTCTGGCAATTAGGTATTCAAGATCATATAGTCTAATATAAGCTTAAAATGAATTAGTATACACATCTATAATCTATTCTCAAGAAATGTTCTGCATAAATTAAGGATATCAAAATGAAGTGGAAAGTGATTTCTTCATCCTTCTCCAATTTACTCTACACACTAAAAACATTAGCTTGACAAGCTTTAAAAGTAATATACCTGGTTTTAATCCTAGGTGGTAGTGATCATAAACCATTAACTGTATGAAGTGTGATGGCAGAACTGGCCTGAAAGTCACTAATAAAGAAAACTGAACTGATGCTGTTACCACTCACTTCCAGTGAATGGGTCTTAATGTCCAACAATCCTCTTAGTTTACTCTCATCAATCCTTCCCATATTCTCCATGATGGCTAATTCAAACCTTCTTTCCTCTCTTCACATCTCCAACGCCCTTCAAACGTCTAACTCTCCACTCGGTAGAGGACATCTACTTTACAGGAAAAATAGATACAATCAAATGGGAACCCTCTCACTTCCCACCAATAAGCTCACAAAGTCACTTACATCTACATCTGTCTTTTCTTATACCCCAGAAATAATAGAGCATCTTCTATAGAAAGCAAATCTCTCTATCTGTGCTTTAGGGCCCACTCTCTTTGATTTTCAGGAACTTCCGCCATTGAATAGTCTTCCTCTATCTTCTTTAATCTCTTTTCTATTTTGAATCCTTCCTATCAGCATTGTGTAATACCTGTAAGTCTCTTTCATTTTTTCTAGAGAATAACAGTAATTTCCCCCTGTTCGACAGCCTTCTCTCAACCTCATATTCACAGCCACTTTTCAAGACTTGTTCTCACTGTTTCCATTTTCTCGTATCTCCCACACAGTATCCATCTGACTTCTACTTCAGCATATTCCACTGAAACACATACCATAAAGGAAGATTCACTCCATCTTGACAAATTATTTTTCCTCAACTTAAATCTCAGCAGTATCCTACATGGTACACCACATTCCTTGCTTTATTACTACATTGATGATCAATCCTTTATCCTCCCCTTTGCTGGCTCCTCCTCTAGCCAAGCACTCCAAAAATAAAGTTGAATTCCTACCTCAAACCTTCTATACCAAAAAAGCACTTAAAAATGTTAAAAAATTTAAGAAGAAAAAACAATATGGCCTATTGGTTTAAGAGAATGCATTCTGAACCCAAACTGCATGAGTTAGAAGCTGGTCTCCATCACCTACTAGCTATATAACTTTGGACATGTTATATAATCAAACATTCTGCAAGTCTAGTTCCCCTTCTATAAAATGGAGTTAGAAATTCCATCTACTTCATCAAGCTGTGATTAGAAATTGTGCCTGGTACAGAGTTATGTTAGTACTATTTGTTTTTATTGTCATTGTTATTATCACTACTAGAAGACACAATTTTTCTTATGATGTCAAGAATAAAGACTTTCGAAAAGAGACAGCAGTCTCCTAAATGATAAAAGACCAAAACAAGTTGAAAAATAAAATTTCTGGCTCACGCTTGTAATCCCAGCACTTTGGGAGGCCGAGGCGGGCGGATCACGAGGTCAGGAGATCGAGACCACAGTGAAACCCCGTCTCTACTAAAAATACAAAAAAATTAGCCGGGCATGGTGGCGGGCGCCTGTAGTCCCAGCTACTCGGAGAGGCTGAGGCAGGAGAATGGCGTGAACCCGGGAGGCAGAGCTTGCAGTGAGCCGAGATTGCACCACTGCACTCCAGCCTGGGTGACAGAGCGAGACTCCGTCTCAAAAAAAAGAAAAATAAAATTTCTGCATGAAGAAACTATAATATAAACAACGTAAAAAGATTAACTGGGGAAAAGTATAACTCCTCACAAAGAGCTAATTTACTTATTGGATATTATAGAGATTATAAATTAATTAGTAAAAGATCAATTGCCTAATTTAAAAAAGAAAAAATATGTACAGACAGTTCTCAAAAAAGAAATTAAAAATGGTTCTTAAACAGGACCATTTTATTTATTTATTTAACTTTTATTTTAGATTCAGGGGTACATGTGCAGGTTGTTATATAGGTAAATTGCATGTCACAGTGGTCTGGGGTACAAATTATTTCATCACCTAGGTAATGAGCATAGTACCTGATAGGTAGTTTTTCAATCATCACCCTCCTCCTACCTTCCATCCTCAAGTACGCCCTAGTGTATGTTGTTCCCTTCTTTGTGTTAATGTGTACTCAGTGTTTAGCTCTCATTTATAAATGAAAACATGCGGTATTTGGTTTTCTGTTTCTGCATAAGTTTGCTTAGGATAAAGGCCTCAAACTCCATCGATGTTGCTTCAAAGGACATGATCCCATTCTTTGAATGGCTGGATAGTATTCCATGGTATATATGTATTTAATACCACATTTTCTTTATCCAGTCTACCACTGATGGGCATTTAGGTTGATTCCATGTCTTCGCTATTGTGAATAGTGCTGCAATGAACATACACATGCATGTGTGTTTACAGTAGAATGATTTATAGTCCTTTCAATGTATATCCAGTAATGGGATTGCTGGGTCAAATGGTAATCTGTTTTAAGTTATTTGAGAAGTCGCCAAACTGCTTTGCACAATGGCTGAACTAATTAACATTCTCACCAGCAGAGCATAAGTGATTCCTTATCTCCATAACCTCATCAGCATCTGTTATTTTTGACTTTTTATTAACAGCCATTTTGACTGGTGTGAGATGGTATCTCACTGTGGTTTTGATTTACATTTCTCTAATGATTAGTGATGTTTAGCATTTTTTCATATGCTTGTTGGCCACATAAATGTCTCCGTTTGAAAGGTGTCTGTTTGTGTCCCTTGCCCACTTTTTTTGAAACGTGTCTGTTTATGTCCTTTGCCCACTTTTTGATTGGGTTGTCTGGTTTTTGCTTGTAAATTTGTTTCTTTATACATTCAGAATATTACACCTTTGCCAGATCCACAGTTTGCAAATATTTTCTCCCATTCTGCAGGTTGTCTGTTTACTTTGTTGATAGTTTCTTTTACTGTGCAGAAGCTCTTTAAAAGAGTATAATTAGGTCCCATCTGCCAATTTTTGTTATTGTTGCAATTGCTTCTGGCATCTTTGTCAGGAAGTCTTTCCCAGGTCCTATGTCCAGGATAGTATTTCCTAGGTTATCTTCCAGGGTTCTTACTGGTTTTTGATTTTAGGTTTAAGTTTTTAATCCATCTTAAGTTGATTTTTGTACATGGTGTAAGGAAGGAGTCCAGCTTTAATCTTCTGCATATGGCTTGCCAGTTATCCCAGTACGATTTACTGAGCAGGAAATCTTTCCCCATTGCTTGTTTTTGTTGATTTTGTCAAAGATCACATACATAGTTGTACATGTGTGGCATTATTTCTGAGTTCCCTATGCTGCTCCATTGGCCTATATGTCTATTTCTGTACCACTACCACGACGTTTTGGTTACTATAGCCTTGTGGTATAATTTGAAGTCGAGTAATGTGATGCCTCCAGCTTTGTTTTTTTTTTTTTTTTTTTGCTTAAGACTGCCATAGTTATTTAAGCTTTTTTGGTTCTATATGAATTTTAAAATAGTTTTTTCTAATTCTGTGAAGAATGTCATTGGTAATTTTGATAGGAATAGCATTGAATCTGTACATTGCTTTGGGCAGTATGGCCATTTGGACAATGTTAATTATTCCTATCCATGAGCATGGAATGCTTTTCCATTTGTTTATGCTATCTCTGATTTCTTTGAGCGATATTTTGTAATTCCGGTTATACAGGTCTTTCACCTCCTTGGTTAGCTGTAATCCTAGGAATTTTACTCTTTTTGTGGCTATTGTGAGTCAGATTGCATTCTTGACCTGGCTCTCAACTTGGTGTTGATGTATAGGAATGCTACTGATTTTTATACATTGATTTTGTGTTCTGAAACTTTGCTCAAGTTGTGTGTCAGATTAAGGAGCTTTTGGGCAGAGACTATGGGGTTTTCTAGATATGGAATCATGTCCTCTGCAAACAGGGATAAAAGGAACAAAACTAGAGGTATCATGCTACCCAACTGTTTTTAAAATGTCTACCAAACCTGACTCAATGATGGTTTTATTTGTGGATATTTTAATGTCTTAACCTCTATCAACTAGGTTAAAGTTCAGTTCATTTTTCTACTGACCTAACATCAAAGGTTGCATTTTTTACCCTTTTCTTTCACATTTCCTATCATTTGAATTTACTATCCTATTTTCTGTGAGTTTGTGATAGAAGTTCTACAATCTCCATACAATGAATGCCATTATAAAGAACTCTTTCACGCAGAACAAGACCAAGAAATACATTAGTAAGTATGCCAGAAGGTTGGTCTGAGATTACAGACTTAAAAGCAAGAGATCATTTTGTAGTCATGGGAAGTTTTGTAAACAATGGGAACATCCATCAAACTAGCTTTGAAAGAACTGACAGCATTACACAGAATCTTCAAGGTCATAATTCAGTAAAATCTCTCACAAACATATATAATAATTTATTAAGAGTATATGATTTCTGCTCCTTAACAGCAAAAATTGTGTCTCAGTCACAACTACTAGTCATAGCTGTTAAATGGTATTTCAGAAAGACTGACCTGGAAGATACATATGAGGCAGCATATAAACTGGGGAAGAGGGCAACTTGCCCAACTCTCCCCTTCCTCCAAATCACCAAACATGATGAGATACTGCTGACAGATCTACCTTTAAAGATGTAAATTATGTTAAGGCAAAAACAAACAAGCAAAAATCAGTGAGCTGGATTGACTAGAATTAGGAAATACCAACTAGATTTCTGTAATAATCCAGACAAGAAATTATGAAACTTTAAATTACAGTGGTATCTTCGGTACCCAGAAGAGAAATATATTTTAGAGACATTGTTGAAGAACTCACAGACTGATCAAACATAAAAGCAAAGAAGAAATTAAAGAGACTTACCCTAAGAAAGGCAAACATCATAGTACATTCTCAGTGTTAATGTTTGACTAAAATAATGTTCAATACAAAAATGTAACCTCACTCTATCTCTTTACTATGCCATTTCCCTCTTCTTAAATGAGGGTGAAAATAATTTCCCAAAACATCACCTGAATACTATGCTAAATAAATATATTATTGTATTCTTCTATATAAGTCAACAGATCTATCCTACAATGTATCTGCTCTTAGGTGACTAAACATGTGCTACTGAAAAAAAAAAAGTAACTTTTATACCAATACAGGAATCTAATCTACATAAGCTTTTGGAGAGATAATTTTTAAATTATGTGGAAAATATTTCACCAGTTGCTCCTTTTCATGTAAATTTAAAAACGAATCCTCAGAACATACTTTCAAAATAGCAATCATTTTAGAGAATTATATGTATTATCAATTTAACATATTATTAATGTTGAACTTAAAATCAACTTTTAAGATATTACTATGCAATTGACAATTACAGTGTACATGCCAGGGATTAATGTATTAATGTATAAAGTACCCAGTTCATTAACTAAGAAACACAATCATTTAAAATTCAAAAACAAACCATTCTAACAACCTGTCTTCACCAACCAATTTAGTGTCACTGTATAAGTTTATACAAAAGCAGAACTTTGAAATGTTCAAAAATCAAATATCCTGAATATTCTTCATAATTTTTAATTAAAGGAGAATGCTTAAATAAATTTATCCATAATCTTAAACATAAATTTCACAATAGAAAACTGGTCAAATGAGCAGAGATGCAATGAAAATACCAAGTCTATCATGGCTGAGGTCTCAAACACACAACCATATGGGTCATTGATTCAAGTAGCCTTAATGGTTTTATTAATGCCTCAAAACAATAACTAACCAAAGAGATGGTTTCTGTCTGGATTCAATGCCTCTAGGCACTGATTCTCTTGATAACTGGAACTGGGGAAAGCCATTTAAAAAACAGCTCATAAGCACCCAAGAAGGGTGAAACATTGGGGTAACTTAGTTTTCAATCTTTCCACATCTATTAACCTAAGGCCATGAAGAGCAAGAAACACTTATCTGCCTTTAGTCTCTAAAAGAATGATCCTTACAATTTTTGTCAGTAATAGTTTCTTGGAAGGTTACAAAAATTCTTACCAAGAAAAATTAAACAATTCTCCAAGAAATAAAATGTACCAAATAACAGTATTTTGTCTTGCTTTATTAATACTGAAAATAAAACTCTAAAAACTTAAATACAAACATACTGCAACTTATAAATTCAAACTTTGAGTACTGTGTCAACCTCAAGAGTTGACATTTATGTTTCATTAAACTAGCTGTACTGCTGACAGAGCGAAACAAAGCATACATTGTTTACTATTAAAAGGCATATCTGCATATATACTTGGGACTCAGACCACCCCAAATGGTTTCAGTTATCTTCCTAAATAAGTTAGAAAAGAGAAAATAAAAAAGAGGACATTATATCCCAATGACCTTCCTATTCATTTGTTTCTTGACTGTTTACATGTTTTAGTGACAGCAAGATATGTTGAGACAGACTTCTTAGGGATGCTCATATAATTTATACTCCAAAAGAAGATGTAAACTTGCCATTTCAACCCAGGTTCACATAAAACTTAGAATTCACACTAGATGTATTTAAACAAACCATCTTTGAACAATTTCTGTATAAGGAAAACAAGGTCCAAACAACAAACATCACTCAACTACCCGGTTACTGATGTATCTGGCACCCAGACAATTTCCAACTCAATGCTTTTTTCACCAGTCTATTTGGTGTATTCAATGAACATCTATTGAACAACAAACTACATGTGTGGGGCACTGGACCACCAACAATGGGGGAAAAGCACACAGTCCCTGTCATCAATAAGCAGCCAGTCCACTAGGAGAGTAAATGGACCAGTATTGTAATGGTACTGCAATTGTAATTGCTTACAATACAATGTAGTAAGACAGGAAGAGGATTCTATGAGAACACAGCAAAAGGAGAGAGAAATTATTGAGAGCAAAAAGGTGTGAAAGGGCATTTTGGAAGGTAATGCATGAGTCAAGATACAGTGGACTGAAGTTTTGTGAATCATCAGCAATACCTGCCCCACATGGAAAGATCCAGATAAAAATCAAGGATCCCATTTTTACACCAAATCCTGGGTCCCCAAAAGACAGAAACACTACAGAACAAAATAGTGAATTTCACTGCAAGGACATTTTCCCAAGGCTGGTGGCCAGCCCAAAGCCAATCAGCCCATTCTTCCCACAGGAGTCCTACTTCTCAGTGAGAGGTAGGATGTTTCCATACCTTCCAGGTGGTCAAAAGCATGCTTTTCTTATCTAAACATGCAAAAACCTGAATATCCCCTACATAACTGCCATTAGCCATCCCTAAAAGTATATCTCCTACCTAGCTATTACACACCAAGGCTAAAAGTTCTCTCATAATGTCAAGTAATTTCTGATGTCCCCAAAAGTAAAAAAAAGTCAGGTAACACTACATAAAACAGAGCAGCAACTTTGATTCTGAGAGGGATCACTCTGCTTGCAATTCTTGCGGTTCCATGAGGAAAACAGAGGTTTCTTCCAAAATTGTGGTACCTCTGTTTTTCCCAAGGAGACCCAGGCTGCTAGAAATTGCCTTAGGTCATCTCATGTGGGCATCAAGGGTAGTAAGATGACAGACAGAAGCAAATGGAGAAACAATTCAGTCGACTGAGGAAAAAAAGAAACTTTTCCTCAAAAAATCAAGATCCAAGAAGACAAAAAAGCTTATAAAGGCCTTTTAAATATACGTATAGCTTACCTACCAGCTTTTAATTAACCTGACTTTTAACCATAGAGCTCTTTTAAATAAATCCTTTTAAATCTCTGATTACCACACTCTAGCCAGGTCAAACAGATGACACCTCTGGCTTTTAAGACTTCTTTTTTTTTTTCCCCAGTAAGCCTTAATTAAGATTATGACTTAACCATTGACACACTAGGTATTTCCAAAGAAATGGAAAGTGGTTTTATAAATGGCAAAAGTAGCACAAAGAAAGGAAAGTTTTGCCATGCAAACTGGGTACAACTCACACTTCTGTCTGGCCACATTCTCTAGAGTCTCAGTTTCCCAGCTAACCATCCACATACAAAAGCCTCAAGGCCCTGTATGCCCTCCACAGAAAGAAGGCAGGAAATGGAAAGCTGTCCATGGAAGGGAAAAGGGTCAATAAGAGGCAAAATGTCTCACAAATGTCAAACCAGAAAGGACTCAGTTCCTAAGCCAGGTATTGAATACAGGCCATCATCACAAAAGGTAAAAGCCTTAGCTACTGAGCTTCAGTGCTGGGGAGTCACCATTACTCTTCCCAGAAGGAGCCTAGCACAATCATTTTTGAGCTTGCAAAGCATTTCTAACTGCACAAAGGGATTCTCAAGGCTAGTCATGACACTGTTATTTAACCTCTTTTCAATTGTTTAGAATATAAGATTTCTAAAATCTTTTTTTCTTTCAATCGTGCACTTAGTTCTGATAGCAACTCAAGCCAAAAACTTTTTTTAAAACTCAGATTGTAATTTTCCAGGTTTTTACCATATAAGCAAGAGGTATTTCCAGAGAAGGAGTACAGGAAGTATCCCTACTCCCCAGAATTATTATCCCCAATAATTATCTCTCAGAAAGAATGGGCTTAAGATAGCAAAAGATAATAAAAGGCCATAGGGATGCGACGTTTTAAGACAAAACTCACTGAAGGACTGGATACACTGGGGCCGAAAAGTGTGCTGGCCTTTCTCAGACTTCTAGTCCTTTCAGATCAGCTGTTTCACACGAACCCCAAAACTCCCACCTCCAGATGGCAGAGACCAAGAGAGAGTATCCCCATGTGGTCACAAAGTCAAGCTCCAAGGACACAGAAGAAGACAAGAGGGAAACCGCATTCCATTTTTGCCTCAGGAACCCACGACAAAGTTTTAACTAACCAATCTGCAGGGCCAGCTGGACCAGCAGGCTTGCAGGGGTCCTATATCTATGTTCTATCCTATGGTATCCTTCACCATAACAGAACAACACAGAAGGACACCAGATTCATTACAGCCTAAGACTAGACTCATAAATCTTTTTTCCCATTAATCAAAATCTTGCAAAGGAGACAAACAGTGATTTTTACCATTCACTCTGCCAGTTTGCACAGAGAGACAGAGAGAGACCGAGACCAGAAGCCTGGCTGGTAAGAAATTCTTACCCTTTTGTTAGCTTGCCAGGTTTCTGGGTTCCCTCTTCCTGAGTGGCTTTGGTGACCCTGCATGCTGTGCTATAGCTGTGGGGGCCAAGACGTGTTACAAAAGAAAAATCATCCTTTTTCCATTTCATAGAACTATAAAAAGCCTCCCATTAATATTTTCCATTCCAGCCAGAGTGATATACATGTAAGAAAACACAGACAAAGACAGACAAGAGGCCTCTCAGAACCAGAATCCAGACCAGAAGAGTGTTTTTCCAAACAAGCCCCTGTTCTCCATCCAACTGGAGAGAAATCTCCCTAAACCAAGACTCTCTGTACAATCTAGAGAGAGCTAGGTTGGCCCAAAAGGCGCCAACCAGAACAGGAGAAGGAAGAGGATGCTGGTAGTGCTTTGTACACTCACCAGCCCAGTTTAAAGACATCTTCCAGCAACTGTTTCTTCACTGCAATTAGGCCCAAGCACTATGGGTTGACCGTGTCTCACTGGCAGAGACCGTATCAGAGATGGCCCTCAGTTCGAGACAAATAAGCAACTGCCTGAGCTCACCCCCAGTTCCATTGTACCAGTGGAAGGCTGACAAATAGCGGACAGGCACCCAGAAGGGCAGATCTCGGACAAGTCCCTAAATGTGTAATTGCCTGATGGGCTCTTCCTGACTGCTGCATAGACAAAATCAATTTACAGAGATCACGGCACTGCAATAAGGAGTTTAATTAATGCAAGGCCAGCCACATGGAAGAAATGGCTCAACTGACTGAGTGAGACTGTTTGAGTGAGAAGCGACTGATTTGAGTGAGACTGATCACTGCCCAAAGTCTCAGAGGCCAAAGCTTTTGTGGACAATTTGGTGGAGAGGGGGAGCTAGGGAATGGAGACTGCTGCCTGGTTGGGGATGAAATCATAGGGGTATAGAAAACGGTCCTCATATACTGAGTCTGCCTCATATACTCAACGGGGCCACAGGACCGGATGAGTCATGAATCATGGGTCTGCATGTGGTCAGTCTGAAAAACATCTCAAAAAAACCAATCTTAGGTATTACAATAGTGATGTTATCTATAGGAGTAATTGGGGAAGTCACAAATCTTGTGACTTCTGGCCACATGACTCCTGGGCAATAAGGGATTATAAAAACTACACCTACATCTTAACAGAACTCAAGATCCTCCCATAATTCTAATCTTGCAGTCTTTCACTAGTCTTAAAAGGCAGTTTCAGGTGGTTTCAATAGGGGGGATTAGTTTTAGGAAGGAACTATTATCATCCTAGCTTCAAAGTTAAACTATAAAGTAAATGCCTCCCAAGGTTAGCCTGGCCAGTGCCCAAAAATGACCTAGGACAGCTTGGAGGTTAGAAGCAAGATGGAGTCAACTATGTCAGATTTCTCTTACTGTCATAATTTTGCAAAGGTGGTTTCAAAAAGAACTATATATCAATATAAATTATATAAAAAATGATTTATGATCTTAAACAATGTTAAAAATCACTGTAAATCCAAATTACGTCGCCACAGAAATTATATCTATAAATAGAAAAAGCATATGAAAATTCAACTAACAAGAACATGCTGTCTATCTAATATGCATCCAGTATCTTCCTGGCTATTATCAGGCACTTGGCAGAAAGATGTTGGTGTTCACTGTTATATCCCAAACACTCAGAGCAATGTCATTTAGAATAGTTGATGGCTCATAGTAGCGCACTTGATTACTTGTTGAATGAATGAACAGGGCTACCATAAAAGAATTTGTCTTAACAGAGCTTAAAATCCAAGATTAACATATTACATAACAATAAATATACATATTAAAATACTGAGCACAAAATTGCACGGTACTATGAATATGGGTTGTAGAAATTTTTTAAATTGGATAAAGTTTCATAAGGTAGATGAAACCTAAAGACAGAAACTAAAATCACATAGAAAAGTAAAGAGAAGGGAATTTCAGGCTAAATGACAAGTGTGAACACAGAAGGTATTTGCAACAGCAAAACGCCTAGCTCAACCAAAGCAAACTTAGTAAATAAAAAGGAACTGAGGAAAATAGGATGAAGACTGAAGTTTAGCTCCCTGAGTCTTTAAAACCAAGAGAAGGTATTTCGCTGAAATATTTAATAGAAAGATCACCTAGGACTTCTAAACAGGCAGGGGCAGGGAGCTGAAATAATTCAAGTAACACATAACGAAAATTAGACATAGTGATATATTAATTAAAGATAAAAACTAAGAATAAGATAAATGTAGTTGAAACAAAAGGAAAGAACAAAGATAAAATCTACTTCAGAAGAAAATCAAACTCTGAATGTGACTGAACATAAAGTATAACAACTGTAGAATAAAACTGAGGAATGTTTCAAAGGTTATTTCAAGATGTTTTAGTTTGGATGATTGGTAGAATACTAGAACCACTGACAGGAAAAGTTGTAGACTGAAAGAAACTTACGAAGAAGGCTGACAAGCTTCAGATAGGCCTCCCAAGGAAAGCACCTTGGGTGCATCCTCAGCTTTTCCGAACACACAGCAAATAGGCTTTTGCTAATACATAAAGGATGATCAATCTTTATGTATTGACAGACTGGTTGTAATAAGGTTTGTAAGAGTTTTGTCACTTAACATACAGTGAAACAAACTATGAAGTGGATCAGATATTTAGGTTTACTAAGTGTTCCATTCAATTACTGTCTTAATGATATACTGGAAGCCAAATTAGAAACAGGATGCTTGGTGAGCAGTGATTTAGGGCAGAAAGCAGCAAATATCATTAAAGGATATTTCATTCAAGGAGTGATGAAAGTCTGATGAAATATACAAAATACCACTCTAGAGTGTAGAATACTCTCAACCGCCAAATAATTTTGGGTAAATTACTTTCAATTCTAGCTATTTTTATTGATACACTCTTTAGATAAAACCTATCTAAAAATTACTCTCTTTGGATATGTAAATACCATGAATTTGGCTACAATCTAGTCTACCATGGGTCCTGGAATACTTAACTTATTTCTTTCATCATATGTGGATTTTATCGAACACTTTAAGTGTTAATCACTCCTCACTGCCACCTACAAATAAAATATAAGTGGTATGGTAGAGATCAATGTCCAATGTTATGGGAACACTCCAACAGAGTGATTAAATATACAAGGGAGGTCTGGGAAATACTGGTTCACAGAGGTGACATCTGAACTAGTTTGACAAGGTTAAAAAGAGTATTTCACTATCAGAACAGGAAAGGAAGAGAAGGTCAGGCAGTTATACCTACCCGTACAAAGACAAGGAGAACAAATGGCACAATCCAGAAATAATGTGAAGTTCCTCATGGCTAGACTTTGGTATGGGTTGCACACAATGGATTCTTCTGCAAGTACTTGGAAATAATCCCAGGATATAAAGCCTGGAAGTAACCAAATCAAATATGTTTGGAAAAATGACTCTGCAACTATAATGGGAAAAATAAATTGAAGGGGTAAAAGTAATTGGAAGCAAGGAACTATATTAGAAATCCACTGAAATAGTCCAAGCAATACCATAAAAGCTTGAAGCAAAACAGCTTCTAAATCAAAAGCAAAATTTTTAAAATTAAAACTTTTAGAGAAAAAATAAATTAGGCATGAGATAAGTAATTATCTCTGCAAGTTTCAGTAAGATAAGACTTAGGTGATTATGTAAAGATAAAATGGAAATAATGGGCATAATCACTGGATAAACTAAGCAATAAAAGAAAAATCTGACGGTTACTAGAATACATATATATAAAAAATATATTTATTATAAGAGAGAAATGTACATGCTTAAAGCAAAAGGGAAGGAACCAATATTAGGGAGGTGCTGAAGAGTTAAATGTGGGAATTGCTTAAGGGTCAGAAATAGATGAGATCAAAAACATAAAAAAGTTTAACTATTACAAGATCTCATACATCCTACTGAATTGAAAGCACAAATAGGTATGGAGATGTATTACTTCTGAAAACAGAGGTCTCACAATTTATATGAATTTGATCAGGGTAGTTGAAAAACTAGGTCAAGGTTCTAGATCTCTTACCTTCCAGTAGATAGAGTTATTTGAAGAACTTATTATAGATTATTTCAAAATTCAAAATTCTCAGATCATCTCCTAAGAACCACAATGGGGTAAGGAGTTGAGCTGTAAAAGAAAGGAGAGGAAGAAGGTACAGCTAAAATTTGTGAAAATTTTGACAAAAGAGGAACATAAAATTGATTGAATGATTGCCAACCACCTGCAAATCTGCATGATTCAGCATATTAGGTAAAAACATCAGAAAAATGATTGATTTAGCAGGATGTGGTGGCTCATGTCCATAATCTCAACACTTTGGGAGGCCAAGGCAGGAGGATTACTTGAGGCAAGAAGTTCAAGACCAGCCTGGGCAACATAGCGAGACACCCCTCTACCAAAAATAAAAACAAAAAAATTAGCTGGGTATCGTGGCATGTGCTTGTAATCCCAGCTATTCAGAAAGCTGAGGTGAGAGAATCACTTTAGCCCAGTAGCTTGAGATTGCAGTGAGCCATGAGTGCACCACTGTACTCCAGCCTGACAAAGTGAGACCCTCTGTATCTATAAAAAAAATTTTAAGGAAAAAAAAAAAAAAAAGATTGATCATCATGGGACCTTAAACAGGTTACAAAAATAGGAAAATCCAGGATGATTAAGTGGGTAATCAAAAGAACCAAAGAAAGCACCAAAACGGACAAAGTTTGAAAGAAAAATTTGAAGAATAACCACACCAAGATCAGGGTCTTCAAAGGAGGAAAAAAATGTCATGTCATAAGATAAAAACCAGGATTACCACTCTGGCAATGTGACTAAGAGGTCTAGAAACTTAAGAAGAAAAGTGTGATGAAACTGTGTATGTGGAACTGATGGACCCAAACTGCGTTTTTGAAGATGGTTATTTCCAGTAGCTTCTTTAGTAGGTCTGAGGACTGTCTAATCCAGAAGAGAAATTCTCTCATATAATGCCAAAGCTGATAAAAGCAGCATAAAACAATCATGAAGAGACCAGCAGACTTCCTTCCCATAGAGCATCTCTAGTATCCCACTACCGTGGCCTTTACTGGTTTTCTAACATACCTGCAGCCCTTACAGACACAGTAAACTGGACTGGAAGTAAAAAATGGGGGCCTATACTAAATATGAAACGAAAGAACAGAAGAATTTGGTAGAAAAGCAGCTAAAGAATAAGAACACCTATTGATATCTAATGTACATTTATTGGTTGAATCCTATGAAATTACTAATACTTAATTGTCTTGACCTACAAAATGGCAATTTCATATAGTTCACCTTAATATTACAAATAGAATTACATATAAAACATAATTGTCAACAATTATAATTTGAAGTCAGATAAATTTCCAAATTTAATTGTTTACAGAATTAATTGGGTTTGTCAGCACTAACATTTTACAGCATAAAATACATTTTTAATTTCCTTAAAAAGTGAAAGCATAATTTTTTTGCCATTTTCTAAATCAGAAAAACAAGAAATTTAATGTCCTTCCAAAGGTCAAAAAGCATAAATCCTCAATGCCTAGATATATTCTAAATTTTTTAAAGATTAGAACTACAACAGTACAATGTGTGAATTTGATATAACTATCTTAAAAAATATCAGCTCCAGACTTCCGGATAAAGATGACAATATAAAGTCATTTATCAGATTTTGATTAAATTTAGAAATAAAAAGACATTTTCCACAGTATAAATGATAAGGCAAATGGAAGACCAACAACAAAGAGGGAAAGGAAGAAGATACTTTTTCATAAGAATAGCAAACATTCTAATTAAACACAAGTCATAAACCATTTTAACATATTGGTGTTCAAATTAACAGTCGTTTATTTTAAAATATAACTTTCCACAGTTAAAAGAGGTTGAATAAATAATGTAATATCTCATATAAAGCAATGCCATAGTCATTAAAGTGTTGACAAGCAACAAAATATTCTTAAACATATTAACAAGCCACTTAATCTCTAGCCAAGACACGCATAAATGTTTCATTATAGTACAAATAAAAGGTTCAATGGAAGAAAGCTTCCTAAATTCTGCCACTCTTAAGAGTATTTTCTGACATAGAAAATATCTCTACAGATATATATTCAAAGAAGTCATTAGCCAAAATCAATTAATGAAAAGACATGTCTGACATGTACAGATCAGCTTGTTTAGATCAACTGCTACTGAGTCTTCAACATTCATGTGCACTATAAAACGTTCATTGACTTTCCAACTTCTACTATAAGAACATATGTGTAACTCCAAAATAACCTGTATCACGCTCAATTGTGACCACTAATTTAAGGGTCTCTCCCCCTCGAAAATGGCATTCATCTCATTTCTTCAGCCTCCACTCCCAGGATGGTGGGAGATGGCAGATATTAAACACAAGTTGAATAAATCTTTACCTTTTGATAAAATAAATGGATAAAGCATAAATTTTTCCCACTGTTCTTCATTGCATTCAGGTTCCTACTGTGTGTCACACACTAAACTTTAGCATAAAGAAAATTATTTACTTTAAGAGTAAAAGACAATATATTGTGCTTTCTCGTTTCTCAAAGGAAGGAGTATATCTGTTTTTACAAGACAATCTTCTCATTTTAATGCGATAGCTTTGTGTTACAAATACTTTCCTTTTAAGGCCAGGTGCAGTGGCTAAAGCCTGTAACCTCAGGGCTTTGGAAGCCTGAGGCAGGCAGATCACTCGAGGTCAGGAATTCCAGACTAGACTGGCCAACATGGTGAAACCTCGTCACTAACAAAAATACAAAAATTAGCCAGGAGTGGCAGCGACAGCCTGTAATCCCAGCTACTGGGGAGGCTGAGGCAGGAGAATTGCAAGAATCACTTGAACCCGGAAGGCGGAGGTTGCAGTGAGCTGATATCACACCACTGCTCTCCAGCCTGGCCAACAGAGGAAGAATTTGTCTCAAAAACAAAACAAAACAAAACAAAAAAACACCTTTCCTTTTAACAAACTAAAATTCAAAACTTTGCTCAAAGTGCACTGATAAAGCTTCATTAAACAAATTTAATATAAAAACTTCAGCTTAACTAAATTTTAAGCCATACACAAAAGCCAAGAAAATTTGTTACAGGTAAATGCATTCATTGTGAATATTTTTAATGCATTAAATAATTAAATACACTAGGATAGAAGTAGTTCTGTCACTAACTAGCTACACAACAATTAGAAAAGCTCTCCCTGGGATTCATTCCTTATCTACAAAATGACAAGAGCTGGCAAATGATCTCCAAAATACCAAACAGATCATATTGTCTATGATTGCAATATTTTAGCTAACTACACAATTAATCATTGGCATTCACAGATTTAACATTTCTAAACCACCATCAAAGCCTGTGTAATTATTGCTAATGGCAATGAATAATAATCCTTTCTCATAAAGATTAAATAAGCTAATATTTATAAGACCTGAAAGGAAATCAGAGTTCCAAATTAAAGGAGTAAACCTAGCCCACTACCCATCATATTCACCTCAATTAGTAGTTTGAGGGAATTTCTCTTAAGAAAGACTTGTGAATGCCAACAGCTCCATAGTTTTAAAAAAGATCTATCTCTCAGATACGTGGCCAATTCTCTCTTTTTAAATGATTCATTTTCTTTATAATCTGAACATTTTCTTTTCAGTGGCTATCAAGAGAAAGAACTATGACGACATTAAACACTTCTGATAAGAATGATTAAGTGGGAAGCTCTCTGTTAAAATCAAGAATAAGCATTCAGTAAATGTTAGTTGAAATCAAATTAGAAAATAGTTTTAATCATCAAGAACTAAATGTCTCAGTTAAAGTTATGACCTGCAGTACAATGAATGTTTTTAAAGCTTGCTTATCTGTCCCTACTGACTAGAAAACATATTTTGTTGGCAATTATTTCTAATTCTAGTTATCCAGGCTCTTTTCTACTTTTTCTTAAAGATTGTGATAAGAAAAGACTGCTATATTCGACATGCAATATCCTACCCAAACAACTAAACTGTCTAGTAATAACTGATACAATGAAGCTTCATTGTCCTGATGTTAATTAATCTCACAGAGGAAGGGAGGAAGGAGTAAGTATGCATTAATTTAAACATAAGTAAAATTCTAGTAATAAATTTAACCATCAATAAAAACAAACCTTTCGAGAAAAAAATGTCATGCTTTCTCTCTTGACCAAGGGCAAATGCAGAAACAAATGGTTCTAGTTATGGAACACGAATACTTAAATACATATCCCCATAAACCATAAGAATTTGATCATTTATGTTCATTGTAAAAAGGCCCAAAATCTCCAGAAATAACAAAAATACTCAATAATAATCAAGTTAATGAAGTCTTGGCTTCAGTAACAGAACCTTGCCGTATGACTTTTTCTTTTAGAAAAAGAAAGCAGGAAACTATGGCATTGCTTTTTCTAAGTGGTTCAGCACATTGGGGCAAATGGTGGCAATCACCAGGTAAAAGATAACAATCAGCTAAGCGCTGTGTAAAGGGCAGACATAAGATAGCTTTATAAACAAATAATTTAGATTAGTATTTCAAAGGGCCTCTAATTACTTATCACAAAGATAAAAGTATTAATCTTACTTTAAAAACAGTCATAGCCTTATAGTATCAAGTACTCATGGCATTAACTGTTGGCAATCTATAATCATATATTTATAAAATGCAGCAGGACAGCTTGTTGAAGTTCCTTCTTCATAAGCCACTTCTACTAGTAGAGAAAAATCTCCCTTTCTCTCTGCAGTGCCACTTACTATTTATCTCATCTCCTCTTCACAATCCGAACCTCTCTACTTCCAAAAATTTACTACAACATCCCATCATTATTGTCTCTTTTCCCCTAAAGGATTTCTGTGATAAGTTAGTAAATAAGTAAATACCTGTGAAGCAGTAACATGGAAATATGACCTATGAAATTCTCCTAGCAGTAAAATTCCTTAAAGGAACTATGTCTGCTGAATGTATGGAAGGGAAGGCAAGGTACTCTACAAGATTACATTCTTCTTTGCAACCTGAAAAAGAAACAAAGTTCTAATTGAAAATAGCCCAAGTGGAAAGAAGAGTCCTCAGGAAAAGAACTGGGATAACCGTGAGATAGGCTTGGAACAAGTGTAACTCACTAAGTGCTTACAATGATAAGAAATTCAAGTTCAGCACAACTCATCCCCAATTTCTCAAATTGCTCTTCAACTCATCAGTGTTACTCGAAGTGCATCTTCAGGCCCAAGAGAAACTAAGGCTTTGGTGTAAAGCAGTGCCTTAAATGGATGCAGTTAAGGTAGAAGAAATATGAAAGAATCTTATGACTTACTGCAGCAGTGGCAGATGTGTTTGACACCTAGTTAGAAATGTCAATCAGTACTGCTGTGCGGGATAGTAATGATTAAGTGATTGAATACTATAGAGATATATTAGGTATTAACTAGGTTTGGGAAACATTTTCTAAAAATATCATTACTAATTATGATTTCTATAGGAAAATGTTTTTGAATTTCAAACACTAGATTGAACTTGTGAAATTCAATCTTTTCATAAGTTGAATCTTACTCAAAACAAACAATAGACTGGCACAACAGCACAAAGGACAAGAAGCCTGGGTTAAAAGTCAAATTCTGTCATTACTAGCTGTGTGATTTTGGAGAAGTTACTCCAATCTTGCTGTGCCTCCATTTCTACATCTGTAAGATAAAGGTTTAAAAAAACAGAATTTAACTACTTCATAAAGATTTAAATGAGTCAATATAAGTGGAATGTAGAATAATACCTGGTAAATATTAAATGCAAAATAAATGCAGCTGTTATCATTATTGAGGAAAAGTAAAATTCAATTTCTTACCCAACGGACATACTTCTACTTACCCTTAAAAATCTAATCCAAACCTTTCTTTGTGAAACCCTTCTTGAATTCCATAGAAATTGAATATTCCTCTCTTCGTATCCCATAATGTACATTCAGCTAAATGTTCAACAGTATTTCCAAATTTACATAATCAGAATCACAGAAACTTGAATCAAACTACAAAAATCATAGAATTCTAGTACAAGCACACTTTCAATGCCATGTATTTATTTTTACTTTTCAAACAGTCATTTTCAGTTTTTATTTTTGTGTTTTATAAGAGTCAGGGTCTCACTCTGTTTCCCTGTCTGGAGCACAGCAGCCTGATTACAACTCACTGCAATCTCAAACTCCAGGGCTCAAGTGATCTACCCACCTCAGCCTCCCAAGTAGCTGGAACTACAGGTGCTTGCCAGCACGCCTCACTAATTTTTAAAACTTTTTGTAAAGAAGGGGTCTCACTATGTTGTCCAGATTGGTCTCAAACTCCTGGCCTCAAGTGACCCTCCTGCCTTAGCCTACCATGAGCCACCATGCCAGGCCACTTTTCACAAAGTCATTTTTAGAAATAGCAGCATACAAGCACATCGATTTTCATAATGATTAAGAATTTTTTTAATTAAAATAAGATACTAAGATCCCAAGTCTCAATATCAAAGTAGCAAAAGTTTAAATTGTTTCAGGTTTTCTAAATCTTATAGTTTATAGCCAAAACACAAAAGATATTTAACCTACTTTAACAACAGAACTACTATGTCTGTTTTATATAACTGAAAGATGTGAACATAAAAATCATTGGGTAAGTGAGTTATAATTGCATTCTCTAAGAACTGCAATAACTTAAAAGACTAAAAATAGGTGGCATATCCTGGAACCAATAAGCAATTATAGCAAGGTTGCAGGATACAAAGTTAATATACAAGTCAATCACTTTCCTATATACTAGCAATGAACAAGTGGAATTTGAAATTAAAAATACCATTTACATTAGCACCCAGAAAAAAATGAATACTTAGGTATAAATCTAATAAAATATGCCAAGACCTGTATGAAGAAAACTACAAAACTCTGATGACTGAATTCAAAGAACTAAATAAATGGAGAGATATTCCATGTTCATGAAAAGGATATTAGAAAGGAGGCAGTCCTTCTCAACTTAATCTACAGATTCAATGCAATTACAATCAAAATCCAAGGAAATTATTTTAAGGATATCAAAAAAAAAAAAAAAAAGAAAGAAAAGAAAGAAACGTTCTAAGGTTATTTGAAGAGGCAAAAGACCCAGAAGAGCCAACACAATACTGAAGAACAAAGTTGGAGGACTGACATTAACCAACTTCAAGATTCACTAGAAAGCTAGAATAATCAAGACTGCATTATTGATGAAAGAAGAAATAAACAGATCAACGGAATAGAATAGAGGGGCCAGAAATAGACCCACATATAGTCAAATGATCTTTGACAAAAGGGCACAGGCAATACAATGGAGAGAAAAAAAAAAAAAATTCACCAAATGGTACTGAAACAACTAGACATTCATGTGCAAAAAAAAAAAAAAGACTCTAGATACACACCTTAAACTCTTCACAAAAGTTAACTCAAATAGAACATAGACCTAAATGTAAAACACAAAGTTATAAAAGTCCTGTTAGATAACACAGATGGCTGTGGACAAGTCAACAACTTTTTAGACACAAAACCACAGGCATGATCCATGAAAGAAAAAGCTGATAAGCTGGACTTCATTACAATTAAAATCTGCTCTGTAAAAGACAATGTCAAGGAAATGAGAAAACAAACCAGACCAGTGAAAAATATTTGCAAAAGACATATCTGATAAGGACTGTTATACAAAATATAACAAACTGTTAATTAAAACTCAACCAGAAAACAACCTGATTTTAAAAATGCATCAAAGACCTTAAAAGACACCTCACCAAAGACATACAGACAGCAAATAAGAATATGAAAAAATGTTCCACATCATGTCATTAGGAAAATACAAATTAAAATAAGGAAATACCATTATACACCTATTAGAATGGCCAAAATCCAGAACACTGACAGCACTGAATGCTGGCAAGAATGTAGAGCAATGGGAACTCTGATTCATTGCTGGTAGGAATGCAAAATGATATAGCCTCTTTGGAAGACAGTTTGTGGTTTCTTATAGTCTTACCATATGATCCAGCAATTGCACTTGCTGGTTTTTACCCAAAGGAACTGAAAACCTTTGTCCACACAAAAAACTGTACATAGAGTTTATATCAGCTTTGTTCATAATTGCCAAAATCTGGAAGCAACCAAGATATCCCTCAGTAGGTGAATAGATAAACTGTGGTACATCAGACAATGGAATATTATTAAACCCTTTAAGTTAGTAAGAAGAAATGGACTATTAAGCCATGAAGACAGAGACAAACCTTAAATGCATATTCTTAAGTGAAAGAAGTCAATCTGAAGAGTCGACATACTGTAAGATTCCAACTATATCCAAACCCATAGAATGCACAACACCAAGAATGAACCCCAAAGTGCACTATGGACTTTGGGCAATTATGGTGTGTCAGTGTAGATTCATCAATTGTAAGAAATTTACCACTCTGGTGAAGGATGTTGATAATAGTAGAGGACATGCATGTGTGGGAGCAGGGAATATCTAGGAAATCTCTTGTATCTTCCTCTTAAGATTGCTGTGAACCTAAAACTACTCTTTAAAAAGTCTGCAAAAAAATTTTAATGCAACACGAAAATAAAATCTATTACATGAAATTTCACATAATCGATTACTATCTTTAAAAAAACATATTTCTATTATTTTCCTGTTTACTGTTTGGAAAGTTGACAGTAAACAAATTTATGGAAAGATTTACATAATTAAAAACAGTATGAGCTCTTTGCTTGCTTTTTAGATACACTGTACTACAATAATTTTACAGGAGCAGTTAATAAATATGGGTACCAGGCACATGGGCTGAATGTCACCTCCTCATTGAAGCTTTCCCTACATGCCCTATCTAAAACAGGCATTTTCTATCCCCTTACTCTCTCTTTGTTAAATGTATCACAACTGACATATTACATGCCCATTTCATCATGAGATTATCATCAACCTCTCCCAATAAATGAGGGCCGAGATTGTCTCTGCTTTTAAGCAGTTATATCCCTGTTGCCAAGAACAGTACCTGGCATACAGTTGGTAAATAAATAACAAATGAATGATTTAAGAACTTGTTTTAAAGTTTGGTGAAACAAAAGGTACAGTCATTTCAAAGCCAAAAGAATATTCATTTCACCATGACTGTACGGATTTCTTTTTTTCTATAACTCAAGAGTAAGTGGTATACAAAGAGTAGAAAGGCAGTTTACACTTAAGTTTATTTCTAAAAAGTTCCTTTGAGAGAAGCTGTATTCATTCTTACTTACATGGGCAAAACCACGTTAACAACAGTAAGAAAATTCTAACTTCTCTCTTAGAAATGAACACTTTAGAATATCTTCTGATTTTCTGAAATCAACTTAATGCACTTTAAGCTTTTGTCCCGGAGAAAACAAAAGAACCAATTTTTTTTTAAGTGGATCAAAGCCCAAAGTACCAACTAATCTTAAAAACCAAACTTGAACCAACCAAATATTAACCAAGAGAAAAGTCAGTTTATAACATTATTTCAACTAGGCCTCTGTAGTAAGAAAGTAGTGAAGGAAAGCAGTCAGAAGAAAATAAAGTCAGAGAACTGAGAAGAAACCTGAATGTTTCTTCCAAAAGTTAACCTTAGTGGTTAACTGCTAATACCTGACCGAATCCATCCTTCAAACTGCACATGTCAAATTACCACTCAGCTAGCAAAAGGACCTCCAGTATCTCCATCAAAGTCTCTTATACTTGCATTTCTCTCTAGTAGGGGTTTAAGGTCCACCAATTTAACTCTGAACCGCATCCAGTGCTAGAGTAAGGATTTAAAAAAAAAAAAAACTTAATTGCAGAACTTATTAAAAATGCAATTCTAATATCCAGAATCTACAAGGAACTTAAACAAATTTACAAGAAAAAAACAACACCATCAAAAAGTGGGCGAAGGATATGAACAGACACTTCTCAAAAGAAGACATTTATGTGGCCAAAAAACATGAAAAAAAGCTCATCGTCATTGGTCATTAGAGAAATACAAATCAAAACCACAATGAGATACCATCTCACACCAGTTAGAATGACAATTATTTAAAAAGTCAGCAAACAACAGATGCTGGCGAGGCTGTGGAGAAATAGGAACACTTTTACACTGCTGGTGGGAGGGTAAATTAGTTCAACCATTGTGGAAGACAGTGTGGCGATTCCTCAAGGATCTAGAACCAGAAATACCATTTGACCCAGCAATCCCATTACTGAGTATATACCCAAAGGACTATAAATCATTCTACTCTAAAGATACATGCACACACACATATGTTTATTGCAGCACTATTTACAATAGCAAAGACTTGGAACCAACCCAAATACCCATCAATGATAGACTGGATCACAAAAATGTTGCACATATGCACCATGGAATACTATGCAGCCATAAAAAAAGAATGAGTTCATGTCCTTTGCAGGCACATGGATGAAGCTAGAAGCCATCATTCTCAGCAAACTAACACAGGAACAGAAAACCAAACCATGTTCTCACTCATAAGAGGGAGTTAAACAATAAGAACACATGGACACAGAGGGGGTAACATCACACACTGTGGCCTGTCAGGGGGTGGGGGGCAAGGGGAGAGAGAGCATTAGGACAAATACCTAATGCATACAGAGTTTAAAACATAGATGATGGGTTGATAAATGCAGCAAACCACCATGGCACATGTATACCTATGTAACAAATCTGTATGTTCTGTATGTGTATCCCAGAACTTAAAGTAAAATTTAAAAAAAAATTTAAAAATACAATTTCTGAAACTTCATGCTACCCCAAATTATGAGCACAGAGAAGCGTTTTTTATCAAGTATCACAGGTGATTCCTATGCAAACTCAAGCTTGAAAAGTAGTATATTAACCCACTTTTCAAAACTCAGTTGAAGTCACCTACTACAGCACTTCCCAACCTTTCTGGCCCCAGGGACCGGTTTCATGGAAGACAATTTTTTCACACATTGTGGAGGCAGTGTAGAGGGAAGACGGTTTTGGGATGAAATTGTTCCACCTCAGATCATCAGGCATTAGATTCTCATAAGGGTCACCTAACCTAGGTCCCTCACATGCACAGTTCACAACAGGGTTTGCGCTCCTATGAGAATATAATGCCACCACTGATCTAACAAGAGGTGGACCTCAGGCATTAATACTCACTTGCCCACCACTCACCTCCTGCTGTGCAGCCCAGTTCCTAACAGGCCATGGACAAGTACGAGTCCACAGTCCCAAGGGTTGGGAATCTGTGACCTACTACATGACCCAACCTGCTCTCAGTTAGAATTAATTTCTTTCCTCTGTACTCTTTGAGCCTATTATATGTGTTTCTCTTATAGCATTTACTACACTCTTCCCAACACTCCCCTCCACTCCCCTCAAAAAGAAAACTTTTCATTAAATCCAACTGATTATGGCAAAGGTTTATAACCTCCCCACGACCTACTCTCCCACACCTGCCCACAAACCATTGTTCAATTCCAGCAGTAAGTTACTACAGGATGATATACAGATGCAAGCCATGATATGCAATTCCAGGAGCTAGCTCTAATCTACCTATCTTCCACAAATTAGCTTGAATGGTAGAAAGATTTCTATTTGATCAAAGTTGGTCTGTAATTATCAAAAAGGAAAGTGCAGTAGAGCAAATGGCTTTATTCCATTAGTAAATTTCCTATAGACTTGTCTTCACAACAACTTGAAAGCATAAAAACTAAGTGTGAGTTCAGTATTTTCAGTCTGGATCATAATCCTACTCTCCTTCATTTATAATACAAAAACCTTGTTATAGGCACAGGTATCTATTGAGTTTCAGTTTACATAATGTATCAGAGAATGAGAGCACAGAATTAGTTTATCATTGATTAAAACAAGAATTAAATCAAAACATTCCAAGAGTTGCGTTCCATTCTGGAGCAGTATTTAAGACAGTAGTGAAAGACTTGGCCAAATATACAAAGATTCCAAGTACTATCTATGTGACTTATGAAAAAAATGAAAAAGAGAATGATAAAAGAAATCAAACTTAAACCAAAACGGCATGGAAACAAAACAGTGGAAATCAGACTAACTTTTATTTAATCTGAAACATGTAACTATCCTGAAAAATGTTGAGTAGTCATGGAATCACAAATTTAAGAAGGTGCTTTAATACTCATCAAGTCCCACTTCTCTTATCCAGGAGGAATTTGGAACTCTTAATCAAAATTGAGTGACTTTTCCAAATCCATATAACTAACAATGGGCAGAATCTGGGTCCTCTGGGGTCAATACTAATGTTCTTTTCATAATATCATTAGGCCCCAGCAATGCAAAACAAGTTCTGATTTCAATCCTCAATAAATTCAGCCCATGTTCACTTCATTTAATGGTTAAACTCTTCCCTTTGAAAAATTCCAAGCATTAACCACACTTGCATATACAGACATTATCGATTTCATAGCTGGGAAAGATAAAACTCAGCCAAGATAATTAACTCAGAAACATAAGCACTTCCAGAAGGAAAACAGCCAACTAGTTAGTTCCAAAATACATTCAGAAAAACAGCATAAGATTACATTAGTTCCAAACATTAACTACCTCTTTTGAACTGACAGGATAAGAAGAATTCTAGTATTCCAAAACACTGAGAACAAGTTCACGTTCAGCTTTTCTGTGACTATGATGAGTGTAAGTATTTTAATTATACTTTATCTTCAACTTTTCAGACCAAAAAGTCAAAAATTAATCTTAAATTTAAAAAATGAAAATATGAGTTTTAGTCCAGACTGCCAAACTACTGTTACTTTAGATAAATCACTGTCAATTTCTAGACCCCAGATTCTCTCTTCTGTAAAAATGGGGATGGAAGAGTGATTAACAGGCTTTGGTTCCTCCCAGTTCTGTTTTCCCTATCCTTGTCTAATTTCACTGATACAAAAGAAAAACAACTTTCTTAATACAAACCATATTATTCACTGAGGTTAAAAAAAAAAAAACTTTAAAGAGATAGGTTATCTGGTAAAGTGCACCAGGAACTACATTATTTCGAAGGTCTTTGTTCTACATTCAGGTAAGTTTCTAAAAGTCATTCAAAAGCCAATCACCACACACATTAACTGAACGTTGGCAATATTTGGCCCTGAAAATATATGACAAACTGAAGCTAAATTCCAGGGCAGACGCCTCTGCAGGTGAGGGTTTGAAATCTTGTATACAGTGAAGAAACTGACAATAATGAACTTCACCAGAGCCCTGTGATCTTGAAAAACAGCAAAGGTTAAGAAACCCCTTGCCCTCGTTTGTGTTCTGAGAAATTAGCTTACTGCAAAGAATCACCTTTCCTGTAGAACTTAGATAAGACTAAGGGTTGATCCATACCTCCCTACCCCGTTTACCTATAACAAGGCCATAACTAGACCCTTCTAATTCCCACCCTTCGCTTCGTAAATGACTTGCTGAAGTACTTGTCCCACAGATCAATCGGAACAAAATACTTATTAACCAAACTTTAAGATTCTCTTCTCTCGGGTACCTGAATTTTGTCCTTCTCTCAGTCTGAAACAACATATACAAACCTCTCTTAACAGCTCCTCCTCAGAATAGATGGGCTCAGGGTAAAACATTATCTGGTTACTGTGGATCATACCCACCTTTTCATCCCAATTCCTGACATCTTATTTACCCCTCCCAATAAAAGACAAACCCTTTCTGCCTAACCTTTAAGGTGCATGCAAATCTTATGGTCATTCTCTCTACTGCAACAGTTCCTTCAACCTTCCTCTACACCCTTGCAATACTCCTTTCGAATAAAGTCTGTCCTTACTAAACTCGGGTTTTTTATTTGACACCCTTTTCAATTATGAAATGGCTAAGTGTAAAGAATAAGGGGACTGCCGTTTCTTTAAATGACAGGTGTTGATCTTGTACAAGGAGACCCGTTGTGTCCACCTGGAGAGGCTAGAAGTATTTCTAAGATCTGAAGTTCTTGGCCACTGTTCCGCGGCTGGAGAAGAGGGCAGAGAAGAGGTGACTGACCTGGCAAGGTCAACTCTGGGATCACCTGGCGCCACAGGCCATACACAGTAAATGGGCCATGAACAGGCAGGCTACCCAGTCCATACTCCCTGACAGATACGCCCCTACCTCCGGCCCGCTAGTCTCCCAGACAGGTAGGCGTAATGCTGCTTCCTCAGGGGCTCAGACACCCTGGGATAGGTGGTGGGTCCTGCCCAGCAGCTCATCCCAACGTCTCAACTCACTCCATTCTGAGCAGAGCACCTGATGGCTCTTTTCACAGGACTGACCTCCCCGCCCTTTTCGCCCCACCGTTGTCACTCCTGCCCTCACAGAAGAACTCACCATGGCGCCTAGGATAGGTCGTGGACCAGACACCCTGGAGTCGCCGGGGCAGTCCCACACCTCTTACCTCCCGGTCCTTGAGCCGAGAGACTCTCAAACAGCAAAAGAGAGGGTCTTCCGGCTCTGCCGGAAGTTGTGCGCGCGCGGGACAGGAAGTTCCTCCCTTCTCCAGAGCGCCTCGACCCCACGCCACGCAGAGGTGAAGATACGCAGGACGTCCTCTAAAGCAACTTCCGTGGGTGCCAGGTTATGGGCCGGGGGCGGTGCTGACCTTGAGAGCGCGGAGGAGGCGCAGGCGCAGCACAGGTATTTGGGCGGGCGGATCGCGGTGCGCTTGCGAGGACCCTGAGGTAGGTTGGGTGGTTTCAGCAGGAACGCATCTACTGTCTGAGAGGTAACGGAGGCACACGTTGGTGTGGGGAGCGGGAGGGGAGCGAGAGGGGGGCGGGAGGGGGCCGGGGGTGGGAGTGAGGGTGCGCGATGAGAGTCGACTCCAGACCCAGGTGATTTAGAGAGAGTAAAGACCACGTTTGGCTGTCATTTTGTCTCAGCTTAACTGACGCCCTCTTTTTACCCTCTAGTTTTCCTGACTCGGTCCCTTATTAGCATATCCTCATTTCCACAGACCTGTCCGTCTGTTGCTTCTGTTCCCTGCCTTAGTGGGTACCGTAGCTCTACCCTCCTTCAGGGCAATGGAATCTCATAGTGAGAAGTTTCTTCACTATTCACAGGTGGCAATTGAAGCCGGAAGAACATCTACCAAGAGCAGAGAACCCAGGAAGAAAATTCTGCCTGTTTAATACGTTCCAATATGGACGTTTTCCATATAGATATCTATCTATATAGATAGATGCTCTGGGATCTGACAGTCCTGGACACCTGCATGGCTGTGTGCTGTGGTCTTTGCCTAGCCTGCGGTTCACTGTTGCTCTGGCCACCACCTCCCCTCATGTACAGACTGCTTCTCTGCTCTGCCAGTCTTGGCCCCCGTCAGGCAGCGGTTCACTCCCTCACCAGGGATGTCTAGATAGATATAGATAGATACCGATAGATAGATAGATAGATAGATAGATAGATAGATAGATAGATAGATAGATAGATGATAGATAGATAGAGATAGGTATATAGATAGATAGGTATATAGACAGATAGGTAGATAGATATAGATAGGTAGATAGATAGTTATAGATATTTAGATAGATATATAGACGTCTATCTATAGATATATCGATATATATCGATATATCGGGGTTCTCAGCCGACCCAAAGAAGCTTGCACAGGGCCAGTTGCTTTATGTCAGGAAAGGGGACACAGACTTAGTGTATGAGGGTTTTTTTCTATAGATATATAGATATCTATATCAGATGCAAATCAGCGAAACTCTCATACACCCTTTAATTTTGTGTTTTTTCCAAACTCTATTCCACTCAACTTTTTCTGCCTTTTTATTTGATTATAAGGAGACATCGTACTGGAGGCAGGCTTGAAATGGATATACAGAGCACTTTCAACTCAGAAATCTGTCTCACGACTTGGGGATCCTTACTTAAGTTGTAGTAATTTCATCCATGAATTCACTTTGTGCCATAGTGTGTTTTGTTATGAAGTTAGAATTGGAAGGGGAAACTAGGAAGTTTTGGGAGAAGTTAAGAAGGTTGAGTAAGCAGGCGTTGTTATAGATACTAAATTTCACCCTGCTTATTAAAGTACCTGGAGGGTATGGTATCCAAGCTGTAAATGGCCCAAAGGAATCGGGGTTCTCAGCCATCCAAAAGAAGCATGCACAGGGCCAGTTACTTTGTGTCAGGAAAGGGGACACAGACTGAGTGTATGAGGGTTTTTATTTTGTTTTGTTTTTAGTTTAAACTTGGTTTTGTGGGGGGACGAACAGCGTGACAATTAAAGAAGATCTAGGAATCGTAAGTACTGACAGAATAGCTGGAGGGAAGGTGGGACTGGAGAATAGTTTGTGAAACAGATCCTGCTGAGGATGAATCCAGAACTTCCTGAAGGGTTCCGCCTCTGCTGTGTAGGGACAAGGTTGTAAATAGACAAGCCACGGGGCACCTGCAAATGGTAAGTGTGGTAGAGAGGGGCTGGAATTGTCTGTTGGTGTATCTGTGGGAAGCAGCTGCTATCCTTGAGGAAGAAAAGATGGAGAAGGTAAGTGGCTATCAACCTGTCAGAGACAACACATTCTGTGAAATTGTACTCTTTCATTTCTGACACTGTGGTTCTTAATATCTGTCCGAAACCTGGCAGTCAATGAGGTTCGCAAAGTATCTCCTTCTATGTGACAGTAAAACTGGAATTACTATCAGAATGGAATCCATTCCTGCCAGAGTAAAACCATGAAACGAAATCGCAGTTTTGATTATCTGCTTATCATTTTTAATGGATCATGGAGTTCAGTGTTCCTTATTTGGTGTATGGCAAGTGATAAATAACTCTTGATTAATATCCTTTAATGTTCTATTTCACACAGTTCTCTCAATTACATGTGAAAAATCTGTTATATAAGTAATGCTATTTAATGATTGAAATGGATATATGTTTTAAGGTAGTGTCACCCAGTCTTTTTTATTTTGTAGAATAATATTATTATCTATTGGTTGCCTGCCTTGAAGTACAATAATTTCCCTGTTTCTATTATTTAAAATAGGTGGGTGTCTTTGACGAAGATACAAAGGGGATAGTTATGAAAGGGAAGAAAAGATAGATGGAGATGAAAAGAAATTCAGTAGTTTCAGCAAGGGAGTTAGGAGCATAATCTTTGAGAAAAGTCTTGGTTGCTTACCATTCGGGCTTTGTGAGGAGTTGAAATGTCCTGAGTGAGAACTGTTCTCAAATGCTTTCAAGACCAACAAAAAGTTAGATACCCACACTGACCTGGAACTCCTTCAACCATTAAGATATATCACTTTTTCGCAGTTTAGTCCATATTTTTTGCAAAATGTTCTGCTTAGTTTTTCTGCTAAGAAGTTACTGTTTCTGAACAAGGATAAGTGTCGTATGCTTTCATTGTAATTTTTTTTTCCCTAACATATACTGTTTTCCTAATTAGACTATGAATTCCTCCACAGCTGGGACCTTGTTTTGTTTTCTCGCCTTCCCTTTAAGAAATATCATTTAAGTGAATGTTGTAAACAGTTACTTCATTTAAATTGCCCTTAAAATGCTTTATGACCAAGACGTTATTTGTAGTAATACCTATAATGGTAAAAAGTTTGTTGCAGTCTTACATACGATAAGATTGATCAGTTATACATGCTTAGTGGAATTTTATCTAGCTCTTCTAAAGAGCCATTAGATAGTCTTTCTAACGGAAAATGTTTATTGTCTAAGTTAAAACAGCATTTTAGGCCAGGCACAGTGGCTCACTCCTGTTATTGCAGCACTTGGGAGGCTGAGGTGGGAGGATCACTAGAGCACAAGAGTTGGAGACTAGCCTAGGCAATATAGTGAGACCTCTTCTCTACAAAAAAATTTTAAAATTAGCTGAGTGTGATGGGGTGTGCCCGTAGTTCCATCTACTCAGGAGACTGAGGTGGGAGGATCACTTGGGCCCAAGAGGTAGATGTTGCAGTAAACCAAGATCATGCCACTGCACTGCAGCCTGGGCAACAGAGCAAGATCCTGTCTCAAAAAATTAAAAAGCATTTTATAGACTGCATGTTTGTGTCCCCCCCCTCCCTCCGCACCAGAATTCATATATTGAAGCCCTAATCTCCAATAACATGATATTAGTAGGTGGGGCCTTTGGGGGGTGATTAAATAATGAGGGTGAAGCCCTCCATGGGATTAGTGCCTTTACAACAAGAGACCCTAGACAGCTTGCTTTCCCTCTTTGCTCTTCACCATGTGAGGACACAGCAAGAAAACAGACAACTACAAATCCAGAAGACGGCCTAATTTGTGCCAACCATGATGGCACTCTTCTCTAACTTCCCAGCCTCCAGAACTGTGAGAAATAAATTTCTGTTGTTTAAATCACCCAGTTTATGGTAGTTTGGTTATAGCTGCCCATATTAAGACAGCATGATGCAAAATTGTGCCCAGTATGATTGCTTTGACATGAAACAAATTTTAAGCACAAATTGTAAAAAGTAACCAAAATATATCAATCCCCACTGCTGGTGTTAACACTCTAAAACAAACTTTGTATGTTGGGGGATTTTATTTATTTATTTATTTATTTTTATTATTATTATTTTTTTTATGCTGACCATAGTGGCTCATGCCTGTAATCCCAGCACTTTGGGAGGCCAAGTCGGGCAGATCACTGGAGTCCAGGAATTCAACACCAGCCTGGCAAACATGGCAAAACCCCCTCTTTACAAAACTATAAAAATTAACCAGGCATGGTGGCACACCCCTGTAGCCCCAGCTATTTGGGAGGCTGAGGTGGGAGGATCAATTGGGCCTGTGAAGCAGAGGTTGCAGAGAACTGTGATGGCACCACTGCACTCCAGCCTGTGTGACAGAGTGAGACTATCTCAAGAAAAAAAAAAAAGGATGAGGATTTTTTTTTGTTTTCAACATGCTTTTTAACATCCGCTATATTACTCTCATCCTTCTAGGTTGGAAAAAAATACTTTAAATGTTATTCTGAAGTATACTGCAACCTTTAACAATTCAATAGACTTCTGAATTTTTATTTTCATGTAGCTTACCACAGTTGTTTCTAGGAATATATCACATAGCTAATTAATTGGTGAAATAACCCTTGCAATTTTACACAGGTTGTACAATGCACATTTTCAAGGACCACTCACATACGTAATGGGAACTTGGCTCCATTTGATATTTTTTGGTATCAAGAAAGTCTTTAAACAACCAGTACCACCAAGAGCAGTAAAAAGACAAAACTATCTGAAAGTACCTATCTGTTTAAAACTTTAATTAGCTTTATCCATCCATTAAATATTTATTGAATATCAAACTGTATCAGTTACTCTTCTACACTCTGAGGAAATAGTGGTAAATAAAGCAGATATTGTGCCTACTATCAGGAAATTTACATTTTAGTAATAATAAGTCATAAATTAACAAAAATAGAAGATAGTGGTAAGTACTAGGCATGAAATTCAAACATGACTATTTTAGATTAGGTGATTAAAGAAACTAAAATACCATTTAAGCTGCTGTGTAAATGACAAGAGAATCCAGCTTTGTAAAAATTGGGGAAACTTTTGCTTGCAGAAGGGACAACTGCAAAATCTAAGGCATGATGTAGCCTGGAATATTTCAGGAGCCAAAAGAAGGCCTGCATGATTAGAGAATAGTGACTTAAGAGGCAAATACTGTAACTTTGGAGGGATAGGAAAGGGCTAGATCATGTTACCTTTGAAAGACAGGAAAGAGTTTAGATTTTATTCTATGTGCAATGGAAAAAAAAATTAGAGCATTTTAATGCAAAGAGTAATATAATATATTTTTAAAATCCACTTTGGTAATTTGTTAATTGGAGTAAAGAGTCTGCTTACATGTAACATAATTACTAACATACTTGGATTTAAATTTGTCATTATTCTTAATTTATTTGTCCCACCTCTCATATGTTCATTTTGTCTTCTTTTGCCTTTTTGATTTTTTTTTTTTTCTTAATTAGGCCATAGCACCTGATATTCCCAGGCAGACTCTCATCCAAGTGCCAATCAGCCCCAACCCTGCTTAGCTTCCCAGATCAGATGAGAACAGACATATTCAGGGTGGTATGACTATAGACCTTTTAGATTATTTTTAATTATTCCATTTTTTCTACCTCATAAGCTTGACAGATATCTTTTAGTATCTTTTTACTGTTCACCTCAGGTATTAAAACATGGAACCTTGGTTTATCATCTTTAAGATAATTTGGTATTATACTTCTTCCAGGACAATGTAAGGACCTGCAAACACATCAACTTCATTTACTGCCCCACCTCATGTTATATACATTGTATATTCTTAATGTATATTTCCTAAATTCTCAAGACATTTTTTTATACAATATGAATTTACATTTCCCAAACGTTTACTTTTTCTATTGTGTTTTCTGGTTCCTGGAATCTGAGCTTCCATCTAACATCTTATTTCTTCTTGAAGGACATACTTTAATATTTCTTTGAATGTCTACTGGTAACAAATTCATTCAGATTTTCTGTCCTGACACTGTCTTATTTTACTTTCATTTTCTAAGAACCTTTTTACTGAATTAGCAGCTATTTTATCATTTTGAAGATATATTTTATTCCTTCTGGCTTCCATTATGTCCTCTAAGACATAATGTCCATTTTGTTTTTTTCTCTTCAAAGGTAATCTTTTTTTGGATGGCTACTTTTAAGAGATTTGTCTTAAGTTTGGTGTGCCCACACGTGTTTTGTGTTTGTTTTTGTGTATGTGTGTTTTTTTTCCTCTTTGAGATTTATAATGTTTCTTGAATCTGGATGTGATGTCCTTAGGCTGTTTGAGAAAATTCTTAGCTCTGTTTCATCAGACATTGCTTCTGCCTTCACTCTCCTTTCTCCTCGTCTTTTGATACTCCACTTACATGTTTATTTGACAATTCACTTTGTCCCTTGTATTTTCCATTTATTTTCCTGTCTGTTTCATCCTGAATATTTCTTCTTAACTTTCAGTTCACTATTTTCTCTTAGTAGTCTCGAATTTGTTAAAAAAAAAAAAAAAAAAATCTCTCTTGAAGCATTTATTTTAGTTATATTTTTGGTTATCAGGTCAAACATTTCTACTTGATTCTGTTTTATTATTCCCAGTTGTTTACCCAATATCTCAGTCTTTTATTTCCTCAAACATACTAATCATAATTACTTTAAAACCTGTATCTAGTAACTATGGTGTCTGCTATTATCTGACACTTTTCTTGTTTCTTGCTGTTACCACATTGTCTTGCTTTTATGTCCCTTATTTTTATGTTCTTTTGTATTATTTATTTTATAAACATTATCAATATATAAAACTTGGCTTAGGTTATGTTTTAATTGAATGTCAGAATTGTTTTGATTGAATTGTATATGAGGAAACTATACTTTGAAGTCCAATATGATGGTATTTTCTAAAGAAAGAATTTATGTCTCCTGGCAAGACCTTTGGACACTAGTAATCCAAGATCATCTTAATCCAGTTGGTGATAGAGACAACTAGAATATAGGCAGGTCTACTTCCTGTTCATACTTGCTCTCACAATGTAGACCTCTGAAGTTACAACTCAAGCATGCAGAGTTTACCAGATCAGGCCCTAAACTTCAGTTTTTGTCTTTTTAATTATGTGAGTTAGAAGGTCTGTTCAGCTTTTCAGCCGTCATCTCAGGAATCAGAAGATACTCCAGAGGAAAAGCTAATATAAATGCTGGATTCAACAACTCTGTTTTTTCCTTCTGAATATTTCATTGTCTCTAATGCTGTCAGATGTTTGTTTTATATTTTGTCCAAGCTGAGCGTGGTAGCTCACGTCTGTAATTTCAGCACCTTGGGAGGCCAAGGTGGGACCATCCCTTGAGGCCGGGAAGTTGAGACTAGCCTAGGCAACATAACGAGACCTTTGTCTCTTGGAAAAAATAAATAAATATTATTAGAAGTGAAAATGGGGATATTGTTACAAACGCTGTAGAGATTGATGAGAAATTATAAACAACTTTATAATAAATGGGAAAATATAAATGAAGTAGGCAGTTCCAGAAAAATGTAACTTTTCAAAAGCCAACAAGTAATGGAAAATATAAATGGTAGGATGTTGATGTAAGAAATCATGATGCCCAGAGACTTTTGCCAAACCTTCAAAGGACAGATCATTACAGTTTTACACAAACCATTCCACAGTATATTCCACTTATATACACAGTATATTCCACTTATATACTGTGGAATTAGCCCTTACTGCCCTTATCAAATTTAACATCAGGGTTACAGAAGCTTAATATTACTGCCCTGATTTTATTAGGGCACTAATGATTTGATAAGGGCAGTAAGAATTACAGCCCTGTCATATTCGCAAAGACAAAAATCCTAAATAAAACAGACCTCAGAAAATGTGTTTTTAAGAAATGATAATAAAACATGATCAGGTTGAATTTAACCCAGGAATGTATTTTGTTAAAAGATTAGAAAAACTATCTGGCTATCTGAACAGATGCAGGAAAAGAAAACTATTTGAAAAAATTAACAGACATGGATAAACCTTTGAGCAAATTAGAATTGTGTAGAACTTCCTTGAGCCAATAAAACCTACAACAACAATATTTTAAGATGAAGTATTTGAAGCAGTCCATTAGAATCAGGAACAAGTACTATGTTGGAGATCCTAGCCAGCATTATAAGGCAAGAAAAAAGATTAAAAATTGGAAATAAACATAACTTAGTCTACAGATAAATTATTGAAGAGCTTTGCAAGGATTCTGAATATACTGTTGATATGGTTTGGATCTGTGTCCCTACCCAAATCTCATGTTGAATTGTAATCCCCAGTGTTGGAGGTGAGGCCTGGTGGGAGATTGGATCATGGGAATGGGTTTCTCGTTAGTGGTTTAGTACCATCCTCTTGGTACTGTCCTTGAAATAGTTCTCAGGAGATCTGGTAATTTAGAATTGTGTGGTACCTCTCCCCCTCTCTTGCACTTGCTCCCCCTTTGCCTTCCACCATGATTGGAAGCTTCCTGAAGCTGCCTCAGAAGCAGAAGCCACTGTGCTTCCTGTACAGCTTGCAGAACTATGAGCCAATTAAACCCCTTTTCTTTATAAATTACTCAGTCTCCAGTATTTATAGCAATGTGAAAACAGATAATGTGACTATCAATATACAAAAGTGAATTGCATTTCTCTCCAGCAGAAATGAACTGTTAGAAAATGATTTTTGTAACATACCATTTACTATATTCCTTTAAAAATATAAATTATCTATAGGTAACAACAAAAGGTATAGAAGACCTCTGTAGAAAATTACAAAACTTTATTGACAGGCATTTAAAAATGTCTAATTTTAAAATTGCCATGTTCAATTATTAAAAGACTCGAGTTATGGCAGTTCTCCCCTACACAATGAAGGTAATTGCAATACAAATCCCAAATGAGTTTTTCAAGGAGCTTGACAAACTGATTCTATAGTCTGTATGACAAAGAGCAGAATTCAGGATACTCTAGAAGCAGATTTAAGGTAGAATTGACTTGTAGATATTCGTAACAGCAAAAAAATTAAAACAACTCAAATATCCATCAAAAGATAAAATGTTTATCCATGAAAGATACTCAAAAAGTGACGCATTTATATAATGGGATATATTTGGCTGCAAAAAGGAATGAGCTAATACCTGCTATAATGTGGATAAACCTTGAAAGCATGCTGAGATAAGCCAGTCACAAAAGACCATGTATGATTCCATTTAAATAAAATGTATAAAGTAGGAAATGTATTGAGACAATAGACTGTGGTTGTTTAGGGCTTACAAAGTTTGGGGTGATGGGGGCCTGAGGTAGTGATAGCTAAAGGGTGCGGTTTCTTTTTGAGGTAATAAAGTTCTAAAATGTATAGTTGCACATTTCTGTAGATATACTAAAGTCAATTCAGTTGTGCACTTTAAATGAGTAAATTGGTATGTGAATTGTACCTCAATAAATCTGTTAAAACCATAGTAATTAGGATATTGTAATACTGGCTTAGAGATGGAAAAATTGATTTATAAGTTATCCTGATTGTAAGGAATCTTGACTTATGGCAGAGATGGCATTGCATACCAGCAGGGAAAGCTAGAGCATTTCAATAGATGATGCTGGATATTCATATGGAGGAAAAATGAAATTGGTCCTCCCTACCTAACACCATACAGAAAAAGTAGTTTCAGATGACTTTAAAATGTAAGTGTGAAAGGAAAACATATTAAACCTTCAAAAGAAAGATTGCGAAATATTTTTATGATCTTATGGTAGGGAAATGTAATATGTATAAAGGAAAATGTGTATGTCCAATATGTTAAGTTAAAAACCTCTGTTCAAAAGACTCCATAAACCCGTGGAATAGTGGTTAATTTCAGTCATGCACAGGAAACATACAAGATGAGCCTGGAATACCTTGTTGTGCAAGATAGCAAGGAAGCTATTATAGACTACGAGGGTGTCATATCAAATGGACTCAGGAGACAACTGAATAGCATCCTTCTGGCCATAGATGAGACCATTTGAGTGTCAATAAAGACAGTAAATGCAATTGATTGGAACATATCAAGTGTCTTTAAATCTGAGTACATAATGATTGTAAAACAAACAGCATTTAGTTGGTCAACAGTAGCAGATGCTGTTGCATCAATTCATTACTTTGAAAACCAGTTTTGTTTTGTTTTTAAAGTAATTAGGCATTTGTCCTGCCTTTTGTATGTGAACTGTGAGTAACCACATAGTAGATGAGGAGAGGGTTCTCTTTTTACATGTATTCTAGCTAATAAATGGAGGAATGATAGAAAATTGCCATTTTGAAATTCCTAATGAACAAATGGATTTGTTTATTGCATTTCAACAGCTGCTAACATGACAGACAAGAAAACATTATACGTTTCTTAATGGAAAAACACCACTACTGATCTTAAAATCTTATCAAAAATTTGACCCTGATGCTAATCAGGTCTTTAGATCCATCCAATTTGTAGAAAATATAAACACCATTAAAACCTTAAGCCAATGAAACCTACCACAATGTAATATTTTGGAATGGAAAATATAAATGAAAAATCCAATTTTGGAGAATATTGGGACAAATTAATTTCAACAAATATGTTGCAGGAGAAAAGGAGAGGAGAAGGACAAGTGGAGAAAACCGTAGATTACAAGAGACTTAGTTCAATATGAAGCAACCTGTGAATTTGCATTAGTTATCTTACTGTATAACAAATCACCCTAGCTTAAATCTAAAAATATTTATACACTTTCTTAGGATCCACAGGTGGTTTAGCTAGATATTCTGGCCCAAGGTCTCAGGAATTTACAGTCAAGATGTTGGCTGGGCTGTAATCTGAAAGTTTGACTGGTGTTAGAGGATCTACTTCATAGAGGGCTCATTCATAGAGCTGCCTGTGTTTTCTCGCAACATGGCAGCTGGCTTTCTCCAGAACAGGTGATCCAAGAGAGAGACAGAAACCATGATCATTCAAAGTGATATAACATTACTTCTACTATATACTGTTAGTCACACAGACATTTCCCTGACAATATATGGGAGGAGATTACACAAGAGCATGAATACTGGGAAGCTGGCTGTCACAATTTGGCCCCAATGATTGATAGTTCTTGATTTGCAAAATATATTCATCCCCTCCAAAAGCTCTCCAAAGCTCTCATCTTACGACACCATTAGTTCAAAGTCTAGAAATCTAAATCAGTTCCAATTGTGGATGACACTCATAGGTGTACTTAAGTACAGCTCCTCAAGAAGAGTTCTTTTTGATCTGAAGACCCATACACTAAAGACACAGTCTCTGCTTCCACATGTAATAGAAAATGAATGGGATAATAAATGTGGACATGTATATTTAAAAAGAGGGAATATTGGAGGTACATAGGTTCACAGAAATTCTGAAGCCCACCTGGGTACAGATTGGCAGTTCCTTGGTCAAGTTTCAAGGCCTAGAATTCTCTTAGCTCTGCCTTCTGGGATCTTGGATCTGCTCACTGAGTCACCCTTTCTTTTTCTTGTTTACAGTTCTGCCTGCTTTCTGCCTATAGAAGCTTGGATGTCCCACAAGCTTCTTTCCATTTGGTTCTCTCTGTGCCTTTCAGTCCAGGCTGGCCGTGTTTCTGCTAATAGACTTCTCTTAAAAACTTTGTGGCTCACTTGTGAATTTTGAGTTCACTCCATTAGACAAAAGCACATCTCTTCCACATAAACTCTACCTCAAGCTTTTGCTGATGAAAATACCCTTAAACTTTTTAAAAACCTGTGATGTTATTCAGAGATTTTCTGAGAGACATCGTTTGTCTGATGAAAATACTCTGAGGCACAACTTAAGATCTTTCTGAGCTATTAAAGGACTTTATAACTACAGCCTCAACTTTATGTTTCACTGGCAGTGCCCTAGATTTGCTTTTTGCTCAGAGACATTTCCTAATTTTAGCATCATTTGTCATCTGCACAGGCTGGGAATCTTCAAATCCAGCAAGTTTTGACTTGTTTTTGTTTGTTTGTAATAGAGTCTGTTTTTTGCTGTTTTGGCCAGGTGATCTTGGACTCCTGGCTTCAAGCATTCCTCCCACCTCAGCCTCCCAAAGTTCTGGGATTTTAGGAATAAGCCACCATGCCCAGCCATGGCTCCTTTTTGTTTAACAGTCCTTCCTTTGACGATCTCTCTCCTCACACATTTTACTATAAGCAACAAGAAAAAATACACATGAAATATTTAACACTTGGCTGGCAACCTCCTTTGCTAGATCAATCAGTTAATTAGGCATTTTTTTCTACTTTGTACATATCTGTGGATAACAAATTTGCTAAACTTTCTGCCATTATGTAACAAGGATCTCCTTCCCTCTAGTTTCCAAGAAGAGTTTTCTAATCTGTTAAGATGTCACCTGCAGCCTCCTCAAAGGTTATCTATTATGCTTCTATAAAAAATTTCTTCAAAGCTCTTCAAACTGTCATTAACACTCTCCTCCAAGTTCTACCTTCTGCTCACTGCCAGTTTCAAAAGCACACTTATATTTTAGGTTTTTGCTAACACCCCACTTCTGAGTACCAAAATATATACTAATTTTCTATTGCTGCATAATAAACTGCCCCAAAATACATGTAAAGCAATAAACATTCATTATCTCATGTAGTGTCTGAAGGTCAAAAATCCAGAAGCAGCATAGCTGAGTCGTTCTGATTCATTGTCTCTTGTGAAGTTATCAGTCAAACCATCAGCTGAGACTGTAATCATCTGATGTTTTAACTAGTACTAGAGGATACACTTTCACATGCTATTGGCAGGACACTTTAGTTCTTCACTAGCTATTTAGCAGAATACTGCACTTCCTCACCACATGTACCTCTTCATAGAGCTTCCTGGCTTCCTCTAAAACAAGTAATCCAAGAGAGAGAATCAGAAGCCATCATGGTTTTTTATGCCGTTTTTGACCTAGCCCCCAAAGTGACATATTATTACACAGATATGTAGCCAACCTGTCACTGATATGGTTTGTATGTGTGTCCCCTCCAAATCTCATGTTGAAATGTGATTCTCAATGTTGGAAGTGGGGCTGGTGATAGGTGTTTGCTTCATGAGGGTAGATTCCTTATGAATGGCTTGGCGCTGTCCTTGTGGCAATGAGTGAGTTCTCACTATGTGAGTTCACACAAGAGCTGGTTGTTTAAAAGAGCCTGTCATCTCTTTTGCTCCCTTTCTCACCATGTGATATGCTGCTCCCCTTCTCTTCTGCCATGACGAAAAGCTTCCTGAGACCTTCACCAGAAGCAGATGCTGATGCCATGCTTCTACAGCCTGCAGAACTGTGAGCCAAATAAAGTTCTTTCCTTTATAAATTACCCAGCCTCAGGTATTGTTTTATAGCAATGCAGAACAGACTAACACAGACACACACACCAACCAAGTACAGTATGAGGAGGGATTATTGGGTGCCATTTTGGAGGTTGTCTACCACAGGATTTTATCTGTATCATTATTCAAATTTCATTTTTGAAAAATTTTGTAAGGGCACATTTATAGAAATACGAATGCTTGTTTAATATTTGATGATATTAGGGAATTAAACCATTTTTGTGTGATCATAGTAATTTTTAAAGGTTCCTTTTAGAAATACATATTGAAATATTTAGAGATGTAGTGATATAATGTCTGGGGTATACTTCAAGATAAGAGATGCAGAAAGTGGGTGGTAGTATAAATCAAGATTGGTTATGAGTTCAGAATTGTTGAGTAATAGGTATAGGGGGACTAAGTATTCTGTTCTGCATACTTTTACATGCAGTAAATCCCCACTTATCTGTAGGGAATATGTTCCAAGACCCCCAGTGGATGCCTGAAACTGAGGATAGTACTGGACCCTGTATATACTGTGTTTTTTCTTCCCTTATTGAGAACTTTTATGTTTTCACTTAAAGGAAACACTTTACAGCTTCTCTTTGGCATATCCAAATTGCCAGCATCACCGCTCTTGCACTCCGAGCCATTATTAAGTAAAGTAAAGAACACAAACACTGTGATACCGCTACACTTGATCTGATAACCAAGAAGTCTACTAAGTGACTAACAGGTGGGTAGCATATACAGCATAGATACACTGGACAAAGGCAGGACTCACATCCTGGGCAAGATGAAGCAGAATGACAGAGTTCATCATGCTGCTCAAAATGATGTGCAATTTAAAACTAATGAATTATTTCTGGAATTTTTCAGTTAATATTTTTGCACGTGAGGTGACTGCAGGTAACTAAAACCATAGAAAGCAAAACCACAGATAAAGGGATGCTATGGTACATTTTCATTTTCCATAATAAAAAGTTAAAAAGGAAAAAGACACCATAGGAAAATAAAAGACAAGTCACAAACTGGGAAAAGATCTTTGCAACACATATGACTATTGAAAGGATTAGTATTCACACTGTGTAAAGAACCACTACAATTCAATGAAAATAAAGATAATGCTCTCCACCCCAACAGGCAATTCATACAGGAGAAAACCTGAAAAGGTACCCAACCACAAGGAAATACCATTTCACACCCACCAGATGAACAAAAATGTAAAAGTCTGGCAATATTACAATTCTTATACATTGCTGGTTGGAGTATGAATTAATATAATCAATTTGGGAAACAATATGGTATTATCTAGTAGCTGAAGATGCACATCTTCTGTGACCCAGGAAAAATATATAGCAGAAGACATGAGCAAGAAAATTCATAATGGCATTTGTAACAGTAAAACGTGGAAGGAAATCCACTGTCCATCAACAGTAGAGTGATTAAATACATTGTATATGCTCATACAGTAGAATATAGTGGTGGAAAAAATGAAATACAGGTTCATGGACATAGATAAATCTCTAACAAAATGTTGAGCAAAAAAACAATTCACAAAAGAATTTTACAGTAGGATTCCATTTATATAAAGAACCAATGAAAGTAAATAGCCTAAGTGTACAAACATAAGAAGTAAATCTATAAATTAAAGCAAAAGAATGATAAGCACAAATTCAAGACAGTGATTTCCTCTAGCTACAGAGGGAAGGGAATGAAGTAAGGAAAAGGTGGACAAGGAGCTTAAGAGTATGATAATTATATATGTTGGTTTGGCCAAACAGTCCTGGTTTACCTAGCACAGTTGTGGTCTGCTGATTGCCTGGTGTAATGATTAATAGCACTGTCACTCCCCAAATTGTCACTGTTTGGATAATAAATTATATGCATCCTTTTTAGAGTAAAAGTAACTTTTTTCTCCTTAAACTGGGTGGAGGGCATGTGGGTCTTTATCATTTTTCCTTATACATGTATTTTTAAAATATAATTTAAAACTAGTCAGTATTTTAAAATATAACTAAAAACTGTAGTCAGTGTTAGTCACTGTGTTAGTGACAACACAGTAAAAAAAAAATTTGTAAGACAAATAAATATAAATAGGATCCAAATGAAATTCTTTTCATCTGGGTGGATACAGGGATAAATAACATACTGTATGGCTGGCATTGTATTAAGCTTGTTACCGATATTACTTCATAGCAAGACTTTTAGGTAGGCATTATTATCTCCATTTTACATAGGAAGAATCTAAGACACAAAGATTATACATAATTTAACCAAAGTCATATGTGACAGGGCAGAATTTGAACCCAAGCAGTGTGACATCAGACTACATGCTCTTAACTACCATGCCAGAGTCCATAACAGATTTTCTTAACCTTTTTTATGCCACAGATCCCTTTGACAGTCTGGTGAAGCCTATAGAGTCCTTTTTAGAGTAATGTTTTTTGTACATCAAATATAATGCACAGGATTATAAATAAAATCAATTATACTAAAATATGATAATCAAAATATTTAACAAATGTATACTATACCTGTACTTTTTATTAATGTATTAAATAATAAAATCTAGCAGGTCTAATGTATAATTTTGAAATAATACTAATTGTATCTTGAGATATCTACAAATATAGTAGTGTGATAGGAAAATGTTTGTGATTTTTATAAGTGAAAAAGTCACCAAAATACTTGTAATAACACTGTGGTTTTTTGCATATGTTCACAATGGAAAGAAATCCTAAATCTTACTTAGAAGTTAGCAAGAATTATAATATTTTTCCCACCCCAATTCATGGCCCTCTACTTTATGATCTTATTTCATAGGCTTTCTGACATGTTTTGCTTCAAAGAGGTCATATTTCCCATCCCATTTCCTATCTTCTGGTTTGGGATTACACTCAAGATGTGACATACAAATAGATTAGTGTATTAGAAAGAAAATATTTTTCCACATGGCGAACTTTAGTGGAGGCTAACAAATCAGAATGTGCTAAAATAGCCATGTGTACATATAGACAATGGGAAGTTTGGAACTGCTTTAGCGTTTTATACAAAAGACTTAAAACTAATTTCAGCTGGGCACTGTGGCTCGGGCCTGTAATCCCAGCACTTCAGGAGGCTAAAGTGAGAGGATTGCTTGAGGCCAGGAGTTCAAGACCAGCCTGGGCAACATAGTGAGACCCCCCACCCCCATCTGTACAAAAAAATTACAAAATTAACCAGGCATGGTGGCTCACACCTGTGGTACCAGCTACTTGGAAGTCTGAGACAGGAGGATGGCTTGAGCCTGGGAGGTTGAGGCTATAATGAGCCATGATCATGCCACTGCACCCCAGCTTGGGCAACAGAGTGAGACCCTGTTTCCAAAAACAACAAAAACTGGTTTCAAATATATTGCTACGTTGGAATTCTCCATAGAGGAATTAATTGTTGATAACACAATGCCTTCAGTATACTGTTTGTCAATACCTATAACAATGCAACAAACAAAAAAGAAAATTTAAATAGCTGGACCACATTAAAAGTTTTATTGGGCTAAAATCGAAAACATCTGACAAGTTTTTGACTTGCCTTTCTCATGATTTAATGTCCCAGCAGAGCAACTGGGAACCTAATTCTGACCAACAAGGAGGAATTGTTTGGCTAATTGGAAGTGACAGAAACCTTGGGAGAAAGCAAGCGCATACCAAGGATAATTATAAGAAGGTAACATGGGCCCTAAAGGATAGTGTCAAGAAACCTGAAACCCCCAAATGAGGTGAGACTTGCAAAAAATGCTAAGAAGGGCAAAGAACAGGGCTTTTAAAATTCTATTCAGAACCAGAAGATGATGAAGAAAGGGAAACGCCCACTAGCAGCTTCTACTGTAAGGTTAGAGCTGACAGAGAAAGAACTCCTTAACTACTATTTGCTTCATTCTCTACAAAGGAAACTAGAGAAGTGGGTTGACATAATAGAAAGAACATGTGTTTGTGGGGCCAGGCAAACCTGGGTTTAATTCTGTTTCAACACTGTTTAACAAAATTTATGGGAGGCTATTGTTTTGGATTGGGCTCCTGCACTAGGCCCCTCCAGACCAAACCAAAATGGAGTCACTCATACTAAAACTCCAGGTCACCAAACCAAAACTAAGTTGTTTATCTGACCTTCCAAGAAATCAGGAGGGAGAAAACAACCAAATCTCCAAACAGGCCAATTTTAATCAGCGTGATAAGGAAGTCCTCTCTTTTTTAACCCTATAAAGAAAGTAACTTTTTGAAATGATCAATATACTTTTTATTCCTTAGTTCTGCTTTCTTTAGCCCCTTTCTGCCTATAAAACCCACTTCCTCTGCTCAACTTACTGAAGCAGTATTCTATTGTATAGAATGAGATGCTGCCCAATTCTAGAATCACTAATAAAAGCCAATTAGATCTTTACATTTGTTGAAATTTTGTCTTTGACAACATTACTAGTTATATTATTCTGGGTATCCTTTTCCCCATCTGTAAAATGGACATATCGATATCTTTCCCATAGGATTTTTCTCATTAATAGAAGTAATACATTCAAAACACTGAGCCAGGCGCACACCAATGAGCAACTTGTTAATATTACTCAAAAGCATATTATAGATATTGACAGAAAGCAATACCGTTCCTAATTAGGGGAAGAAATTCTAAGAGAGTACCTAACAGTTTGAATTTAGATTATAACATTTGCTCTGAGTATTTGACATTACAGCCTTTGGGGGAAAAAGTACAAATGAGATCTGAGAACAGTGGTACTCATCTTTGAGGAATTATGGAAAACGTAATAGAACGCTAAACATGGGAAAATATCAGCCTTCAGGTTGAAAAGTGGAAATCTCAATCCCTGAATTTTTTTTTTTAACTAAGTAACGTTTTTACCCATTGGTGTCATTTAACCAAAAGAAGAAGAAATTCAAAAAAAAAATCAACTGAAACAAAAGAATAGACTGAATTTGCCAAAGGAGTGCTTAAAATGGAGGCCTTAGTCTTCAAAGCTAAGGTGATGAGAAAAGAACAGGTCTTAAATTTCTTCAGAACTTCAAGAGGCAAAGCTTGAAAGAAGAAAAAATTTTATTCTTAGGTAAGATGTAGAATGGTGGCCCCTGCAAAAGGTAAGCCTTCCTCTTAATCCTAGAATCGTGGATGGTACCTTATTTGGATAAAAAGGTCTTTGCAGATGTAATTAAGAACGTTGAGATGAGGAGATCATCCTGGATTATCTGGTGGACTGTAAAGTCAATGACATGTATTCATATATGACAGAAGAGAAGACATGGAGAAGAGGAGGGGGTAGTTGTGACTGTGGAGGCAGAGAATGGAGTAATGTGATCATAAATCAAGGAATGCTGACAGCCACTAAAGCTGGAGAAGGCCAAGGACAGATTTTCAATCCTCCCGTAGAAGTACAGCCCCGCTAATGCATTGATTTTGGACTTCTGGCCTCAGAACTGTAAGAGAATAAATTTCTATTGTTTTAAGCCATCAGTTTGTGGTAATTTGTTACAGAAGCCCTGTAAAATACACAGAGTTCAAAGAGAATCCAGTAATATCTCTAAGAGACTTGTGTATTAGTCAGGGTTCTCCAGAGAAGCAAAGCCAAAAGCCAATAGAATGATACATGTTGTTAAAGCAAATTAAAATGGAGACCATGCCTGAAGAATCTCTGTTCAGACAAACCCAGTTAGGCCTCATAAGTTAACCTTGCTTGATTTGCAAACATAATCTAAAACTTAACTGAAGCTGTTTCCAGTAAATGAATATAACACAGAACTTAAGCTCAATCAGTCAGAAGCAGCTTTATAATTATGTAGCTAGGGACTTTCCAAGAGGATGACCAAAGAAGGAAATGATATAACTGTAACCAATCAAATATTTTCTTTGCTTTCATGTTCCTCCTATAAAAGCCTCCCCACTGCATTCCTTCAGCAGAGCTCCCAAACCACTTCTGGTTTAGAGTTGCCCAATTTGTGAATCACTGTTTGCTCAAATAAACTCTTTAAAATTTTATTGTACCTCAACTTATCTTTTTTAGATAGATAATAGATAGATAGATGATAGATAGATAGATAGATAGATAGATAGATAGATAGATAGATAATTTATTATGGAAATTGGCTCAATCAAAGAGACCCAAGATCTGCCATCTGCAAGCTGGAGAACCAGGAAAGCCAGTGGTGTAATTAAGTTCAAGTTCAAAGGGCTGAGAACCAGGAGAATCAATAACTTAACACCCAATGTAAGGCCTGAGAATGTGGGGTAGGGATGCTAGTATAAGTCCTAGAGTCTGACTACTGCAGAACCAGGAGCTCTGATGTCCAAGGGTAGGAGAAGATGGAGGTCCCAACTCAAGAAGAAAGCAAATTCACCTTTTCTTTGCCCTTTTTGTTCTATTTGGGCAGGCTTCCAGTGAATTGGATGATGCCCACCCACACTGGTAGAGCAGATCTTTAGTCAGTCTTGATTCAAATGCTAATTTCTTCACACAGGCACACAGAAATATTGTTTTATCATCTATCTGGATAGCCCTTAACACAGCCAAGTTGACACATAAAATTAACCATCACAATTAGGTTTTCCTGGGCTGGAGGGAATGGGAGATAATGAAATGGGTGCTGGAGGGTAGAGGAGGTCTAAGGGACTTCTTGGCGGGACTATGAGAACCAGAATGGAATGAGCAAATTACAGACCCCACAGTCTCTGCTCTGACAGAGATTGCCAGAGTTTGAAATAGACCTGATAGGGTTACTACAGGTTACCAGAACCGGGAAGTCATGTGGCAGCCAAGCTAATATCCATAGATCACCCAGAGAGTATTTCATGTGATCAGAGTCTCTGTTTAATTGACAACTGCTTCCCACTTCCCATCCCCTTCAGATGTAGCAGGAGTCACAGCTGTCTGTATGCAGGTACTTTACTCGACCTCATTCAAACTAATAGGAAAAAGTACTTTTTCAGTAGTCTAAGTAGTCACAAACCCTAAGAAATACAGAAAAGATTATAAGGACATCTACGGGAGTGCCAGTGATATAAAATGATAATCCATATCACATGGAAACCCTCCCAAATAAATAATCTTTATTTGACTAGGACTTTATTCATTCAGCTGAGATTCTCCAACACCCCTGATAACCAGCCAGGACCGTGCTGATCCTAGGCAACAATCTAAAAGGAATAATTAAAGGATGCTCTGAGAGCATCTATAAGAGAAAGCAGTAATCAATCAAATACAGCACGGGTTTATCTATGATAATTTATTTCAGTCTAATTTAATTTTCTTTCTGATAGTGTTACTAGGCTAGTCAACCAATAAAATTCAGTAGGTAATATTTTTCCCATGCCCATGAGGTATTAGTGACTTTTTTTTTTTTTTTTATCATATCCTTGTGAGTAAGTTGGAGGGGTTGAGGAGGCTAGATGGTAGTACTGTCAGAGAAGGACTTAGCATCCAAAAGGTACTGACTCCTAGATGGCAGTCAGCCTCTCCAGAGGTTTTTAGTGTAGAATTACAGTCCTGGGTCATCTGTGTTTCATTGACTTAAAAGAAAACATAGAATCCATATTTATCAAATTTTTACCTGATTCAAAATCAGGAAGGATAGTATTTTTTCCAAACTTTGGAACAGCTTGATGTTGACTCTGGGCTAAATTCTATATGGGCATAATTAGAATCAATAAAATTTTGAGAATCTATAACAATATAGGCAGAGTCCAACAAACTAGTAGGATTTTTAAGTTTATTCACTCATTTAGATGTCACAAATTTCTGGAATATCAACTCTGTGTAAATGTCTATGTTAGGCTTTAGAATATGAATAAGGTATGTTGGACTGCAGGAGTTTAAAATCTGGTGAATAAAACAAACTTGTAAACAGATAAAATATAACAAATATTAATTGTAAGGCATTATATTTAGCATTATATTTAGTAAAAAATAAAAACTACATTTAATTGTATGATATGGACAGGCACTGGCATGTGTGAAACACCTTTAGACATTTAATAAGCTGGAAAAAATAATATTTACCTTAAACATATACTGCTGGTGCAAACATAAAATAGTAATTTTGTGGAAAGTTATTATGTACAAGCCATACTATTTAATGCAGCAATTATCTTCTAAGAATCTACTTTAAAAACAATCTAAAATATATTCATAATGTTTTTTATATATATATATAAGGAAGTTTATAATCAAATTATTTATAATGGCAAAAAAGTTTAACATGAATGATTAAAAAGATAGTATAGCCATATGATAGTGTCATAATCATAAACAGTTATGTCTCTAAAAAACGGGTGTCTGAAATATTATGTCATATTATAGAATAGCATGTTATAGTCAACTAGAAGTCTGGGAAAAAAGTGATTTTTTTTACTGTAAAACCTCTTGAATGTTTTGAATTTTGTGCCATGTGCATGTAACACATTCAAAAAATAAACACAATTTTAAAATAAAGGATTCAACTTAAAATTTTAAAAATACACTTACAGATAGTTTTTAATGATATAAAGAAATACTCATGATATACTAAGTGAAAGGCAAGGACATTACATTATTTCTTGCAGTAGTTATGAATAATTGGAAAATGTATATACTCTGGCTGTATTACTAGGAATATTTTCTTCAGTATTTTGCACCGTAAGAAATCTAGGACTGGTTTACATAAAAGCAAGCAGAATGATGAAGAAACTCACCTTAAGAACGGCTGAATGAAAATGTAAATGTTTAGCCTGGAATATATACATATGAGATCATGATGACTGTTTTCAAGCATCTGACGTCCTGCCATGTGAAAAAGTTATCATGCTTCCACTGGAAGGTCTCAGAGGATGAAACTAGACCCATTGGCAGGAGCTATAGCAAGCCATTTCAACTTGATGTCAAAATACTTGCAGACTTAGTCACTTGTTTATATGTCGTTTCAGTTCAATGTCAGGAAACACATCCAAAAAGAACAGGGCAAAAAATGAGTGGTTTCCCAGTCACTTGAAAGATTCAAGCATAAATTATCACTTCCTTGATCGGACATTATGGAAGAGATTCAAGCATCGGAAGTGTGGTTTTTGGGTGTGATTCCAGCTGTACGAGAAGCCATTTAATCCCCCTGGAACTTAGTTCTCTGTAGAATGGGGACGTTTGACTAAAGTACCTCTATTTCTTTTTGAGCTTTAAACTCTTTTGATTCTGCTTTGGAGTAACAACATTTTTCTCTGTTCCAGATTTATATATCAGCTTTTTATCAATTGAAATAAACCACCCTGGGCCGGGTGCAGTGGCTCACACCTGTAATCCCAGCACTTTGGGAGGCCGAGGCAGGTAGATCACTTGAGGTCAGGAGTTCAAGGCCAGCCTGACCAACATGGTGAAACCGCATCTCTACTAAAAAATACAAAAATTAGCCTGGTGTTGTGGCAGGCGCTTGCAATCCCAGCTACTCAGGAGGCTGAGGCACAAGAATTCCTTGAACCTGGGAGGTGGAGGTTGCAGTGAGTTGAAACCGAGCCACTGCACTCCAGTCTGGGCAACAGATTGAGAGTCTGTCTCAAAAAAAATAAATAAATAAAATAAATAAGCCACACTGTACTTGTGAAGATTAATTGAGATGTTTAAAACATTATTTGCAAAAATGCAAGACATGATATAAGTGTAAAGCATTATTATATATCAACATAATTGACCATTAGAAAAATGCGAATTAACACCTCAATGAGATATCACCAGACACCTGTTAGAATGGTTAAAATAAAAAGTACTGATGATATCAAGTGTTGACAAAATGCAGAGTAACTAGATCTCTCATACATTGCTGATGCTAATATAAAATGATACCACCACTCTAGAAAACAGTTTGGCAGTTTCTTATAAAGTTAAACATGCACTTACTATACAACCCAGTAATACAACTACTGGATATTCATTCTAGGGAGATCAAAATTTACACACAAAAACATGTACATAAATGTTCATATCAGCTTTATTTGCAATAGCCCAAAATGAAACAATCAGATGTCCTCCAATTGATAACTGGTATAACCCTATCATGAAATCCTACTGAGCAATAAAAAGGAAAGCACTATTGATACATACAACAACTTGAGTGCATCTCAAGGCTGTTATGCTGACTGAAATAAAAGCTAATCTCAAAAGGTTATGTATTATGTGATTCTGTTTATATAACATTCTCAAAATGGCAAAATCACAGCAATGAAGAACTGATCGTAGTGCCAGGGGTTAGGGTTGTGGGGAGGGTGTGACCATGAGTGGGCAGCATAAGAGAATTTCTTTGGAGTGATGGAATAGTTTTATATCTTGATTGTGGTGACCATTATATTAAACAATTGCATGTGATAAAATTATATAGGACTGTATGCCAAAAATAAATTAATATGTTTACGTTTAAGGTCTGGAAAGCATGGAAATTTGTATCTTCATTCACTTTTGTTTTCGTGGACTCTTTTCATGTTTGAACTTTTCATAGTATGAGGTGTCTTATAATCTATAATATGGAATGTTTCTCATATGAATGTTTTTCTTATTGAAGAATGCCATAGAAATAAGGGTGTGAGGTATACTTACTTGACAGGGGAATTTTACTCCTTTTATTTTATTTACTTATTTATTTTTAAGACAGAGTCCTGCTATGTTGTCCAGGCTGGTCTTGAATCCCTGGACTCAAACAATCCTTCTGCTTGGCCTCCCAAAGTTCTGGGATTACAGGTATGAGCTACAGTGCCCTGAGAGTCCTTTTTAAAGTAGTGGATGCTCAAATGTGGAATTAAATTTAGGCAAAGCTCACTTTTATTTATACATAAAACAACTTCAGCCAGGTACCTCATAACGATATTTTGGCCTATGTCTGACCTTACATACAATGGTTGTCCCATACGATTATAATGGAGCTGAAAATTTTCTATTGCCTAGTGACATTGTAGGAATTGTAATGTAGCACAACACATTGCACGTGTTTGTAGTGATGCTGGTGTAAACAAACCTACTGCATTGCCAGTCTAGTACAAAAGCCTAGCACACACAATTATCCATAGTATATAATACTTGATAATGATAATAAACAACTGTCACTAGCTTATATGTTTGCTATACTATACTTTTTATCATTATTTTAAAGTATATTTCCTATACTTATTTTAAAAAAAAGTTAACTGTTAAGCAGCCTTAGGCAGGTCTTTCAGGAGGCATTCCAGAAGAAGGCATTGTTATCATAGGAGGTGACAGCTCCCTGTGTGTTGTTGCCCCTGAAGAACTTCCAGTGGGACAAGATATGGTGGTGAAAGACAGTGATATTGATTATCTTGACCCTGTGTAGGCTTAGGCTGATGTGTTTGTGTCTTCATTCTTTTTTTTTTTTTTTTTTTTGAGATGGGGTCTCGCAGTGTTGCCCAGGCTGGAGTGCAGTGGCACGATCTCGGCTCACCGCAAGCTCCGCCTCCTGGGTTCATGCCATTCTCCTGCCTCAGCCTCCCAAGTAGCTGGGACTACAGGTGCCCCCCACTACGCCCAGCTAATTTTTTGTACTTTTAGTAAAGACGGGGCTTCACCGTGTTAGCCAGGATGGTCTTGATCTCCTGACCTTGTGATCCGCCCGCCTCGGCCTCCCAAAGTGCTGGGATTACAGTATTTAAAACATTTTTTTAAATAGAAAACAGGCTATAGCATAAGGATATAAAGAAAAAATATTTTTATCCAGCTGCACAATGTATTTGTGTTTTAAACTGTTATTACAAAAGAGTTACAAAGTTTTTAAAAATAAAAAGTTTATAAAGTAAAAAACTACAACACATCAAAAGATAATACACCATGATCAAGTGGGCTTTATCCCAGGGATGCAAGCATGGTTCAACATATGCAAATTAATAAGTGTGATGTCAACAGAATGAAGGACAAAAACTTTATGATCATCTTAACAGATACAGAAAAGCATTTGATAAAATTTAACTTCCTTCATGATAAAAACTCTCAACAAATTAGTCATAGAAGGAACATACCTCAGCATATTAAGGGCCATATATGGTTAACCCAGAGCTAAAATCATACTGAACAGGCAAAAGCTGAAAGCCTTTCTGCAAAGAACTGGAACAAGACAAGGATGACCACTTTCACCACTCTTATTCAACATGGTACTGGAAGTCCTAGCCAGAGCAATCAGGCAAGAGAAAGAATTAAAAGACATCCAGTTGGAAAAAAGGAGGTCATATATTTTCTCTTTGCAGACAACATAATCTTATATCTAGAAAAACCTAAAGACTCCACAAAAAGGCTGAGCATGATGACTCATGCCTGTAATCTCAGCACTTTGAGAGGCTGAGGCAGGAGGGTCACTTGAGCCCAGGGGTTCAAGACCATCCTGGGCAACATAGTGAGACCCCAATCTCTAAAAGAAGTTAAAAACTTTAGCCAGGTGTGGTGGCACATGCCTGTTGTCCTAGCTACTTGTGAGCCTGGGGTGGGAGGATCACTTGAGTCCTGGAGTTCAAGGCTGCAGTGAGCAATGATCATGCCACTGCACTGTAGCCTGGGTTGTGACAGAGCAAGACACTGTTAATAAACAAAACAAGACAAAACAGACTCCACCAAAAAGCTCTTAGAACTGATAAACAAATTCAGTAAAGTTTCAGGATCCAAAACCAACATGCAAAAATCAGTAGTGTTTCTATACGCCAATAACAAACAAGCTGAAAAATACATTAAGAAAGCAATTCCATTTACAATAGCTACAAAAAAAAAAACTAAATGTAACCAAGGCAGTAAAAGACCTCTATGCCATAAATGACAGAACATTGATGAAAGAAACTGAAAAGGACACAAACAAATAGAAAGATATCTCATGTTCATGGATAGAAATAATTAATATTGTTAAAATGACCATACTACTGAAAGTAATCTACAGATTCAACGCAATCCCTATCAAAACACCAATAAAATTACTCACAGAAATAGAAAAACAAATCCTAAAATTTGTATGGAACTACAAAAGGCCCTGAGTAGCCAAAGCATTCCTGAGCAAAAATTATAAAGTGAAAGACATTGACCAACCAGACTTCAAAATATACTACTAAGCTATAGTAACCCAAACAACATGCTACTGGTATAAAAACAGACACATATACCAATGGAACAGAATAGAGAACCCAAGAATAATCCATCTACTTATAGCCAACTGATTTTTTATGAACATGCCAAGAATATACATTGGGGAAAGGATATTCTCTTTAATAAATCATGTTGGGAAAATTGGATATCCGTATACAGAAGAATGACACTAAACTCCTATCTCTCACCATATACAAATATCAATTCAAAATGAATTTAAAAACTTAAATATGAGACTCCAAACTGTAAAACTACTGAAAGAAAACACAGAAGAAACACATCAGGACATTGGTCTACATTGGTCTGGCCAAAGATGTTATGGCTAAGACTTCAAAAGCACAGGCAACAGAAACAAAAATAAATAAATAAATGGGATTATGTTAAACTAAAAAACTTCTGCACAGCAAAGGAAACAATCAACAGAGTGAAGAGATGACTTGTAGAGTGACAGAAAGTATTTGCAAACTATTAATCTGATAAGGGACTAATATCCAGAATATACAAGAAACTCAACAGGAAAAGAAAATCTCATTAAAAAGTGGGTGAAGGATCTGAATAGATATTTCTCGAAAGAAAGCAAGCAAACGGCCAACAAATACATGAAAAAAATGCCCAACGTCACTAATCATCAGGGAAACGCAAATCAAAACTACAGAGAGATATCATCTCGCCCCAGTTAGAATGACTATTATCAAAAAGGCAAAAAAATAGGTGTGGTGGCATTTGTCTGTGATCCCAGCTACTCAGGAGGTTGGGGCCAGGAATTTAAGCTGCAGTGCGCTATGATCACACCTGTGATCACTGCACTCTAGCCTGGGCAACATAATGAGAACCCATCTCTAAAAAATACTAATAATTAAACATTTTTAAGAAGACAAGAAATAAATGCTGGCCAGGATGCAAAGAAAAAGAAACATACGCTGTTGGTGAGAATGTAAATTAGTACAGCTATTGGCCAGGTGCAGTGGCTCATGCCTGTAATCCCAGAACTTTGGGAGGCCAAGGTGGACAGACCATTTGAGGCCAGGAGTTCAAGACCTGCCTGGCCATCTCTACTAAAAATACAAAAATTAGCCAGGCATGGTGGGACACACCTGTAATCCCAGCTACTTGGGAGGCTGAGGTGGGAGAATCATCTGAGCTTGGGAGGTGGAGATTGCAGTGAGCCGAGATCATGCCTCTGCACTCCAGCCTGGGTGACAGAGTGAGACTCCATCTCAAAACACACACATGCACGCACGCACGCACGCACGCACAAAACAACAACAACAACAAAAACAATACAGCCATTATGGAAAACAGTATGGAGGTTTCTCAAAAACTGAAAATACAACTTCCATATGATCCAGCAATCCCACTGCAGGGTATTTATCTCCCCAGAAGGGAAATCAGTATATCAAAGAGACATCTTCACTCCATTGTTTATTGCAGCACTATTCACAATAGTCAAGGTATGAAATCAAACTAAGCATCCCTCAACAGATGGATAAAGAAAATGTGCTATATATACACAATGGAATACTATTCTGCAACAAAAAAGGAATAAAATCCTATCATTTGTAGCAATATGGACAGAACTGGAGGTCATTATGTTAAGTGCGATTAGCCAGGTACAGAAAGACAAATATTGCATAATCTCACTCATGTGGGAGCTAAGAAAGTTGATCTCGTAGAGGTAGAGAGTAGAAAAAAAGTTACTGGAGATTAGGAAGGGTGTGGTGGAGTGAGTAAAGTGAGGTTGGTTAAAGGGTAGAAACACACAGGAAGAAGGGATAAGTTCTAATGTTTAATAGCATGTAGGACGGCTATAGTTAACAATAATTTATTGCATATTTAAAAATAGCTGCAAGAGAATATTTGAAATGTTCAGAACACAAAGAAATAATAAATGTTTGAGGTGATGGATATCCTAAATACATTGATTTGATCCTTACACATTGTATGCATGTACCCCAGAAATATGTATATTTATTAGATATAAATAGTTTTTTAAAAGTTAAAAAGGAACAAAACCATGAAAAATTTATAGTAAGCTAAGATTAATTTATTATTTAAGAAATATTTTTAAAAATAAATTTGGGGTAGCCTAAGTGTACAGTGCTTATAAAGTCTACAGTACTGGACAGTAATGTCCTCAGCCTTCACATTCACTCACCACTCACTCACTGACTCACCCAGAACAACTTCCAGTACTGCAAGCTCTGTTCATGAAAGTGCCCTAGACAGGTGTACCATTTTTAATTTTTTATACTGTATTTTTACTGTATCTTTTCTATGTTTAGATACCAAAGTACTTCCCATTGTGTTACAATTGCTTAGAGCATTCAGTACAGTAACATGCTATGTTTATAATCTAAGCGTAATCAGCTATACTGTACAGTCTAGGTGTGTAGTAGGCAATACCATCTAGGCTTGTGTAAGTATATTCTATGATTTTCCTACAACAAAATCACCTAATGATGCATTTCTCAGAACATATTCTTGTCTGTTAAGCAACATGTGACTGTGTTTTATTCTTATTTTTACATTTTACAATCATCTTTTCAAGGAAACCTCTGGGAAAAAAATTATACCAAAATTTTCACTGCCCACTCAAAGTGGTCTATTTTTACTGTTTGTCTTACAACTGAAGAGACGATCTATGCCTTGCTAAATTCTACTTTAGCTGCTGAGTCTGTCTATATACTTAATAAATTTACTTTCATTCAAGTTACATAATAAACAAAAAATAAGCAAAAAATTACTTTTCTAGGATAAAATCTATGCAGGAAGTTTGTCTCCAGAGAGGAATTTTTGCTGGGTGGCACATGACTGTAATCCCAGCACTTTGGGAGGCTGAGGTGGGAGGATCACTTGAGCCCAGGTGTTCAAGACCAGCCTAGGCAACATTGTGAGACTCCATATCTACAAAAAAAAATTTTTTTTACTAACTGGGTGTGGTGGCATGCACCTGTAGTCCCAGCTACAAGGGAGGCTGAGGTGGGAAGATTGCTTGAGCTCAGGAGGTCGAGGTTGTATTGATCTCTGATCACACTGCTGCACTCCAGTTTGGGTGACAGAGTGAGACCCTATCTCAAAAACAACATAAAAAGTGGATTTTTAATAAGATAACCCTTATGGATACTAAAACATTAGCTTTCCTTGGACAGTGTAACTTCCCCTGTCAATGAGATTACCAATGTTTGCCAGTATTTTCAGTCTTCCTGTCTTTTCTGGATATGTAAAATTCTACATTTCTTAGTTCTGCAAGTTGAGCAGAGCCATGTGACTAGTTCTATCAATGAGCAGTGACCAAAGGTGATATGTATCACTTCCATGCCAAAGCATGTAAGAGTCAGTGTGTGATTTGCCCATCCATACTGTCTTTTCTGGAACGAAGAGCCCTGAGATATCACATTGAAATGGAGACACCAGAAAAAGGGAGCAATCTGGAATGTTGAGTCACTATGTGAAGGGCTGACATGGAGAAACTCCTGCACTCTCGGCAGATTTGCCTGAGTAAGAAACCGTCATGTGATAGGACTCTCAGATTTTTGTTTAGTTTATAACTATCAGCATTATTCCCTAGCCTATCCTGACAAACAGAATCTGTACGCTAACTTTGTTTGTTGTGTTAAAAGTTTTCATGGCCTTTTGTGCTCCCATACATTAGATGAACAGTTGTATATACATTTTCAAATTTTCCAGTAAGAAAGTATTTAATATGATAAACATTTCTATTAATAATTTGTTCTATTAGTCTCTAGTACCAACTTAAGATGTCAAATTTCTAATCTAAATGAACAATACTTTTAATTACATATATAACTTTATCTCATACCTTGTGTTAATCATTACCAAACAATAGAAAGGGTACGTTTTTGTTGTTGTTACTATTGTTATTGTTGTTGTTTTGTTGTTGTTGTTTTGAGATGGAGTTTCATTCTTGTCACCCAGGCTGGAGCGCAATGCCACAATCTCAGCTCACTGAAACCTCCACCTCCGATGTTCAAGCGATTCACCCATCTCAGCCTCCCAAGTAGCTGGGATTACAGGCATGCACCACCACGCCTGGCTAATTTTTGTATTTTTAGTAGAGATGGGGTTTCACCATGTTGGCCAGGCTGGTCTCGAACTCCTGACCTCAGGTGATTCATCCACCTCGGCCTCCCAAAGTGCTGGGATTACAGGCGTGAGCCACTGCGCTGGGCCAGGTACATTTGTGTATGCAGTCTTCTTTTTAAAATTTTTAAAAAGTATTATTTTAAAAAATATTTTGTAGAGACAAGGTTTCGCTATGTTTCCCAGGCTGGTCTCGAACTTCTGGCCTCAAGCGATTCTTCTGCCTCAGCCTCCAAAAGTACTGGGATTACAGCATGAGCCATCATGCCCAGCTATACAGCCTTCTAATCTACTAAATAACGTTGATGTGCTTGATCATGTTCCCTGGAAAACAGACCCTGAGATGGAGATTTGCATGCAGGAATATTTATTCGACAATGCTCTTAGAATCAACACTGGTGAAACACAGGATTGAGTAGAGGGGGAAGTTGGCTGTGATGTACTTACAGTAAAGCCTAAGCTGACCCTAGGATGGCTCTAAAGCTAGAGCGGCACTTTAGAGGCATCCCAAATGAAGGCAGGGGGTTGAACCTCTGTATGTACATCAATGGCCACTCATTTATCTAATGGCTGACTCCTGGAAATGAGTGTGACCTTGAGTAAGGCTGAGAGCAGTTCCTGTATGGAGCTGATATTTTGAGAGCTGTCAGCCAATGTCATTCCCAGAAGCTGAGCAAAGAACTCTTTCAGCCCTGAAAAGGAATCTGGGTAGTATAGCTGTGTTCAATATAACTGATAATCATAAAGAGACATGTATCTATCTGAAGTTGTTAGATGATCACCAACACCACCGCCACTACCATCATCATTCTCATCATCATCACATTTACACTGACAACTTTAGTATGTGCCAGGCACTTGTCCTAAGTGCTTTGAAATAATATATTGTGTAATTCTCATGTTAACCCTATAATATAATCTTAAATGCTTTTTCCTCAAAAATAAAAATCAATAAAAGTGCTTTTTCTGTAACACATCCCAATCCAGAATGCTTTACTAATGACCATTCAGTAATTTCCATTGTATGTTATTTTATCCATCATGAACAGCCCCATTTGGTGATAGTCATCGGCCAAGATAGTTACTTTTGCTCATGGGTTGCATCTTCTAAATAATGGATGGTATTAATGATGTCTGTAATTTACTTTCAAATAAGTGATCATAGATAATATGATATTGTGTGGATATATGTGTGTGTGATATTATGTGTGTTAATTTAGGCTATAAGTGCACTTGTTTGCCATAATTAAGAAGTCACATTCCCATGTGTGGTCAGAAAATATTTAATCAAAAGACCACACTCCAGAGGAAGCTATGTCAAGTGCTCAAGTCATACTTATCTTGAACAACACTATAATTTTTCTAATTAGCATATTGAATATAAGCAATGTGGCAATGTGTTTTCACTGGTGAAATTAGTGTTGTTCAAAGTATGTGCATTGGCTAATATATTTTAGACGTTCTGCCTTTGCAAAATGGGATGTAAAAATCTAGTAAGCATCATCATCTTTATCTTTAGGAATGGCATCCAAGGTTTGATTTCTAAAATGTCCTGTGCATCTAGCTATTGATTCCATGGATTCTGGTTGCTTAAATCCTGCCTCAATATTGCCACATTTGCCTTAAATGAACTTTCATACGTGTGGTAGTCATATATGATAGCCAGCCTCCAAGTTGGCCCTCAATGACCTGACACCAATGATCCTTAGTGTTCATCTCTTTTTATAGTCTCTTCCCATATCAAATAGAGCTGGTCTGTGTAACCGATAAGATATTTTGGAAACGTGAAGATTAATTTGTCAGTCATGTGAGTGAGCCATCTTGGAAGCAGACCATCCAGTCCCAGTTAAGCCTTAGGTAACAACAGCCCTGGCCAACATCTTGATTCATGAGAGACCCTGAACCAAAACTACCCAGCCAACCTACTCTCAAATCCCTGACCTACAAAAACTCTGATATAATAAATATTTATTGTTGTTTCAAGTCACTAAATTTTGGGGTAATTTGTTGTGCATCACAGATAACTAATACATGAAAGAGAGAGTTGGATGTTAATTGAGTTTATTGAAGAGATTATATGAATTGTTGTGTGTATGACTCCCTGTCAACAACTGTTTAATTTTTTGAGATGGAGTCTCACTGTCCCCCGTCCCCCAGGCTGGAGTGCAGTGGCGCGATCTTGGCTCACTGCAGCCTCCGCCTCGCAGGTTCAAGTGATTCTCTGCCTCAGCCTCCTGAGTAGCTGGAATTACAGGCGTGTGCCAGGACGTCCAGCTAATTTTTGTGTTTTTTCAGAGACGGGGTTTTGTCATGTTGGCCAGGCTGGTCTTGAACTCCTGGCCTCAAGTGATCTGCCCACCTCAGCCTCCCAAAGTGCTGGGATTATAGGCATGAGCTACCACATTCAGCCATAGGTTTTAAATGTTTGTGTGTACAACAGAATTTGGCCCAAGACTTGTTTTATCATAACTTGGTAGCCAACCCTTTCACTCAACAGTTGGTGACTACCTTTATCTGTCAAAAAGAACAAAATAGTTGTGTGTGACCAAACTTGCTTAGATCGTTTTGCAAGAGAGCCGTATTGATTTTTCTATGATAAAAACATCAAGCCTATGATAGCTTGATTCAATCCACTTCTCTTTATCACCCTCTTCACTCCAGTCCAGTCATCTGTCACTTGGTCTATTACAATAAACTTTTAACTCATTTATGCATATTCATTGGTCTTTTTCCATCCCATTGTCAACATTAAAGTTAGAGTAGGCTTTTAAAAATACAAGCCTATTTATGTAATTTCCCCCATTTAAAATCTTTCAGTGCTTGGGCTGGGCATGGTGGCTCACACCTGTAATCCCAGCACTTTGGGAGGCTAAGGCAGGAGATCAGCTGAGCCCAGGAGTTTGAGACCAGCCTGGGCAACACAGTGACTGATCTCATCTCTAAAAAGTAAAAGATTTAGCGGAGTGTGGTGGCACAGCCCTAGCTACTAGGGAGGTTGAGGTGGAAGGATTGCTTGAGCCCAGTAGTTCGAAGCTGCAGTGAGCCATGATCATGCCACTACACTCCAACCTGGGTGACAGAGTGAGATTCTATCTCTAAAAAATTAAGAGTAAAAATAATAAAATAATATAAAATCTTTCAGTGCTTGAAAAAATAAGGCAAAGGCATAAGTTAACATGACCTATAAAACCTTTCCATCCTTGTCATGCACTCTTATTTCTCTTACTCTCTCTGACCCCACCTCACACTGGCCTTTTTTCAATTACTAGTACTCTTTCTGTTCCCACCTACCACAGAGAATTTGTACACGGTGTTTCTTCTGCCTTGAAATCTCTTCTTTTTCCTCTTTGCCTAGTTTAAGGCTGCCTATCTTTCATATCTAGTGCATATGTGAGTCCCTCAGCAAAACTTACCCTAATCTCCCTGATTGATTCTCATAGCATCATACATCCCTCCTTTGTGTGCCAGGAACATTGCAATTTTACATTTGTTTGTGTAACTATTTGATTCATGTTCATGTTGACTGCTAGGCCTTACATTCTATAAAAGTAGGTACCATATCTGATATCACTCACTCATGATGCCTTGGAGTCTACCACAGTGCTGAAAATATAGTGCATATTTGATAAATATTTGATGAATATATGAATAACTGATTGACTAATTTAATGAGTTCAGGTGGCTACTAATGTCACTTCAGAGTGAGAGTGCCTAGTTTCAAATTCTGGCAGTTCCTAACTGCGATGTTAGGAACGATTTTATCTCATTTTTCCTTCAATTTGTTCTCTGTAAATTGGGAATAATAATTACCTTATAGAGTTTTGAAAGGATTAAATGAGCTAGTATACATTAAGGACTTAAAGCTGTCCTTAACACAGCAAGTACTTTATGCATATATGATAGCTACAAGTATGATTATTAACATCCTTAGTCAATCTGTCATACTAGTTCCTTAGGCCATGGCCACCAGTTCCTTGGGTAAATTCATTCTTTACTTGTAGATGCCAAATTTCAACTGTCTGTGTAAGAAACAAGAAGCTATGTCAAAGACACAAATTGAGGGTGGAAGCATATAATTATTTTTAGGTGGTGCAATTTTGACTTAGGTATATGGATGCTAATGTTAGCCCCCACATCACTGATATTTATTTGATATTTACTATTTATACAAAGAGACCAAAGGAGCAGATTTTGTATTTAATGAGGGAGAGCCTCAAAGAGTTCTATACCTACCTTTTAGTAATGCATCGCAAAGAGTTGAGTCCACCATCTCTCCATAAGTTTTTGCTTTGGCTATTAATTTTTGGGATTCCCTTATTAATCTTTATTTGAGCTTCAAATAATGGCAAAATATTAATATCATATAAAATGCTATTGCTCTCTTTGGGCTATAGACCTTCCACACTAAGGCCCTGACTTTAAAATGCTAAAGCAATAGGTTTATAACTTTTGAATATTATATGTTAGAAACTATTAAGATAATGTTCCTTCTTATTAAACAGTAGAAATGTTCTTCATGCTCAGTGCAAAGGCAGCAATGGTTGGATTTATTTACTTGCTAATGCTTTTTACAGAAGTCTTGAATGTTAGCATTTTATTATATTCAGGGTCTCCACTTACAGACATGTCCATTGTAAGCTGCCATTGATTTAGGCAATAGGTCATAAACTGAAGAGTTGTTTTTGGTTAAGTGTTACCAGTGATGCATTCTGTTCTTTGTTTACTACCAACCACGCAAAACAACACTTTGTACTTTGCAAAGAAACTGAGATCACCCAGTCCTTGCAACTTAGGTCATTTCAGTCTGGGTGAAAAAAAAGAACTCTTTTCAACTCTTTGCCAGTTCCTCCTGGCTTTTTGAGAAGGAGATACCGCTGAAAGAAAATAGATCAAAGTTACATGGGACTAAGGGCAGATCACATAGCTATACTTTGTAGTCTGTTGAAAACAGAACTAGCTTTACTGGAAAAGAGATCTACTGTTGTAGCTATAAGGGGCAGAGGGAAGGTTAGAGGGAAGGTTACTAACCTAAAAATCCAACCACCATCCCTCTACTAGTTTGTCAGACTTTAATATTCCACCATCAGAAATTCATTTTAAAACATAATTTAAAAGATTTTAAAAGATAATTCCTTAAAGCAGTCACCTGTGGAAAAAGGTGAATTCTCTATCAAATCCTTTTCCTGAAAGTGAATTTCCTGAAAGCACTAAGACTAAGAGGTAACACTGGCTCCTGAAGTTCAGATTTGACTGTAGGGGTGCTGTGGAGAGAAAAGGTTGGAAGAGCACAGACTACTTTTGAAGAGAGGCTAGCAGGAAATCTCTGGCCATGGAAAACAGTGATTTCAATGTGTAAAGACTATGAGGAAAAAGAGAAAAAGAAGTGGATTTTTTTTTAAATTTGCTGTTCTGGACATCTATAATAGAAGAAAGGAAACATGTTACCTCTGCTGAGATAAAATGAAGGGACACTCAGACAAAATTGGAGGGTCATTATCTTTTCATACCTAGAATGTGAGAACAACTTCACTTCCCTAAATATTCTGGTCTTTAGTTTTTGTCTGATTATTATTATGCCAAATTCATTCCTATTTATAAAGTGATTAGTATATACAAAGCTGCTTGAAAGTAATAAAAAGAAAATTTTAAGTTTCCGATTTTGGGGGAGCTCTCCATGGGTACTCTCTCCTAGTAATTCTTTCATCAATATACAAATCATTTACCTGTTAAGCTAGACATAATAGATTAAGGGTCTCTCCATGATAAGTGAGGAAACACAGGTCACTTTGTCTTGTAGTAAGGAACCAAGGAAAGTAAAGATGGGATGAATAGACAAGGAAGGAGGCTGGTACAGATTTATAAGTTTAGTTTTTATTATGTCCTTGGTATTTGCCAGTTGAACTAGAAAGGAAAAGCTATGTATGAAAAAAAAAAAAACTATCACCTTGTGCTAAGCAAAGGAATTTTGTTGCAGAATGAAAATTTGCTAATGGATATAGAGGATATAGAAATGGGAGGAACAGAGTGGTTGTACCCATTTAAACTCCACCAACAATATATAGAAGTAGTAGTGCTGATTTTGAAAGTATGTAATGGAATCTGAGTATGGTTTTAATTTTCAGTTCCCTGATAAATAATGATATTGAATTCTTTTTAATTTGCTTGTTGGCTGTTTAAATAGCTACATTTATGAAAGGCCTATTTGAATCTTTTGTTCATTTCTTAAAACATTGAGTTGTCTTTCTCTTACTGATTTGTAGTCAAGTTTTATATATTTTGGGTACAGGTCATATGTCAATAGTTGTTTTACATTTTTCTTCTCCTAATCTGTCGATTATTGCTCACTCTCTTAATGATGTTTCAATGAACAGAAGTTTTTAATTTTAATGAAGTCTATTTGATCAAACTCTTCTTTCATGGTTAGTGCTTTTTGTATTTAAGAAAACATTGCCAGGGGTATTCCAAGATGGCCAAATAGGAACAGCTCCAGTCTGCAGCGTCAATCACGCTGGGAGCGTTTGTTAGTTTTCCTTCTAACAATCAGTACCCTCAGCTGCAGGTCTGTTGGAGTTTGCTGGAGGTCCACTCCAGACCCTGTTTTCCTGGGTATCAGTAGTGGTGACTAAAGAACAGCGAATATTGGTGAACCGCAAATGCTGCTGCTGATCGTTCCTCTGGAAGTTTTGTCTCAGAGGAGTACCCGGCCGTGTGAGGTGTCAGTCTGCCCCTACTGGGGGGTGCTTCCCAGTTAGGCTACTCAGGGGTCAGGGACACACTTAAGGAGCCAGTCTGCCCATTCTCAGATCTCAAGCTGCATGCTGGGAGAACCAGTACTCTTTTCAAAGCTGTCAGACGGGGACATTTAAGTCTGTAGAGGTTACTGCTGCCTTCTGTTTGTCTGTGCCCTGCCCCTAGAGGTGGAGGCTACAGAGGCAGGCAGGCCTCCTTGAGCTGTGGTGGGCTCCACCTAGTTCGAGTTCTCAGCTGCTTTGTTTACCTAGTCGAGCCTTGGCAATGGTGGGCGCCCCTCCCCCTTGCAGTTTGATCTCAGACTGCTGTGCTAGCAATGAGCGGGGCTCCGTGGGCGTAGGACCCTCCGAGCCAGGTGTGGGATATAATTTCCTGGTGTGCCGTTTGTTAAGCCCACTGGAAAAGCATGGTATTAGGGTGGGAGTGACTCAATTTTCCAGGTGCCATCTGTCACCCCTTTGTTTGACTAGGAAAGGGAATTCCTGACCCCTTGCGCTTCCTGGGTGAGGCAATGCCTCACCCTGCTTCGGCTCACACATGGTGCGCTGCACCCACTGTCCTGCACCCACTGTTCGGCACTCCCCAGTGAGATGAACCTGGTACCTCAGTTGGAAATGCCAAAATCACCCGTCTTCTGCGTTGCTCACGCTGGGAGCTGTAGACTGGAGCTGTTCCTATTCGGCCATCTTGGCTCCACCCTATAGCTGGATTTTTAAAGCCCAGTTATATATGGGTTTTATTTCATTAGAAGGATTTATTTATATTAATTGTGATTTTGTTTATTCCTGCCATTTTATACGATTTGCAACTTTTTTCTTTTTTGCCATTTGTGAAATTAAGCTGCTTTCTTCCTTATTTTAGTAGCATAGAAATTACACCTCTGATTTTTCTTCTGCTCACAAATATTTCAATTTTAACCACCATTTTACATGTATTATTCTTCAACTCCTATAGTTAAGCAGCATCTGTGTCTTGCCCTTGATCAATTTCACTCCCATTGGTCCTCTTTCTCCTACTACTGCCATGTTGTATCATTCCAGGTGATAATAATCTGGAATTAATTTATTAATTTTATTTCCAGTTGAAATAATTGTTTAGAATTAGTTGTAGGTATTTCTGATTTTTTTTTTTTTTTTTTCACATAACCTCTGTGGCTACTGCCCTAGAACAAACCATCACCATCTCTGCTTGGCCCTTTCCTGTAACCTCTGACTGGCTTGCCTACTTCAGTTCTTTCCTTCTGTACCCCCTCCCTCATGTTCTTTATTTGCCACATAAAAGCAAGAGTCATCCTTTTTTTAAAAAATGCAAATTGTGGTAGCACACCCCTGTAACCCCAGCTACTCTGGAGGCTGAGGCAAGAGCATTGTTTGAGCTCAAGAGTTGGAGGCTGTAGTGTACTATGATCACTCCTGTAGATAATCCACTGCACTCCAGCCTGGGCAACACATCGAGACCCTGTCTCTTATTAAAAAAAAAAAGAAACCTACAAGTCAAATTGTGCCTTAAAACTCTCTTTTGGCATGTCATCACATTTAGAACAAAATTCTATGTCCCTAAGTCCTTACCCTGCCTTCCTAGAAGGCTTTAATGATCTGTCCCCTCTGCCTTCGGCCTTCACTCTGCTTTGGTCACTGGGACCTTCTCAGTCCTCAATTCACCAAACGCACTCCTGGATCAGGGTCTTTATACTTAACGTTCACTCTGCCTGAAATGCTCTTCCCTCAGATGAGCACTTGGCATGCTCATATACTTCTTTCAGGTCTTTGTTCAAATGCCACCTCCTCAGAGAGGCTTTTGCTGACCAACCTATTCAAAATAGCATCCTCTGGCCCCACTTTACACTCTAATTCCTTACAGTGCTTTATTTTATTCTTCATAGTACTTATCATTATCAAGCATATATCACTTATTGTTTATTTGCTTGCTTCTTGTCTGTTTTCCTTACAAGACTGAAGTCTTCATGAAGGTAGGGACTCTGTTTTGCTCACTGTTATCCTTAGTGCTAAAAACAGTGCCTGGCACCTAGTAGGCACTTTTTACTTAATATCTAAATCAATACATATATGAATGAGTGAATGAATGAATGAGTGAATGAAAAACTCTAAGTCTACTCTCAACTTTGCAGGAATTCTTTTTTAAGTATCAGTCTGATCCTGTCTGGCTTCTATCTTTTGTGCTTTTATACATTCCTTAAAATTCTAGTTTGCCAATAGTACCTATTCTGATTTAAGTAAAGTTATGAGATTCATTTTGTTTTTATTTTTTTCTGAGGAATATTTTTTTCTGAAGAGATAAGCAGATTGATGAGCTCATCTTGATCTTTGTCAGTATATTTAAATCATTGGTTAGGATAATTTTTAGCATGTTAAACTTTAGGGCTCAGAGACTCTTTAACTTCCTCATGTTACAGATTGTAAAATGAGACTCAGAGAAGCGGTTCAGTTTACCCAAATCCCCCTACAAAACACAGCTCTAAATAAATACTAATTCTGGGCCTCCGCAAAATATTGTGCAGGCTCACTTGCGAGGCATGCAGGAAACTCAACAGCTGTCAGAAAGAAAGCTCGGAAATGGCAGAAGGATCTCAGAAATAATCTTAGCTGTAAGGATTGGCCTCGAAGACGGTGGCATCATTTAAATCATAGGGCTTAGCAAACTCAAGGTGATGTCTTGCCTCAAGAGACTTCAATCAGTTGGTAGGTGAATTGCAGCAATGGAAATCTCCAGTGTGCTCATTTTTCATTAGGGCAGGGGGAAGAATCTTGGTTCTGGGAAATCTACCACATGATGAGGAATTAGTGATTCAAGAGACAAGATTTGGTCCCCGAATGAGGGGTTGGCAAGGGTTACACAGTTCACTTGTGATTCAATCAGGAGCTTATCTTAACCCAGAGATTCCTTTCTAGTGGTAATAACTCTTTCAACCAATAAGAATATGTTTAAATCTATCTATGACCTGGAAGCCCTCCCGTCCCACCCCTCGCTACCTCCAGTTTTCCTGCTCTTCCATATTGAACCCATGTAAATCTTACATGTATTAATTAATGTATTATGTGTCCCTAAATATACATAAAAGCAAGCTGTGGCCAGGCGTAGTGGCTCACACCTGTAATCCCAACACTTTAGGAGGCCGAGGCAGGTGGATCACCTGAGGTCAGGAGTTCGAGACCAGCCTGGCCAACACAGTGAAACCCTGTCTCTACTAAAAACACAAAAGTTAGCTGAGCGTGGTTGTGCACACCTATAACCCCAGCTACTCAGAAGGCTGAGGCAGGAGAATCACTTGAACCCGGGAAGCGAAGACTGCAGTGAGCTGAGGTCGTGCCACTGCACTCCAGCCTGGGAGACAGAGCAAGACTCCATCTCAAAGAAAAAAAAAAAGCATGCTGTACCCTGACCACCTTGGGCACATGTCACCAGAATCTCCTGAGGCTACATTCTTAACCATAGCAAAATAAACTTTCTAAATTGACTGAGACCTGTCTCAGATATTTTGGGTTCAGGAGTAGTATAGAATGCTAGAAGTTATTCCTCCTATCTAACTGTAATTTTGTATCCTTTAATAAATCTCTCACTATCTCCTCCTTCCCATCTTTCCCAGCCTCTAACAGCCTCTATTCTATTAGGTTGGTGCAAAACCTGTTTTATTAGGTTTGCACCAACCCCAAATCAACTATTTTACACTTCCACATATGAATGAGAGCATGTGATGTTTATCTAATTTTCTGTTACTGGCTTATTTCATGTAATAAAATGTCCTTTTCTTCATCCATATTGCCGCAAATAACAGTATTTCATTTTTTTAATGGTAGAATAGTATTCTATTGTGTTTATATAACATATTTTCTTTATGCATTCACCTGTTGTTGGACACCTAGGTTGATTTTATGTTTTGGTTATTGCAAATAGTGTTGCAATAAACATGAAGGTGCAGATGTCTCTTTGATACACCAATTCCCTTTCCTTTGGGTAGGTGCCCAGTAGTGGGAATGTTAGATAAATGGCAGTTCTATTTGGAGAGTTTTTAGGAATCTACATACCGTTCCCATAGTAGCTGCACTAGTTTACATTCCCATAAGCAGTGTGTAAGAGTTTCCTTTTCTCCACATCTTCATCAACATTTGCTATTTTTCACCTTTTTTTAATCACCATCCTTACTGGGATGAGATAATACCGCATTGTCGTTTTGATTTGCATTTTCCTAGTGATTAATGATGTTGAGTTTTTTTTCATACATTTATTGGAGATTTGTATGTCTTCTTTTGAAAAATGTTTGTTCATTGCTTATAGGCCTTTTGGCTAAGATCAAGTGAGAAATGTCTGTTCAGATCACCTATCCATTTTATAATGGGATTGTTTGCTTCCTACGGTTGAGATATTTGAGTTCATTGTATATCCTGGATATTAATCCCCTGTCAAATGAATAGTTTGCAAATATTTTCTCTCATTCTGTAGGTTATCTTTTCAATCTGTTGATTGCTTCCTTGGCTGTGCAGAAGCTTTTTGGTTTGATATAACCCCATTTGTTTATTTTTGCTTTTGTTGCCTATGTTTTTGAGGTCTTATTCACAAAATCTTTTCCCACATCGATGTCCTAAAGTGTTTCCTTTGTTGTTGGTTTTTTTTTTCTAGTAGTTTATAGTTTTGGATCTTACATTTAGGTCTTTGGTCCATTTTGAGTTGATTTTTTTAATAGAGTGAGAGGTGGGGGTTTAGTTTCATTCTTCTGCATATGGACATCCAGTTTCCCCAGCACCATTTATTGTAGAGACCGTCCTTTCCCTAATGTATGTTTTTGGTGCCTTTGTCAAAAGTCAGTTAGCTGTAAATGTCAGGATTAACATCTGGATTCTCTATTCTGTTACATTGGTTTATGTGTCTGTTTTCATGCCAGTACCAGGCTGTTTTGCTACTACAGCTTTGTAGTATATTTTTGTTCTTTTTGCTCAGGATTGCTTTGGCTCTTCAGGGTCTTTTGTGGTTCCATACAAATTTTAAGGCTTATTTGTTCAGCCAGGCATAGTGGCTCACGCCTGTAATCAATCCCAGCACTTTAGGAGGCCAGCGTGGGAGGATTGGTTGAGCCCCGGAATTCGATACCAGCTTGAGCAATATAGTGAGACCCTGTCTCTACAAAAAGAAGAAGGAGGAGGAGGAGGAGGAGGAATAGAAGGAGAAGAAGGAAGAAAGAAAAAAAAGAAAAATAATTTCTTCTAATCCTGTGAAGAATATCATTGGCATTTTGATATTAAATCTGTAGATCACTTTGGGTAGTAATAAGCAGTATGTTAAGTGAGTACCTTCTTTTTTTTTTTGTTTTTCTGAGACAGGATCTCACTTTGTCACCCAGGCTGGAGTGCAGCAGCATGATCTGAGCTCACTGCAGTCTTGACCTCCTGGGTTCAAACGTCCTCCAACCTCAGCATCCTGAGTAGCTGGGACTTAGGCACACATCACCACACCTGGATAATGTTTTTCTTCTTTTTTTCTTTTTTTTTTTTCTCATGATGGAGTCTGTCTCACTCTGTTGCCTAAGCTGGAGTGCAAAGGTATGACCTCAGCTCACTGCAAACTCCACCTCCTGGGCTCAAGCCATCCTCCCTCCTCAGCCTCCCAAGTAGCTGGAACTACAGGCATGCACCACCATGCCTGGCCGATTTTTGTATTTTTAGTAGAGATAGGGTTTCACCATGTTGCCCAGGCTTGTCTCAACTGGGCTCAAGTTATCCTCCGCCTCCCAAAGTGCTGGGATTATAGGCACAAGCCACTGCACCTGGCATGTTTTTTTTAAAAAAAAAAAAAACAAGAGAAAATTATCTTTAAAATTAACAGTTAAGGTGAAGTTTAAAAGAGTATTTGTCATCCTAATAATGCTTCTTAGTGTTTTTCTTCAATAGGAGCCTTTCTTGTCCTCTTGTTTTTCACATTAGATGAGATCTAAACACACATCAAAACTGGGATTTGTGTGAGTAACAGGTGAGGAAAAACCAATGCTCTCTCACTGTACCCAGGCATTAAATTTGACCCCTAGCACTCCTGGAAAGGGACAGTTTTCCTACTGACTTCCTGATATGTACCTAAACTGCATGTGATCTCATCCTTTTTTGTAAAGAGCAATAAAATATTTCATTTAATACAAGAACACCTTTCATCCAGCCTCATTCAATTTTCTAGGTTAATTTTTGCTTTCCATTCCTCCAGGATGCTTAAAATAAGAAGAGTAAATTCCAAAACCAACTCTGTTCGTACTGGAGCAAGGCTAAGCAAAGCATAGCTGACTACGTGCACAGTGTCAGGGGCCAAGCAAACTCTTCAGCCCTCATTTTCTGGGGACCAAAAGAAGCTTCTATGTTCTTGCCCTAGGGCTCACCCTTAGTGCCTTCTAGGTAAAACTGCCTTGGCTTCCTCTGCTAATCAGGGAAAAGGTGATTGGATTGAGTCATGTTTCACCTGAAGTATTTTGGTCCCTTATCTGAACCAGTCATTACATCTTAAGGCAGTTGTAACTAGGCTGCTATAATGATCTGACAAAAGACCTATTCCTCCAACATTACCAGTCATTAACTTTCCAAGACAAGATGTGACATGCCACAGCCCTCAGACAGTTCATCCAGAAGGAGTCTCTTCTTGACAAATATAATCCCTCTTCACCTTTGTTCATGACAATTTTATTTCTTCCATGGTGTCAAACTACCAATTTTTCCAAGTCAGCATTCCCTAGTTAGACCAAGGGACTTTTTCCACTTCAAAGGGAGGTGCTGCTATCTTTTCACTTTTGATTGTTCCTTACTTTAATCGTCTTTCCTAAAATAGTAGTTTTAAGTGGATATATATTTAAAGTAGCAAAGCCTGATGGCTTATTTTTGCTGCAAATTTTACAGTTCTATGTATAAAAGCTTGCTTTAATCATATGTCACTACGTCATGTTCAGTATGCACAAATAAAAACTTATTCTCCAGATATGATGTCAGAATGAATAAAAACTAACAATTGGGATATTTGCCTAAAAGTAAAAAAGAAGCAGAACACTTGGTGTGTACTCTTTAGTTGTTAACTTTATTTAACTTTGCCTACCCTGAAAATTATAAAATAATTTCTTTTGTAAAAATAGGACCATTGCTTCAAAATATCTCTCTTTTCCCCTCCAATGGCTAAATCTATACAAAGCTATAAAGTTGATAATCAAAATTGAAAACAAGCAGTTCTCTCTAAAGTTAGAACTGCAATTCCCTTGAAGGGTCTCATTAAATAGAATCCAGGTGCAACCCTCTGCAACGCAGTTTTAGATTCTGAGCAGAAGTAAAATAGAGCATGATTCCTTGACTTAAAATGTAACTAAGCAAAGAACACAAGAGTACAGAGGAAACTAAGCTGGTAGAGTCAGGGGAAAGATAAGTGACAGAGAGCCTGATGGCTTTCCAGTAGTCTGAGATGACAACTTGAAGAATGGTCAAGGAAAGGCATTCAAAGTCAAGTTCCAGAACTGACTGAATGGAATCAAGAAAAGTGGACTGGGCAATTGCCAGATGCTGTCTGAAGGCATAAGAGTATGGACTGTTGTATTGGACCTGGATTCTCTCCAGATAACCTTCTCTAGATTATATAATCTCTGGATTTTAGAATGGCAAAGTTCAACGAGTTTATCTAAGGTTAGTTTAAGATGAAAAATAAAAAAAAAAGAGAAAAAACTAAGAATCGCAGAAAGGGTAGTAACCTCAACATCTTGTTTAATAAAGAAGGAACTCTTATCTCTCTTGAAGTCATTCACATTGGGTCTACCATAGGATTTCTCCGCATAGTAATGAGAGCTGAATGAATGAACTCTGAAGAATTAAAAGAGATCAAGTGCTAAGATCTCAGTGATGGGTGGTACCTAAAGAGGTGAGGCTAAGAGGAGAAAGAAAACCCCCTAGGGGAGATAGAGAGTAAGGGTCAATGAATATAGAGGAGTAAACTCAAAAATAGCATTTAAAATTTATTATTAGCCTGTAGGTAACTTTTAATTCTTCAGTTACAGAGAAAACCCCCATTTTGAGGTTACAAGAATTTTCTTTTCTTAAAAGTGTTATTAGATGTGTCCTACTCCCCCTGTATATATAATTTTTTAAAATAATAGTCTGGATTATGAGCTGAAAAGTCTAGTTATTACCATGTAACTGTTTTATGCAATGTGATATAATTATTTACTAATTGTTCCATATTCTCTCATTTTTTTTTTCTCTCTTAATTTGATCTTCAGTACCTCCAAGGTTGTACACATATGCAATGCTTACAGGCCTCAACTCTGAAGGCTATTAGAGCTGAGTGTAATTCTTAGCCTCTCTTATCTGTGTGGCCTTGACCTAATTACTAATCTAAGTTTCAGTTTCCTCATGTATAAAATGGGAATAATAAGGAATAAAATGGGAATAATCATAGGGTTGTGCCAAGGAATAAATAATGTAAAATGAATAAAATAATGTAACTTAAATAAAATATTTCCAGTTTGTGATAAACAGCACAGCATTTAAGTTTGCTGATAAAGGCTTGTCTACCTTATTTTCTCCTAACATATGCGCCCTTTTTTTTTTTTTTGAGACAGAGTCTCACTCTGTCACCCAGGCTGGAGTGCAGTGGCACATTCTTGGCTCACTGCAACCTCCGCCACCCTGGCTCAAGCCATCCTTCCTCCTCAGCTTCACAAGTAGCTGTGACCACATGTGCCCACCACCACGCCCAGCTAATTTTTTATATTTTTGGTAGAGATGGAGTTTCACCGTGTTGCCCAGGCTGGTTCTGAACTCCTGAGCTCAAGCGATCAGCCCAACTCAGCCTCTCAAAGCTCTGGGATTATAGGCATTACCACTGCACCCAGCCTATATGTGCCTTTAACTCCATTGTAGAAGGCATATTGTGTAGAGTGTATTCTATTTGTTTATTATCACATCATGTGAAAAGTTCAGGACTAATTTTAACAAAATTTGACGTTGTGTTTATTATGGTCTGACTGAAACTAAAGATTCCAAAATGCAAATAATCCCTCAGGGCAGCTGAAACTAAGGCACAACATGTATGACTACTCTTAGAAGAGGCATGCCATAAGCAACAAGACACAATGGAAGGGAATAAACAAGCAGTGGTTTCTGAGGGTCGGGGACTCCAAGTGGCAGTTAATTTGAATTGACTGCTTCCCACTTGGGTAACTCTAGGTATATACTCCAGAGGAATTAGTAGCAGGAAATTCATTCTTTTTTAATATAAATTTCTTTTGATAACAATGTATTCATTATGAGGACATGAGCATGGGAAAGAAAAGCTAAGATGTTAAACAGTTGAAAATGTTTACATAACTTCAAATAGTTGCGAATACAAAGCCAAAGAGAAGTAGATTGAATTACAGTTTCTAAAGAAACTGTCGGACCCAGCCACTGAGCTTTCTCATCATTCTCCATGGTCCTCGAACCTCTGCACCCTCCTCTTCCATCCTCTCCCCAAACCTGGATAAGCAATGTAAAAGCAATTTCAGTGTTTAAGTTGAACTGTGGTTAGTGTAGCTGAGTCATAGAATAAACTGGAAAGAGGCATTCAAGGAAAAAGAAAAACACGTACTAAAATTGAAGACAAACATCACTCAATCTATAATGCATTTTCAGGAATTCATGTATGTGTTTTTATATATAAGATATATAAATGTAATATGCATAAATATAGTCACTGGGCAATCACCAGAAAGTATTTAAGGTAACTTATATGCATTGCCAAAATCTGTGATATATCATATTTTATTTAGTGCGTCTTAATACTCTAATTATTACTAAATGGAAGCAAGCTGATAAGCTGCAAGCTATCTCTAGAAAATTGGGCATGAGACTATGTTAGAAATCTTCCAGAAATAGAAGTAAACAGAAAACAACTAAGATTAGTTGTTTGCATATTTTTAGTTAATATTAAATTAAAATGTACCGTGTAGTTTTCAAACCTTTGATTTAAGACATTAAACAAAATTTTTTTATTTTAAATGTGAAGAGTAACTCCTCCGAAGAATTCCTAAAATAAAACAGAATGCTTAATTACATAAATAACTGTGATAAAGCTGTGTTTCATTGTTATATTTGTCTGGCAATAAATGAGGGATTTCAATCTTTCATTTGACATCTTTTAGAAGTACTAAATTTACCAAATAAAGTAATCAATCATTTTTATTTTCTTATATACTTTCAGAAACTAAACAAACTGGTGGTTTTGTTAAGCATTTATTAACCTTATTGTCATGTTACAGATTTAATATTAAATATATTGCTTATGTGTTGTGAAGATTTGAAAAATATATTCTAAATGGAAAGAAATAGGCTATTTCTTGAAAAACAGAAGAAATACAAAACTAAAAAATATACATGTTCAGTTCTACTAGGATTTGAATATATATCCCAAAACGCATGTGGTGGAAACTTAGTACCTGATGCAACAGTGTTGGGAGAGGGGACCTAATGGGAGGTGTTATGGGAGGTGTGGGACTCTGTCATAGCAACACAAAACAACCGTAAAATGTAAGCATTTTATTTCAGAGAGGGAGAGAAAACAAAACAAAACATTTTTCTCCTTCAATCAGAGTTAAAAAAAAAAAATCAGTGGCCAGGTGGGGCGGTTCATGCCTGTAATCCCAGCACTTTGGGAGGCCGAGGTGGGTGGATCACGAGGTCAGGAGATTGAGACCATCCTGGCCAACATGGTAAAACCCTGTCTCTACTAAAAATACAAAAGTTAGCTGGGCATGGTGGTGTGTGCTTGTAATCCCAGCTACTTGGGAGACTGAGGCAGGAGAATCGCTTGAACCCGGGAGGTGGAGGCTGCAGTGAGCTGAGATCGCACCACTGCACTCCAACCTGGTGATAGAGTGAGACTCCGTCTCAAAAAAAAAAAAAAAATTAGTTACTTGGGGCTGACAATGGGAAGCATGACAGCGACAACGGCAGATTTAGTTGTTTGATATTGTTTCTGTAAGACTTAACACAGCATGTGTGAGATATTGTCCTAGCTCTCAGCTCTACTGCACTCTAAGGCACATGCAGGCATGCAGTGGTAGACAGTTCTGGTGCCATGTGATCGAAGATTTAAAATGCCAGGATACAGAGATTGCCCATAATTTGGTAAGCACTGAAGAACAAATGAAAATTAAAGGGAAAAGAGGGGCTTATGCTTAGGAAAATAAATTCTAATGAAAGAATCCAAATAATTTATCTAGTGTGAAAAACTGGTAACTAAATGAATTTGAAATGAAGACTTTGAAAGACAGTGTCTAACTCAGACATGGACTACTAATCATATAATCAATAAAGGACCTCACAAATGGGATCATAACTGGTATGTCACAGATTTTTTAGATGCAAGTAAAATCTTACGTAGAGGAAAGCTGAGGTTGCAGGAAACCTGGTCAGTAGTTTTCAAACATTTTTATTTTAATAGTAAGTATTTAAATTAAAAAATAACAATAAAAAAGAAATGAATATATGCAATATCTTGTCAAGACCAGCGAGAAACATCTCGTTGGGTGCTTCTCATAGAGACAAGGGCAGCCAACAAGTTTCAGTATGGCCCCACAGCCCACAGCTTTGGCTTCTCTGCATTTTGTTTGTCTGCTTGGTTTGTTTTTTTGTTTGTTTGTTTGTTTGTTTGTTTTTTAAGGAGACCAGGCCTCAATCTGTCACCCAGGCTGGAGTGCAGAGATATGATCATAGCTCACTGCAACGTGGAACTCATGCGCTCAAGCAATTCTCCCGCCTCAGACTCCTGAGTAGCTGGGACTATAGGCATGTGCCATCACACCTAGCTAATTTCTCTGCATAACTTTAGGGCACTGCCCAACTCAAGTAATGAGAGCTAAAAAGATGGCTTCTCCAGGTACTCTATATTCCCTTGTCAATGATAAACCAGCCTGGCCTTTTCAAAGATGCATCCTTAGATCTTTGCAAATTTCCAAATTACTCAATACCACCAAAGTATATAATTATTCTCCCCTACTCTAATATAGCATATTATAATTTTATCAGAGTAACTATACATGCTATTAGTCGAAAACTACAAAAACATCATGAAATGGTAATGCTAGGTAATTCTTTAGGCTCACTTGTTACCTACAATACTTTTACCTTCACATCAACCTTGCATAATAATGTAACTGTTTAGATAGTCTTTTTTAATGCACGGATTTTTTTTTGGTTCAATAAATAAATTTTTCCCAGCTTTACTGAGGTATAGTTGGCAAGTAGAAATTGCATATATTAAGGGTGTATAATATGATGTTGTGGTATATGTATATATTGTAAAATGGTTACCACAATCAACCTAATAAACATATCTATTGCGTCACATAGTTATCTCTTTGTGTGTATGATGCAAATACTTGAGATCTTCTCTCTTAGCAAATTTTGAGTATACAATGCATTATTATTAATTATAGTCACTGTGCCATACATTAGGGCTCCAGAACTTGTTAACCTTATAGCTGCAAGTTTATACCCTTTAACCAACATCTTCCCATTTCTCTTTTCCCCTAACCACTGGTAACCACCCTTCTACTCTCTGTTTCCATGAATGTGACTTTTTTAGATTTCACATATAAGTGAGATCATGCAGTACTTGTCGTTCATGTGTGGCTTACCATAATGTCTTCCAGGTTCCTCAATGTTGTCATAAATGTCAGAATTTCCTTTTTATAAGGGTAAATAATATCCACTCTGTGTGTGTGTGTTTTGTGTGTGTGTGTGTAGATCACATTTTCTTTATTAATTGGTCAGTTGACGGACACTTAGATTGATTCCATATCCTTGCTATTGTGAATAGTCCTGCAGTGAACGTGGTAGTGCAGCTGTATCTTCAACATATCAATTTTATTTTTCTTTGGATATATATATTCAGTAGTGAGATTGCTGGATCATACAATAGTTCTATTTTTGATTTTTTGAAAAACCTCCATACTGTTTTCCGTAATAGCTGTACTAATTTACATTCCCACTAACTGTGTGTGAGAGTTTTCTTTTCTCTACACCCTAACCAACACTTGTTATCTTTCGACTTTTTGCTAATAGTCATCATAACAGGTGCGAGGTGGTATCTCATTGTGGTTTTGATTTGCATTTGCCTGATAATTTAAGATATTGAGCACCTTTTCATATACCTCTTGGTCATTTTTATGTCTTCTTTGGAAAAATGTACATTCAGATCTTTTGCCCATTTTAATTTTATTTTTAATTTTTAGTTTTTTTTTTTTGACAGGGTCTTGTCTATCACCCAGGCTTTAGTGTGGTGGTGTGTCACTGCAGCTTCAAATGCCTGGGCTCAAGCAATCTGCCTGCCTGAGCCTCCTGAGTAGCTAAGACTACAGGCACATAGCATGATGCCCAGCTAATTTTTTTAACTTTTGGTAGATACAGGATCCCACTATGTTGCCCAGGCTGGTTTTGAACTCTTAGCCTCAAGCAATCCTCCCTCTTCAACCTCCTAAAGTGTTTGCATTATAGGCATGAGCCACTCTGCGCATTTTTAACTCAGGTTCTTTGTTTTTTCTGCTATTAAGTTGTGTGAGTTCCTCATATATTTTGGATATTAATTCCTTTTATGGCTATGTGGCTTGCAAATATTTTCTCCCATGCCATAGGTTCCTTTTTTATTTTGTTGATTGTTTCCTATGCTGCGCAGAAACTTTCTAGTTTGATGTAATCCCTTTCGTTTATTTTTGCTTTTGTTGCCTGTGCTTTAGGTGGCATATCCAAGAAATCATTGTTAAGTCCAATGTCATGGAGCTTTTCCCCTGTGTTTTCTTCTAGGAGTCTTAATAGTTTCAGATCTTATATTTAAATCTTTAATCCATCTTGAGTTGATTTTGTGTATGGTGTAAGATAAGGATCTGATTGATTGATTTTCTTTTTTTTTTGCATCAGCATATCCAGTTTTCCTAATACCATTTATTAACGAGACTATTCTTTCTCATCATTGTGTATTCTTGGAGTCTTTGTCAAAGATTAGTTGGCCATATATTAGACAGAGTCTTTTGCATAGTCTTTTCTGTAATCTCATTTTTGGTTTAATGCTGGATTTAGTATTTCACTTCAAAGTGCACATAAGCATAATAGAAACCAAACAATCCACAATTTTATTCCCAACATTAGAAATTATCATGGAAACATGGTAAATGGTTTCACAAAGTTCATATTTTCAATTCTTTATGTTCTTTTAAGGTTTGATAAATTCTTTTTTTTGATGAAATTCTTGAATCAGTAAAATATTAAATTTGAAGAAAAATGCTGTCCATGATAAAGAGAGCACATGCACGTGTGCATGCACACACACACATACATACACACAAAAAACAGACATACAGATATGCAAACACTAACAACCACAAATAAAGACTTTCTCTAAGGAACTCAACATGCTTCACAGATGATTCTTTATCATTCATATTAATCAAGGACAGATGATCTTCATTTTAGTTAATGGCTTTAATTTTCCACACAGCCAAATTTTTTGCTGACCCTCACTGCTACATAATTTAAGCTTTGTGTCCTCTTCATCCCTTTGCATCATCTTCTGAGAGGAGAATTAGTAAATAACAAAAACACAAAATTGGACAACAGATCTAGATAGGGCACAAAATAAATTCTCAATGGTTCATAACCTGTATAATCAATAGGTGACTATGCTATTTAATCTCATAATTCTTTTGTGAGCCAGAATGGGAATATGTAGTTTGCTAATAAGGAAACAGGCAAAGAGAATATATTCACTATGCTAATTCCACATGATTTATCCAATGTCACCCTGAGCTAACGCTCAGCATAGAATTGAGTGATTATTGAGATAATCCAAACAGGGCATTGGATTACTAAAGAAGCACATGGATCTCCTTCTCAGAAAATTTAAAAATAGGATTGGTGCTCATGTTGGCTTTGCATAGAGATAATTTTTTTCAAAAGATCTGATTATTAACTTCGGGAAAAATAACTCCTTTTAAAATAGCATTAGGTATTTCAATTCATATTCAAAAAATGTGTTGTTTTTTGTCTATTAGTCTGAGTGCTGGATAGGTGCTGAAGGCAGCAACATAGAGACCTTACCTTCAAGGGACTTTACGTCTAGGAGAGAGTAAAAAATATATGGAAATAGGTATAAAATGCATATAGCAATGCTAGTGCTGCAAGAGAGGTGCAAAGAGAAAGGAGTGGTTGTGTTCACCTTGGAACCTGATAAAGGAGAAGGCAGTGAGCAAGGGTGAATCAAGACTCGATATGAGTTCGTCATTACTGAAGTTATATAATGGGCACATGGGGATTCGTTGTGCAATTTTGTTCATGTCTTTATACATTTAATTTTTTCATAATAGAAAATGTTTCTTAAAAGGGGCTTCATGAAAGAAGTGGCATTTGAGATAGACCTTGACAAAAGAGCACTCTTTTGATAAGCCGAGGTAACTTCTATAATAAGCAGCAGTCCTATATCTTATGTATCACAAATGTAAAGCTTTTAAAATGTAATGTTATTAAAATGTTCAACACTTTAAGAAAGGAAAAGAAAAAAAGAGGCCAGGCATGGTGGCTCATGTCTGCAATCCTAGCACTTTGGGAGGCCAAGGTAAGAGGATTGCTTGAGGCCAGGAGATCAAGAACAACTTGGCCAACACAGTGAGATTTTGTCTCTTAAAAAGAAAGAAAGCAAGAAAAAAAAGTCCAGGTAGATGTGTAGTTGAAAATGGCCTAGGCTGTTCATGTTTAATGCTGTGATGCTTAGCTGGCACATAAAGCATCTATTGAGGTATAGGAGAATGAGATGGAGCTACGAATTATTTTTATTATTGTTGTTTGATCATATTGGATGTTAAATTGTGACATTTAAAATTATTACAGCACTTGATAGCCTAGCCATCAGTGACTAGCGTGACTTGATTAGAGCTTTGATTATGGGGGAAAGAAAGAGACTGAAGTGAAGCCGATCTGAATTCAAATTCCAGTTAGGAAGATTACTAACTGTTAGAGTTCAGGAGGGGTTATGCAATGCGGAAATACAATGACAATAGAAAAGAAAAAGAGAGGACAGAAAAGAGAGGGGCTGTAGAGGGAGAATATTAGGATAATTGAGTGAACTGTGAGGAGAGAGAGGGAGGACAGAAAAGAATCAAAGATAAATTCAAGAATATGTTCTCAGTCTGGGTGCACAGAAGTAGACACGTCAGGGTCCAGATTAGTAAAGACAAGGTAGGTTTACTCATAACTGGTCTGAAGGGTGAGGAAAAGGACACCTAGATAGAGGTGACCAAATGACAGGAAAATACTATGCCTCTGAAAGAGGAATGAGAGATCTAAGGTACAACCTAAGGACCAAGTTAATAAAGCTGTATTGTGTTAGGGATTTTTGTTAAATAACTAGATTTTAGCTGTTATTGTCACAAAAAGAAGTAACTATGTGAGATTATAGATATGTTAGTCTGCTTCACTGTAATAGCCATTGCATTATCTATGTTTCTATAGTTATCTATATGTGTTCCATAATATCATGTTGCAAACCTCAAATATACACAATAACAGTATTTAAAAATTAAAAATAAATAAGAGAGAGGAAGAGAGAAGAAACTTTGGATTTACTCACATGGAACAGATCACCGAACATAAAATTGCTGAGCAGATGATTGAGTAAAGGAATTAAAGAGGGCTGTAAACAAAATCTTGGAGAATTAAGGACTTGGCTTTATATGAGAAAAGAAAAAGAGCAAAAGACAGAAGATAACTCAGACAATAATAATACCACTAACATCTTGTGTTCACTCAAGGTTGGCTAATGATAAACATTGCCAAATTTAAATGGTTTAAAATAATGAAAGTATATTTCTTACTCAAGCAACAGTCTAATGTGGATGTTCCTGGTTAGGTAGCTCTTCTCTCAGCAGCAATGCAGGGACTCAAATTCCTTCTACCTTGTAGTTCTGTCCTCCTCTACGTCCTTGAAGTTCTTTCTATTCAGTTAAAGGATAGAGAAGCAAATAGAAGATCATGGTAGGAAGGCTTTATGGGTTAGCCCTGAAAGTGATGTGTATCATTTTGCCCACATACAGTCACCTGGCTGTACCAAAATGCAAGGCAAACTAGTTAGAATCCATCATGTCTTATATTTGTATCACACAGCTTTTAGAGACCTCTCATATATGTTACTATATAATGCAATTTCATGAAAGGCCATAAAGCACAGTGGTTAAGGCCAGGCATGATGGCTCACACCTGTGATGCCAGTGCTTTGGGAGGCCAAGGCGGGAGAATTGCTTGAGACCAGCAGCTCAAGATCAACCTGGGCAATATAGTTAGACATCCTCTCCTTAAAACAAATTAAAAATTAGCTGGGCATGGTGGTGCGCACCTGTAGTCCCAACTACTCAGGAGGCTGAGTTGGGAGGATCTCTTGAGCCAAGGAAGTTGAGGTTGCAGTGAACCATGATTGCATCACTGCACACTGGCCTGGGCAATAGAGCAGGCCTATAGAGCAATAAAAAATAATAATAAAATTAAAAAGCACAGTGGCTAAAAGCACGCGCTCTGGAGTTAAAATCACTGAAATTTGTGTTCTGGCTTCACTATAATATTTAGTAGCACAGGGATTACCTAGAGTAAACTAATGCACCTTTCTGTATTTCATTTGTAAAATTATGATAATAACAAAATCTAACCCATAGGGTTGTTAGGAAGTTAATAAATGTTAATAAGTATTAAATGATATTTATTAAGGAATTAGTAAATGTATAAATAGTTTATAAATAATAGTGCCTAGCATGTGTCTGGCATGCAGTAAGTACTCAGTAAAAATTAGCCATCAGTATCACATTAGGACTCTAGCAATTTAATGGTGGAGTAAGCATTAAATAATGTGAAATGTAGAGAGTCAACAGCAATGACTAGAGAAAAAGTCATCAACTTGTCCATTAAGTTACATGAACAACTGCAGAAAATTCTGCTTTGTTGCAGTTAACACCACCCAAATAAGAGACAAGAAAGGCAGGATTCCCAACTACCATCAATTTTCAGTTCACATATTTAGAACTGCAGAATAAATGATCTTTGAGAAAAATCACAGGATACTGCAGTCAAGTTAAACAAGAAGGTTCAGATAGGGTCTTACTCTAAATGTCTTATATTGAAGTATGTAAACCATATTGTGGAGAAAGAGTGCTTATCAATTTAAGATTCACTTTCTATCCTTCCTTCTCTCAAGATGAAATCTTTTAGTAGGTCACAACTAGTGGATCTCAGTCAGTTAATTTTACCTCAGCAAGTAGTTGGCTGTAGTTTATATATACATTAGTGTAAACATCAATATTGCCCATGGAGGTTTCTTGATTTCTGGAAGCTTCACTTTCTTCCTTGTATTTTATTGCTCCCTCCACAGGTCTGCCATATAATATTTCTGTTCTGTCACTCTCAGACGGTTTCTTGGTAAATGTCCAAATATCTTGCCTGTTTTTAAAAATTGTATCTTAAAATTAAACCTTTTGTTGTGACACGGCTGTAGATTCACATGGAGTAAGAAATATTAAAGAGATTCCAGTATACCCTTTACCTACCTAGTTCCCCTCAGTGGTAGCATCTTAGGAATACAATATAGAACAATATCATAACCAGGATATAGACATTGATACAACCAAGATACAGAATACTTCCATAACCACAAAGATCCCTCTGGTTTGCCCTTTTATAGCCACCCTTACTTCTTTTCCATTGACCCCTTCCTCAAGCTCTGGCAACCATTAATCTCTTCTCTAGTTTTATAATTTTGTCATTTTAAGAATGTTATATAAATGGCCGGGCGCCATGGCTCACGCCTGTAATCTCAACAGTTTAGGAGACCGAGGCAGGTGGATTACCTGAAATCAGGATCTTGAGACCAACCTGGTCTACATGGCAAAACCCCATCTCTACTAAAAATACAAAAACTAGCTGGATGTACTGGCAAGCACCTGTAGTCCCTGCTACTGGAGAGGCTGATGCAGGAGAATCGCTTGAACCCGGGAGGTGGAGGTTGCAGTGAGCTGAGATCGTGCCACTGCACCCCAACACTCCACCCTGGGTGACAGAGTGAGACTCTTGTCTCAATAAAGAAAAAAAAAGTTATATAAATGTAATAATCAATGTGTAAATTTTTGGCATTTTTTTCCACTCAGTACAATTCTCTGGTGATTACAGTAGGTTGTTGTGTGTATCAATATTTTCTTTTTATTGCTGAGTAATATTTCATGGTGTGGATGTACCAGTTTGTTTTACCACATAGACCTGTTGAAGGATATCTGGGTTATTTCCAGTTTTTAGCTATTAGAAACAAAGCTACCAAAAATATCAAAGTACAAGTTTTTGTGTAAACTCATGTCTTCATTTCTCTAGAACAAATGCCGAAGAGTGAAATTGTTGGGTTGGAAAGTGTTTGCATGTTTAGTTTTTAAAGAAACTGTTAAACTATTTCCAGAGTAACTGTACCATTTTTAATTCCCACCAACGATGTATGAGTGATACAATTCCTCCTCATTCTTGCCAACATTTGGTGTTGTCACTATTTTCTCTTAAGTCATTCTGTTAGGTGCTTAGTGTTAGCTCGTTGTGATTTTTGGCATTTCTCTAATGACTAATGATGTTGAGCATCTTATTTTTATCTGCCCATCTGTATATCTTCTTTGGTGAAATGTCTCTTCATAATTTTTGCCTATCCAGGTTTTAATTGGATTCCTTGCTTTAAAATTTTTTTTAACATTTTTATTTTAAAAATAGAGATGGGGTCTTGTCATGTTGCCCAGGCTGGTCTCAAACTCTGGGGGTTAAGCAATCCTTCCACCTCATTCTTCCAAAGATCTGGGTTTACAGGTGTGTTCCGCCATACCTGGCCGGATTCTTGGCTTTTTTACCATTGAATTTTAAGGGTTTTATACATTCTAGATCCACATTTTGTCAGGTACATGGTTTCAAATATTTTCTAAATAGGGTATTTTGCTCATCAAAGTTTTAAATTTTAATCAAATTGATTTAGCAATTTTTTTCTTTTATGGATCATGCTTTGGTGTCGAGTCTAAGAATTCTTTGCCTTGCCCTTAGATTCCAGAGACTTTCCCCTATGCTTTTTTTCTAAAAGCTTTATAGTCTTATGTTTTACATTTAATTTTGTGATCCATTTTGAATTACTTTTTGTATAATATATGGGACATAAATTCAGGTTGGTTTTTAAAATTTGTTCTTTTTGGGGGGACAAGGTTGCCTATGGGTTATCAATTGTTCCAGCCTCATTTGTTTAAAGGGCTTTTTTTCCTTCATTTAATTTATTTTGCATCTTTGACAAAAATCAGTTGGGCATATTTGTATGGGTCTATTTCTGGGTTTCAGGTTCTGCTTCATTGATCTATAAGACTGTCTCTCCACCAATACCACATAGTCTTAATTTCTGTAGCTATATAATAAGCTTGGAAATCAAAGCTTATTTGATTCCTCCCACATTACTTTCTTTCAAAATCATTTTAGCTTTCTAGTTTCTTTTGTGTTTTTTGTTTTGTTTTGTTAGTTTGTATGTACATTTTAGAATAATCTTATCTATAGCCACAAGAAACCTAGCTGGGATTTTGATAAACAATCCCAGAGAGACAAAGATATGTGTCCATTCAGACAGATAATTCATGTGTTGTTTTGAATTTCACTGAGTTTCCTTAAAACAGCTATTTGTCTGACAGATGGCTGTTTTCAGGAGACTCAGTGAAATTCAAGATAACACAGAGAATGAATTTGGAATCCTATCAGATAAATTTAACAAAGAGATTGAAATAATTAAAAAGAATCAAGCAGAAATTCTAGAGCTGAAAAATGCAATTCACATACTGAAGCATGCATCAGAATCTCTTAACAGCAGAACTGATCAAGCAGAAGAAAGAATTCATGAGCTTTAAGACAGGCTATTTGAAAATATGCAGTCGGAGGAGACAAAAGAAAAAAGAATAAAAAACAATGACACATGCCTACAAGATCTAGAAAATAGTCTCAAGTGGAAAATCTAAGAGTTATTGGCCTTAAAGAGGAGGTAGAGAGAGATAAGGATGGAAAGTTTACTCAAAAGGATAATAGCAGGGAACATTCCAAACCTAGAGAAAGATATCAATATTCAAGTACAAGAATGCTATGGAAGACCAAGCAGATTTAGCTCAAAGAAGACACCTCAAAACATTTAATATTCACACTTCCGAAGGTCAAGAATAAAGGAAGGATCCTAAAAGTATCAAGAGAAAAGAAACAAATAGCATACAGTGGAACTCCAGTATTTCTGGCAGCAGACTTTTCAGTGGAAGCTTTACAGGCCAGGAGAGAGTGGCATGACATACTTAAAGTTCTAAGAAAAAAATTTTTACCCTAGAATAGTATATCCAGTGAAAATATCCTTCAAACATGAAGGAGAAATAAAGATTTTCTAAACAAAAGCTGAGGGATTTCATCAATACTAGATCTGTCTTACAAGAAATGCTAAGGGGAGGTTTTCAATCTGAAAAAAAAGGGACATTAATTGGTAATAATAAATCTTCTGAAGGTACAAAACTCACTGGTAATAGTAAATACACAGAAAAACACAGAATCTTATAACAACAATTGTGGTGTATAAACTACTCATATGTTAAGTACAAAGATTAAAAGACGAACCAATCAAAATAATGACTACACCAACTTTTCGAGACATAGAAAATACAATGAGATATAGATAGAAACAACACAAAGTTAAAAAGTGATGGGACAAACTTAAAGTGTGGAGTTTTTATTAGTTTTTTCTTTGCTTGTTTGTTTATGCAATCAGTGTTAAGCTGTCATCAGTTTAAAGTCATGGATTATAACAAATTATTTGCAAGCCTCATGGTAGTCTCAAATAAAAACACACACAATAGATACACAAAAAATAAAAAGCAGGAAATTAAAACATACCACCAGAGAAAATCACTTTCACTAAAACGAAGACAGGAAGGAAGAAGGAAGAGAAGACTACAAAACACCAGAATACAAATTACAAAATGGCAAGAGTAAGTCCTTACTTATTAATAATAACATTGAATTTAAACAGACTAAACTCTCGTATCAGAAGACATAGAGTGGCTGAATAGATTAAAAAAAAAAAAAGACCTGGTGATCTGTTGCCTACAGGAAACACACTTCACCTACAAAGACACACACAGACCAAAAATAAAGTGATGGAAAAAGGTATTCTATGCAAAGGGAAACAAACAAAAGCAGGAGTAGCTATATTTATATCAGACAAAATAGATTTCAAGACAAAAACTATAAAAAGAGAAGAAAATGGTCATTATGTAATGAAAATGGGTCAGTTCAGCAAAAGGATATAACAATTATAAATATATATACATCCAACACTGGAGCACCCAGATATATAAAGCAAATGTTATTAAAGCTAAAGAGAGAGATAGACCTCAATATAATCATAGATGGTGACTTATACACCTCACTTTCAGCATTGAGCAGATCAACCAGACAGAAGATCAACAAAGGAACATTGGGCTGAATGTGCACTATAGACCAAATGGACCTAATACATAATTATAGAACATTTTATCCAATGGCTGCAGAATACACATTATTATTATTCTCAGCACAAAACAAGTTTAAAACGTAAAAAAAGGAAATAATATCAAGTATCTTCTCTAATCACAGTGTAATAAAACTAAAAATTAATAAGAGGAATTTTAGAAACTATACAAACATGGAAATTAAATAACATGTTTCTGAATGACCAGTGGGTCAATGAATTAAGAATTAAGAAGCAAATTGAAAAATTTCTTGAAGCAAATGATAATGGAAACACAACATATCAAAACCTATGGGATATAGCAAAAGCACTACCAAGAGGGGAGTCTATAGCTATAAGAGCCTACATAAAAACATAAAGAAACTTCAAATAAACAACCTAATGATGCATCTTAAATAACTAGAAAAGCAAGAGCAAATCAAACCCCAAATTAATAGAAAAAAATAGACCCAGAAACAAATCCATACTTCTACAGTGAATTCATTTTTGACAAAGGTGCCAAGAACATACATTGGGGAAAGAACAGTACCTTCAATAAATTGTACTGGGAAAACTACATATCTATAGGCAGAAGAATGAAGCTAGACCCCCACTTCTCATCATGCGCAAAAATCAAATCATAACAGATTGAAGACTTAAATCTAAGATGTCAAACTATGAAACTACTAAAAGAAAACATTGGCAAAATTCTTCAGGAAATTGGAGTAGGCAAAAGTTTCTTGATTAATGCCCCTCAAGCACAAGCAACTAAAGCAAAAGTGGTCAAATGGTACCACATTGAGTTAAAAAGCTTCTGCCCAGCAAAGGAAACAATAAAAAAAGTGAAGAGACGTCCCACAGAATGGGAGAGAATATTTGCAAACTATCCATCTGATAAGGGATTAATAACCAGAATATATAAGGATCTCAAACAATTCTACAGGAAAAAATTTCAAGAATCATATTTAAAAATGGGCAAAACATCTGAGTAGATATTTTGCAAAAGAAGACATAAAAATGACAAACAAGTATATAAAAAGATGGTTAACATCATTGATCATCAAAGAAATACAAATCAAAATTACAATGAGATGTTATCTCATCCCAGTTAGAATGACTTTTATCCAAAAGGCATGCAATAACAAATGTTGATGAGGATGTGGAGAAAAGGAAACTCCTGTACACTGTTGGTGGGAATGTATTAATATATTAGTACAACCTCTAAGGAGAACAGTTTGGAGATTCTTTAAAGAACTGAAAATGGAGCTACCATATGATCCAGCAATTGCACTACTTGGTATATATCCAAAAGAAAGAAAATCAGTGTGTCAAAAAGATTTCTTCATTCTCATGTTTGTTGTAGCAATATTTACAATAGCCAAGATTTGGAATCAACCTGTGTCCATCAGCAGATGAATGAATAAAGCAAATGTGGTATATATACTATATGGAGCACTGTTGGAGCACTGTTCAGTCATAAAAAAGAATGAGATGCTATCATTTGTAACAACATGGATGGAACTGTAATACATCCTGTTAAGTGAAATATGACAGTCAAAGAAAGAAAAACTTTGCATGTTCTTACTTATTTGTGGGAGCTAAAAATTAAAACAATGGAACTCATGGAGATAGAGTGTTGAAGAATAGTTACCATAAGTTGAGAAGGGTAGTTAGTGGGTAGAGGGAAGGGAGGACAGCTAATGGGTACAAAAAAACAGTTAGAATGAATAAGATCTAATATTTGATAGCACAACAGAGTGACTATAGTCAGTAATAATTTATTGTACATTTTAAATGTAACTAAAAGAAAATAATGGGATTGTTTGTAACACAAAGAAGAAATAAATGCCTGAGGTAATTCATATCCCATTTACCCTGATGTGATTATTATGCACTGTATGCCTATATCAAAGTATCTCATGTATCCCATAAATACATACACCTACCATGTACCCACAAAAATTAAAAGTAAAAATATTTTATATTTTAAAAAGACAGGAAAAAGAAAAATAAATGCAATTGATTTTTGTATGTTTATCATATATCCTGCAACCTTGCTGAACTCACTTATTAGTTCTAAGAGTATTTTATAAATTATTTGGGATTCCCTATGTGGATCATCATGTCACCTGCAAATATGGACAGTTTATTTCTTCCTTTTCAATCTGTGTAATTTAATTTCCTTTTCTTACTTTATTGCACAGGCTATAACTTTAAATTCTAGGTCGAAGAAGAATGGTAAGAGTGGACCTCCTTGCCTTTCTCCTAATCTTAGAGGGGAAGCAGTCATTCTTTCATCATTAATTATATTATTGTAAATTTTTGGTAGTTGCTCTTTATCAAGTTAAGGAGATTCCCTTCTATTCCTACTTTTCTGATATTTTTTTCTCTCTCTCTGTGAACATGAATGGGAGTTGAATTTTGCCAGAAGCCTTTTCTTTGTCAATTGATATGATCTTGTGATTTTCTTCTTTAGTCTGTTTAATAGCATTGATTTGGCTGATTTTGAATATTGATTTTTAAATATTGAACCATCAGCTGGGCATGGTGGCTCACACCTGTAATCGCAGCACTTTGGGAGGCCAAGGTGGGTGGATTACTTGAGGTCAAGAGTTTAAGACCAGCCTGGCCAACATGGTGAAACCATGTCACTACTAAAACTACATAAATTAGCTGGGCATGGTGGCAGGCACCTATAATCCCAGCTACTTGGGAGGCTGAGCAGGAGAATTGCTTGAACCTGGCAGGTGGAGGTTGCAGTTAGCCAAATCGCACCACTGCACTCCGGCCTGGGAGACAGAGTAAGACCCAGTCAAAAAATTAAAAAAATAAAATAAAATAAAAATTGAATCATCTTTGCATCCATTGATAAACTCCATTAGATCATGGCGGATAATGTGTTTTGTATGTTGTTAAAATTTATTTACTAATATTTTGTTAAGGTTTTTTTAATCAATATTCATCAACGATTTTGGTCTGTAGTTTGTTGTTCCTGTTATTGTTTGTACTATCTTTGTCTAGTTTTGATATCATAAAATGAATTGGGAAATATTCTTTTCTATTTTCCTGGGACAGATTGTATAAAATTAGTGTTAATTCTTCTTTAAATATTTGGTACTATTCTCTAGTAAAACTATTCCAGCCGGGAGGATTCTTTTTCAGGAATTCTAAGTTATCAATGTCCTGAATAGTTACAGGCCTATTCACATTTATTTAATATTGAGTGAGTTGTGATAGTTTGTGTTTATCAAGGAATTGTCAAATTTATGTGTGCTGTGGTCCCTTATTATTTTGATGTCTGCTTCTTCTGTAGTGATATCCCGTTTCATTTCTGATGTTTGTAATTTGTGTCTTCTCTTCTATTTTTTTTTTGCCAGTCTTGCTAGAAATTTGTATATTTTATTGATCTTTTCACAGAACCAATGACTTGCTTCATTGATTTTCTCTGTTTTCTGTTTTCAACTTCATTGATTTCTGCTATTATCCTTATTCTTTCCTTCTTTCTGCTTGCTTTGAAATTATTTTGCTCTTGGCTTTTTAGTTATTGAAGTGAGAGCTTCTACTGTTGATTTGCCATTTCCCATTTTTCTTTTTTTTTTGAGATGGAATTTCACTCTTGTCACCCAGGCTGGAATACAGTGGCGTGATCTCAGCTCACTGCAACCTCCGCTTCCCGGGTTCAAGGGATTCTCCTGCCTCAGCCTCCTGAGGAGATGGGATTACAGGTGCCTGCCACCATGCCAGGCTAATTTTTTGTATTTTTATTAGAGACAGGGTTTCATCATGTTGGCCAGGCTGGTTTCGAACTCCTGACCTCAAGTGATAAAGCTGCCTAGGCCTCCCAAAGTGTTGGGATTACAGGTGTGAGCCACTGCACCTGGCCTCCTTTTTTAAGTTATACGTTTACTGCATAAATTTCCCTCTAAGTCCTGCTTTAGCTGTGTTCCACAAATCTGATGTGGTATGTTTTCATTTTCATTCAATGCATTTTTTAAAATCTTTGTCAGAAAATTCTAACATTTCTGTCATCTTGGTATTGGCATTTACTGGTTGTCTTTTTTATTCTGTGTGAGATCTTCCTTGCTCTTAGTATGAATAATTTTTAATTGCAGCCTGAACATTTATATATTATGTTATGAAACTCTGGATATTCTGTAAACTTTTTGTTTTAGCTGGCTAATTTTTTTTATAGTGCTCTGGCAGGGAAAGTGAGGGCATCACCTCATTACTCCCAGCTGGAGGTAAAAGGTCATGTTCTCCACTCAAGCTGGGCATAGTGGCTCACGCCTGTAATCCTAGCACTTTGTGAGGCCAAGGCAGGAGAATCACTTGAGCCCAAAAGATTGAGACCAACCTGGGCAATGTAATGAGACCCCTAACTCTACAAAAAAATCTTTTTTAATTAGCTGGGCATGGTCGTTCATGCCTGTAGTCTCAGCTACTTGGGATGCTTAGGCAGGTGGAAAGCTTGAGCCCAAGAGTGGGAGGCTGCAGTGAGCTACGATTGTACCATCGCACTTTGGCTTGGGCAACAGAGCAACACCCTCTTAAAAAGAAAAAAAAAAAGAAAAGAAGAGAAAAAGAAAGAAAGAAAACAAAAGTCCTCCACCCAACCTCTGTTGACACCTGAGCAGGAGACACTCCTTGTCACTGATGGGCAAAGGTGGGAGTTCCAGCTCCCCAAGGTGGCCTCCACTGACACCCTTATGGTGATAGTTTCATTACCAGGGGATAATAATGAAAGTTTGGCTCTCCATTGGATTTCCTCTGGTGTAGTCCCAGCATAGAGAGGAAGGAATGAGTCATTACTGGCAGGTGGGGGTGAAAATCCAGGCTCTCCATTTTGTCTCTACTGACAGGATGGGGATGGATATGCTCATCACCTAACTGGTGGGATAATAGCTAGCTCCTTCCTTTCCTTTTCTAGTATCATCCAGGCGGGAATGTTAGGGATCCTTATTACAACCTTACAAGAGTGAAAATCTAGGCTCCCCACTTGGCCTTTACTGATGGAGGTGGGGGTGGGACCACAGTTTTTTGTGGGGTTCAGCTAGAGTAGAGTGATTATTACTTATATAAGTTTTTAGTCTTGCTAAGTTATTCCTTTTCTGGTTCTTTGGTTAGAGATAGCAAGTTTTGTTGGATAATTTTTTTTTGTCTGTGCCTATTAACATTTTCAAGTTTTCAGGTTCTTCAGCTCTAAGAATGGAATATATGAGGCAAGAAGAAAACGCAGGGAACTTAACCACTGTGGCATTCCTCAGGTTCTGTCATCTCTAGTCAGTCTGCCTTCTTCTCTCCACCTTCCAGAATCTTCTTATATTTGTCTCATCTATCATATTTATGGATTTTATTTGTACTTATTGGAAGAAATAGGGGAAAGTACTTCCACTCCATTTTCCAAGAAGTAGAAATCTCCTGCCTATTTTTTATATGGCACTATTGTAGCTATTTTTATTTGTAATTTATAATTTGTCATTTTCACACTTTACCAAATTTGTTATTATAATTTGTCATTTGTCATTATATTATAATTTGTCATTTTCAAGTGACAAATTTTCAAGTAATCCACCCACCTTGGCCTCCCAAAGTGCTGGGATTACAGGTGTGAGCCACCATGCCCAGCTGATGGTTCAATATTTAAAAATCAATATTCAAAATCAGTCAAATCAATGCTATTAAACAGACTAAAGAAAAAAATCACAATACTATAATTTGTCATTTTCACACTTTACCAAAGCCCCATAGGTTTGTTTTGTACCAATTTGGAAACTAGTATTCTGTTAGATTAAAGTTTCAATTGGAAATTTTAAAACAAGGTCCTCACTGAATGAAAGTCTGGATCAACTTGGAAAGTTTTTCGTTTTATTTTTTATTTTTTGAGATGGAGTCTCACTCTGTCACCCAGGCTGGAGTGCAGTGGCACGATCTCAGCTCACTGCAACCTCTGCCTCATGGGTTCAAGCAATTCTCTGCCTCAGCTTCCCGAGTAGATGGGATTACAGGTGCCCACCACCATGCCCAGCTAATTTTTGTATTTTTAGTAGAGACGGGATTTCACCATCTTGGCCAGGCTGGTCTTGAACTCCTGTCCTTGTGATCCACCCGCCTTGGCCTGCCAAAGTGCTGGGATCACTGGCGTGAGCCACCGCACCCAGCAGAAAATTTTTTATACATGCACACTGTATATATGTGCCCCGTGAACAAAGGACAAATTGTTGTTCAGGAATCCATGGACAAGGTGATCATAAATAGACTACAAAGAAAACCTTGATAATTTTTTAAAATAAAAATTATACAGACTTTATTCTTCACTATAAAACAATACAATTTAAAATTAAAAACAGGAGATTAAGCAAAAACAAGCACTCAAATACTTGGATACATGAAATCTCATAATCGTTGAATTAAAATGATATCAAAAGTGCTGTTTTAAAACAAATATAAATATGCTGTTTTTAAATTTTTTCTGCAGGTTTAAAGACTTTCATAAGAAGTTTCAAAAATTTACATTGTGAGAATTTCATTAATTTGAATACTATCTCATTCTGCTGTCTTTGCTCTGCATTTGTGAAGGGAAGGCATTTCATGGATGACTTTGGCATTCGTCATAATGAGAACAACTTCCATGGTGAATACTAACTGGAAGAATTGTGTGTTTTTTAATGGTTTGGAACATCACTCCTGGCAGCACCTTGGAGACTTATTTTTTAACTAATTTATGCTCACGAGGTCTGGACTTCAAGAGCGTGTGTCCATTCAAACCACTTATACACTTTAATACAATCTCTATAATAGGAGTTATTCATGTGGTTATTTGAAGCCTGGTGGTATAATCCTCTCATATGATAGTGTACTTTTGTGAGTCAGAAGTCAACATTAAAAGGCTCACAGAGTTAATTTAGGTTCTGTCTGATTCATCACTCAGCTAGTCTTTGCAAACTACAGGATACTGTTGTTGAGGACAAGTGGGAAGAGAAGTGCCAGAGCTCTACTTTTAGATACAATTAAAATCTTCAATCTGTAGGGCTATCCTGCTCAGAATAATGTGTACCCTTTGGTGGTAATTCAGGATTTTAGTGCTAAACCCAAAAGAACAGGGCAACTTGACTTTTTAAAAATTTTAGATGTGAGAATAAACAGTAATGCTATGGAGGAATATTAACAGGTGAGCACCCTCTCAATTCAAAATAACACATTGTTACTAGTAGTGATTCAGGTAAATACATATTTTCCAGTTGGACTTCTAGTTTCATATGTGTTCCTTTACTTTGCCATTGTTAAAATGCACTTCTCAAATTTTTGATAGTTTCTGCCTCCTTCTCCTCAAATTTCTGTGGTATTTACCACATTTTTTAAAATCTTGCATTTTTTTCCTTTCTATTTTGACCAATAAGCCTCACTATACAATTAATAGTTTTTACATGGTTGAATAAGAGAGGGATCAAAAATATCTTTTGAGAATCTAGAAACATGATCATCTTAAATCTTGCAACCAAAAATTATTCTCAGGGTATATAATTTTAAAAATTAGGTTTACAAGGCTCATTCAGCTTTTATTAGTCATTGCTTTAACTAATAATATCAAGATAATAAAAGTTAATCCATGGACAGGTTAAATTTCTTACTTTTAAGTTTTATTTTTTGCTTGGTGTCATTCATCTAGTTTTTAGATAAATCTACATTCAATGTTTAAGAGCTCAGACCTAATGAATCACATCCTTAGAAGTGTTTTCCCTCTAGTAAAGTCCAATAAACTATTGAAGTATTACTGCCTCGAGGAACAAAATTTTTTTTATTATACTTTAAGTTCTAGGGTACATGTGCACAATGTACAGGTTTGTTGCATATGTATACATGTGCCATGTTGGTATGCTGCACCCATTAACTCGTCATTTACATTAGGTATATCTCCTAATGTTATCCCTCCCCCCTCCCCCCTCCCCCCACCCCACGACAGGCCCCGGTGTGTGTTGTTCCCCTTCCTGTGTCCAAGTGTTCTCATTGGAACAAAAATTTTTTATCCTAATAATTAAAATAACTTAGGAATAGAATAGTTAAGTACTGGTGTGTCTACTAAGTTCATCTCCCAAGATGAGATAAGAAAGAAAGAATAAAAGTGCTTTGTTAAATTCCCTTTGTCAGTCTTCACAGATTGGAAAAAAAGAAAAGTGTACTTTGGAAAAGCTGATATTAAATATTGTACAGACCACATATAATTTATTTATCTTTATGTCACAGGATTTAAATGGAGATAAGATACTGCAAATAAAATAATATCCAATCAAAATATTTGCCACATTTTCTAGTTAACCCTATCCCTTCCCATCCTTCCTAAACTCCTTTTCTGCTTTAACAGTATATCATCTAAAAAATACTGTTTTATTTACTCATGGTAGTACATCTTAAGTTAAATGTTTTGATTTCAGCTTCAAAGGAAAAAAGAAAAGAAAAGAATTGAGCACTAGAATTTTGATAATAGAACATATTTTCTTAAATTTCATTCCAATCCTATTTAGAGTTAACAACATTTTATCAAAGACTTACACTTCAAAAAATATATGTTTCAGGCAAAAAATGGCAGAGGTTCTTAATCCTGAGTTCTAATTTGATTGTACTGTGGTCTGAGAGACAGTTTGTTGTGATGTCTATTCTTTTACATTTGCTGAGGAGTGCTTTACTTCCAATTATGTGGTCAATTTTAGAATAAGTGTGATGTGGTGCTGAGAAGAATGTATATTCTGTTGATTTGGGATGGAGAGTTCTGTAGATGTCTATTAGGTCTGCTTGTTGCAGAGCTGAGTTCAAGTCCTGGATATACTTGTTAAGCTTCTGTCTCACTGATGTGTCTAATATCTCCCATTATTATTGTGTGGGAGTCTAATAGGCCTCTAAGGACTCGCTTTATGAATCTGGGTGCCCTTATATTGGATGCATACATATTTAGGATAGTTAGGTCTTCTTGTTGCATTGATCCCTTTACCATTATGTACCAGCCTTCTTTGTCTCTTTTGATCTTTGTTGGTTTAAAGTCTGTTTCATCAGAGACTAGGATTGCAACCTCTGCTTTCTTTTCTTTCCATTTGCTTGGTAGATCTTCCTCCATCCCTTTATTTTGAGCCTATGTGTGTCTTTGCACGTGAGATGGGTCTCCTGAATACAACACACTGATGGGTCTTCACTCTTTATCCAATTTGCCAGTCTGTCTTTTAACAGGGGCATTTATCCCACTTACATTTAAGGTGAATATTGTTATGTGTGAATTCGATCCTGTCATTATGATGTTCACTGGTTATTTTGCCCATTAATTGATGCAGTTTCTTCATAGCGTTGATGGTCTTTACTAATTGGCATGTTTTTGCAGTGGCTGGTACCGGTTGTTTCTTTCCACATTTAGTGCTTCCTTCAGGAGCTCTTGTAAGGCAGGCCTGGTGGTGACAAAAATCTCTCAGCATTTCCTTGTCTGTAAAGTATTTTATTTCTCCTTCACTTAAGAAGCTTAGTTTGACTGGATATGAAATTCTGGGTTGAAAATTATTTTCTTTAAGAATGTTGAATTTTGGTCCCCACTGTCTTCTGGCTTGTAGGGTTTCTGCCGAGAGATCAGCTGTTAGTCTGTTGGGCTTCCCTTTGTGGGTAACTTGACCTTTCTCTCTGGCTGCCCTGAACACTTTTTCCTTCATTTCAACCTTGGTGAATCTGACAATTATGTGTCTTGGGGTTGCTCTTCTCGAGGAGTATCTTTGTGGCATTCTCTGTATTTCCTGAATTTGAATGTTGGCCTGCCTTGCTAGGTTGGGGAAGTTCTTCTGGATAATATCCAATACCACCCCCATCAAGCTACCAATGACTTTCTTCACAGAATTGGAAAAAACTGCCTTAAAGTTAATATGGAACCAAAAAAGAGCCCACATTGCCAAGACAATCCTAAGCCAGAAGAACAAAGCTGGAGGCACCATGCTACCTGACTTCAAACTATACTACAAGGCTATAGTAACCAAAACAGCATGGTACCAATACCAAAACAGCATGGTACTGGTACCAAAACAGACAGACCAATGGAACAGAACAGAGCCCTCAGAAATAATGCCACATATCTACAACCATCTGAGCTTTGACAAACCTCACAAAAACAAGGAATGGGGAAAGGATTCCCTATTTAATAAATGGTGCTGGGAAAACTGGCTAGCCATATGTAGAAAGCTGAAATTGGATCCCTTCCTTACACCTTATACAAAAATTAATTCCAGATGGATTAAAGACTTAAATGTTAGACCTAAAACCATAAAAACCTTAGAAGAAAACCTAGGCAATACCATTCAGGACATAGGCATGGGCAAGGGCTTCATGACTAAAACACCAAAAGCAATGGCAACAAAAGCCAAAAATAGACAAATGGGATCTAATTAAACTAAAGAGCTTCTGCATGGCAAAAGAAACTACCATCAGAATGAACAGGCAACCTACAGAATGGGAGAAAATTTTTGCAATCTTCTCATCTGACAAAGGGCTAATATCCAGAATTTACAAAGAACTCAAACAAATTTACAAGAAAAAAACAAACAACCTCATCAAAAAGTGGGCAAAGAATATGAACAGACACTTCTCAAAAGAAGGCATCTATGCAGCCAACAGACACATGAGAAAATGCTCATCATCGGTCATCAGAGAAATGCAAATCAAAACCACAATGTGATACCATCTCACGCCAGTTAGAATGGCAATCATTAAAAAGTCAGGAAACAACAGATGCCGGAGAGGATGTGGTGAAATAGGACCGCTTTTACACTTTTGGTGGGACTGTAAATTGGTTCAACCATTGTGGAAGACAGTGTGGTGATTCCTCAAGGGTCTTGAACTAGAATTACCATTTGACCCAGCCATCCCATTACTGGGTATATACCCAAAGGATTATAAATCATGCTACTATAAAGACACATGCACATGTATGTTTATTGTGGCACTATTCACAATAGCAAAGACTTGGAACCAACCCAAATGTCCATCAATGATAGATTGGATTAAGAAAATGTGGCACATATACACCATGGAATACTATGCAGCCATAAAAAAGGATGAGTTCATATCCTTTGCAGGGACATGGATAAAGCTGGAAACCATCATTCTCAGCAAACTATCACAGGGACAGAAAACCAAACACCGCATTTTCTCACTCATAGGTGGGAATTGAACAATAAGTTCACTTGGACACAGGGAGGGGAGCATCACACACCGAGGCCTGTTGTATTAGGAGAAATACCTAGTGTAAATGATGAGTTGATGGGTGCAGCAAACCAACAAGGCACATGTATACCTATGTATTAAACCTGCACATTGTGCACATGTACCCTAGAACTTAAAGTGTAATAATTTAAAAAAAATTTTTAACTGCCAGAGGTTTGTAGACATGATAAAAAATAAAAGGCATTCTGAGTCTGAAAGACTACCTTACATTATAACATTTGATTAAGACTATAATGTATATTATATTTTATTGAGAGGAAGCCTGTCCTCAAAATGACCCAGAACTACTAACCTTCCACACAAAAACTTTATTTTGCCAGTCTCCCTGTTTTTCTGCCCTAGTCACTACAATTGGGGTTGAATACTCGTTAAAACAACTAATCCATTCTTTCTCTTTAAACATATTTCCCTCCTCTTTCTTGAGTTAGCCAGAACTCACCTGTATTAGGGTGTCTCTAGATCTGTGATTAAGAGCCTCTTGGCTTTTTCTGATTGTATTTTATTCCTGTATGCCTTTCACTGATCACCAAATTTTATATGTAAGCTAGATCTTTAAATATCCATAGGAAGTAAGAAAAAATAACCCACAGAGTGTCCCAGAAAACAGATGAAATAGACTCATACCAAGGCACGTCATTGTAAAATTTTAGTACAGTGGAGATAGTGTTTCAGAGAGAAAAAATAGGTCACATAAAAAGAATTAAAAATCAAAATTGTTGATATTTCACACTGGAGTACAGGAAGTTCAAGGTCATTGGAAACATGCCTTTAAAATTCTGAGAGAAAATGACTTGCAACCAAACATTTTATACCAAGCCAAATTTTAAGCAAGTTTCAGAATACAATAAATACATTGTTGGCAGGAAATTTCTAAAAAACTTTTTTCCTTATTCCTTCTCTCAGGAAGCTCTTGGAGGCTGAGTTCTACCAAAATGGGGGAACAAACCAAGAAAGAGGAAGGCCTGGCAAACCAGAAGCAGTATTTTCAATCCAAGATGAAATGAAAGTAATAACCATGATGTTATGAAGGGAGATACTAGGATGAAAAATGCAGGCATAGAGGGTAACCCATACATATTGTAGCATGGCAGAAGACACTATGAGAAACACCATTAGGAACATAAAATTGGAATACCTGATGTGTTTGAACATTTTGAGAGGAGATTTAGATTGTGAGGAATTTGCATGGAATCAAATAAATACATGGCAAACTAAGCAAATAAGAAAAGATAATTATTAAATTCTAGACAAATAGAAGTTAAGTCATAAAGGAAGAGCAATGATTTCCTTCCTGGCCCAGTTGAGACTAGTATTTATATTAGTGTAGGCACCCCAGCTCTGTTCTGGTAACTGTTTCCACAGTGTATCTTTTTTTCCCTCTTTTTACTTTCAACTCATTTGTGTCTTTGTGAAGTGTATCTCTTGTATACAGCTCATAGTTGGATTATGTTTTTAAATCCATTCTGTCAATGTCTGCCTTTTGATTAGAGTGTTTAATCTATTTACATTTAATAGAATTTATTGCTATCATTTGAATATGTTTTTACGTCTTTATTTGTCCCGCTATTCCTCCATTACTGCCTTTTTGTATGTTAATAGATATTTTCTAGTATACCATTTTAATTCACTTGTCATTTCTTTTACTTTTTTTGAGTTATTTCTTAGTTTGGATTAATGCCAAAACTTTTCTTCAGTTTAGCTCTGTTTCCGTCCCCTCCTTTATGCTGTTATTATCATATAAACTGCAACTTTAACCCATAAACAGTTTTATAATTATTGCTTTATGCAGTTGTCTTTTAAGTCAGATAGGAAACGAAAAGAGATAGCAACAAATATAAATTTATACTGGTCTTTCATATTTACTTATATAGTTACCTTTATGGGAGTTCTTTATTTATTTGTGTGGTTTCAAGTTACTATCTAGTGTTGTTTCACTTCAGCCTGAAGTACTCTCTTTATATTTCTTGTAGTACATGTCTTTCAGTCATAAACTCTTTCAGTTGTTTATCTGAGAACATCTTAGTTTCCCTTTGATTTTTAAGGATAGTTTTGATGAACATAGAATTCTTGGATGACAATCCCTTGAAATGATGAGTCATTTTTATTTCAAGATTATCTTTTTCGGACCAGGCACAGTGGCTCACGCCTGTAATCCCAGCACTTTGGGAGGCCGAGACGGGCGGATCACAAGGTCAGGAGATAGAGACCATCCTGGCTAACACAGTGAAACCCCGTCTCTACTAAAAATACAAAAAATTAGCCAGGCGTGGTGGCGGGCGCCTGTAGTCCCAGCAACTCAGGAATCTGAGGCAGGAGAATGGCGTGAACCAGGAGGCAGAGCTTGCAGTGAGCTGAGATCGCATCACTGCACTACAGCCTGGGCGACACAGTGAGACTGGGTCTCAAAAAAAAAAATAAATAAATAAATAAAATAAGATTATCTTTTTTTCTTTGGCTTTTGACAGTTTGGACTATGATATGTCTAAGTGTGCAATAATTTCAATTATTTTACTTGGAGTTTGTTGAGCTTTTGGGATGTGTAGATTAATGATTTTCATCAAATTGGGAATTTTTTGGTCATTAGTTCTACAGATATTCTCTCCACCTCTTTATCTCCCTCCTCTCCTTCTGGGCCTTCCATTATGCATATGTTAGATGTTTGATGGTGTCCCACAGATATCTTAGGCTCTATTCCTTTTTCTTCTTTATTTTTTCTTTCTGTTCCTCAGACTGAATAATTTCAATTAATTTATCTTCTTTTTTTTTTTTTTTTTTTTTGAGAGGGAGTCTCACTCTGTCGCCCAGGCTGGAGTGCAGTGCTCAGCCCCTGAGTAGCCAGGATGGATGTCCCACCATGCCTGGTTTTTTAGTAGACAGTTTCCCCATAGCCCTCAGGTAATTCACCCACCTCAGCCTCCCAAAGTACTGAGATTACAGGCATGGGCCACCATGCCCAGCCAATTTATCTTCAAGTTCACTGCTTTTTTTCTTCTGCTAACTCTTACCTGTTCTTGAGCCTCTCTAATAAATTTCTCATTCTTGTTATTATACTTCTGAACTCTAAAATTTCTATTCAAATTATTTTATAATTTCTATCTCTTCATTGTTATTTTCTATTTGACAAAACATTCTCAGACCTTCTTTTAATGCTTTAGATGTGATTTTAGTTCATTCAATGTATTTATAAAAGCTGATTTAAAGTTTCTGTCTACTAGTCCAATATTTGGGCTTCCTTAAGGACAGTTTCTATAAACTATTATTTTTCCCTACTGTATGGACCATACTTTTCTGGGTTTTTCCCATGTCTCATAATTTTAATTGAAAGGTAGACATTGTAAAAGATGGATTGTGGCAATTCTGGAAATCAGGTATCTACTCCCTCCAGAGTTTATTGTTGTTGCTGTTTGTTATTGTTCTTTTTCACTACTTGTTTTGTTCAGTGACTTGCCTGGACTGATTCTGTGAAGTCTGTATTCCTTGTATTTAGCTGCTGATGTTTCTCCTTGATTAACTTTGTAGTCAGGTAATGATTGGACATAGATTTTCTTAAGTGCTTTAAAACAATAAGTCTTCTACTCTTCACCTAAGGTCTCCATGTGTACGGTGGGGCTCCAGTAGTTTATAACCTTGCTTTAGCCTCACGTCCTGATTGCACAGGGCCTTAGCATCAGCCACAGTTGAAATATAAGGGTGTTCTCGGGTGTTTTTTCTGGACAAGCACATTGTTCTGCCTTCTAGATTCTCAGGAATATGTTGGATTTTTCAAATCCCTCATGGAGATTTTTATTTTCTACATATTCTTTTTAAGTCTTCTGGTCTTCCTCTGTTTGCCACTACTGGTATCACTAGCTCAGGAAACTGCAATGTGAAACAATTTCCTCTGATTATTTTTGAAAAACACCCTGGGGATAGGGCTTTTTTCACTGAGCAAGATCTGAGACAAGTCAAATAATGACAAGCCCTGCAAATAAATATTTTCCAGGAATTTCCAGATATGTCAGATAGTGACAATTCTCTGGGGATGGAATTTTTTCAATAGATACTGTTTTTAGAGCAGTTTTAGGTTCACAGCAAATTTTAGTGGAAGGTACAGAGATTTCCCATAGTCTCCCTGCCCCACACATGCACAGCCTTCCTCATCATCAACATCCCCCACCAGAGTAGTACATTTCTTACAGTTGATGGACCTACATTGACACATGATTATTACCCAGAGTCCTCAGTTTACATTAGTATTCCTTCTTGGTATTCTATATTCTATAGATTTGAAGAAATTTGTAATGACGTCTATCCACCATTATAATATCATACAGTATTTTTACTGCCTTAAAATTATCCTCTGTTCTTTCTCTATTCATCCCTTTTATCTCCCCAACTCCTGTCAGCCACTGATCTTTTTACTGTCTCCATAGTTTTGCCTTTTCTAGAATGGCAATAATTGGAATTATATAGTGTATAGGCTTTTTGGACTGGATTTTTCACACTGTAATATGCATTTAAGTTTCCTCCATGCCTTTTTTGTTTTTGTTTTTGTTTTTGTTTGAGACAGAGTCTTCCCCTGTTGCCCAGGCTGGAGTGCAGCGGCATGACCTAGGCTCACTGCAACCTCCACCTCCCAGAGCATCCCGGGTTCAAGCGATTCTTACATCTCAGCCTCCCAAGCAGCTGCGACTACAGGCATGCACCACCACCCTTGGCTAATTTTTGTATTTTTAGTAGAGATGGGGTTTCACCATGTTGGCCAGGCTGATCTCAAACTCCTGACCTCAAGCAATCCAACTGCCTCAGCCTCCTAAAATGCTGGGATTACAGGCATGTGTCACCATGCCTGGCCTTCCTCAATGTCTTTTTATGGCTTGATTGTTTATTTCTTTTTTGCTCTGAGTAATATACCATTGCCTGGATGTACCAGTTTATTTATTAATTCACCTGCTGAAGAACATACTGGTTGTTTCTAAGTTTTGGCAATCCTGAATAAATCTGCTCTAAATGTCTATGTGCAGGTATTTTGTGTAGACCTAAGTTTTCAAATCATTTGGGTAAATATCAAAGAGTAATATTGGTGGAGCAAATAATAAAGATATGGTTAGTTTGGTAAGACACAGCTGAACTGTCTTCCAAAGTGATTCTATCATTTTACATCCCTACCAGCTATGAATGAGAGTTCTTGTTGCTTCACATCCTCACCAGCATTTGGCATTGTCATTCTTCTGGATTCTGACCATTCTTATAGACGTGTAGTGGTATCTCATTGTTTTAATTTGCACGTCCTTCCTGACATATGACATGGAGCACCTTTTCATATGCTTGTTTGCTATCTGTATATCTCCTTCAGGAAAATGACTGTTAAGATCTTTGGTCCATTTTTTAATCAGATTGTTTATTCTCTTATTGTTGAGTTTTAAGAGTTGTTTGTGTATTTCAGATAACAATCTTTCATCAGACCGTCTTTTGCAAATATTTTCTTTCAGTCTATAGCTTATCTTTTAACTCTCTTGACAGTGTCTGTTGCAGAGCAGGGATGTTTAATTTTAATAAAACCCAGCTTATCAATTCTTTCTTTCATGAACCATGCCTTTGATTTTGTATTTAAAAAGTCATCACTAAACCAAGGTCATCTAGCTTTCCTCCTATGTTATCTTCTAGGAACTCCAACTCTCATATCACTTGGTCCTTCTGGTGACCATCTCTATCCTGAGGCTCTCTAGGCACCCCACCTCATAGCATAAACTCACATGTGTTAAAAAGGGGCTCATTAATAATAAAAGGCATTTCTATCACTCAGGAAATTCCAAGAGTTTTAAGGGCTCAGGCCCAGAGCCAGGGACAAAGGCCTGAGCCCTTAAAACCCTTGGCATTTATAGGCTGGAGGCAGAGGAAAGTCGGTAATGGCGTCCCAATCTGAACCCACAGCCCTGAGAATCAGAGGAGTCAACACTGTACAACCCAGTTTAAGTCTGAAGGCCTGAAAACTAGGGGGTACAGGGAGGAGGACGGAGATGGTGTAAGTCTAGATTCAAGTCTGAAGGTCTGAGAACCAGGGCAGAAAAAGATGGTGTCAGCTCAAGCAGAGAGATAAAATTCACCCATCCTCTGCCTTTTTGTTCAATTCAGGCCTCAATTGATTGGGTGATGCCCAACCACATTGGTGAGAGCAATCTTCTTTACTCAGTCTATGGACTTAAATGCTAATCCCTTCCAGAAACATCTTCATAGAGACACCCAGAAATAATGTTTTACCAGCTATCTGGGCATCCCTTAGTCCAGTCCAAGTGACACATAATATTAACCATCACAACCAGCAATCTGCTTGATGCTTCTGATGACTCTTCAGTTAGATCACCTGACATGAATTGCATTCTCACAGGCCACAGAGAAAAGATTTTGACCATAGTGTGAGGAAAGTTTGTTGAACTCCATGGCAAGGATTGTGTCATTATGGCATTCTGCCTTCTGTGCTGGTCAGGGCTGATGCAGTGTCTCCTCCTGGTTCCTTATGTTGCTCATAGGAGCAACCTAAAAGTCCCTTGACTCATGTCTTAGGAAAGGAGCCTCTCTTCTCCTTCCTCTCAGCTCATCTCTGTAACCAATGAAGTACAAAAGGCCACTGGATCTATTTAGCACCCATGTTCCCTCAGAAGTTACTCTTTGGCAGGGCTCACATGGATGCAGTTTGCTGGTGAACAGGTAGAGGTTGCCATTAACATAGACCCACTCACTGTCTGTGTGTACTGTAGCTTAAACCTCAGATGTCACCACTGCATTCCTGGACTAAGGCTTCCTCAGCACCTGCCTGGATATGCTAGACAGTCTGGAAACACTGGGAAGTTGATATTTAGTGGAGCAGACTTTGACAAAAGGGAGACATGAACTGTTAGATAATTTTTTCTCTATTTTAAATGACCTTGTTGAAGACATCTCACAAGACCAATCTGCTACACTTACTGCAAAGCTGAGACTAGCTAATTAATGCATACCCTCTTATTTGTTCCCCTTCTTTTCCTTTCTTACTTTATTTTTCCCTCACTACTGTGTTCCTGGGATTGCACCACAAAAAAATATATATGTAAAACATAAACTTCTGCCTTGAACCCAGTTTTCTAGGGACCCCAAACAAGGATATTGTGATTTTTCTGCACATACCTATAAAACTATTTTTCCTTTCAAACTGAGTACATGAATAATGTTGATAAAAACAAAATATGGGTTTTTTAAAAAAGATGGAAAGGAGTAAAAAAAGATACTAAAGAATGTCATATATCTAAATGAGAAAGTATGCTGAGAAAGAAGAAATCTGATCCAAAAAACATAGGATTCATCAGAAGGGTGACAAAGAGAAGTTTTGGAATGATACCTAAGGCATAATCTAGAGGAGAGAGATAGAGAGAGAGAGAGAGAAAAGGCTTGCATGAAAAAGGGCCAGAACAAAATGAAATGGATAAATTTTTTGATGTCTGTTATTTTGAAAAATAAAGTCCAGAGGGTTTAACCATGCAGCTTTTAGAATGTTTGGGAAGAATTAGGTATATGTACATAGAGAACCAAACAAATTTTGAAAAGAAGCAGTTATTAATTTCAGTAAAAGCAAATGGTGTTCATAAAGGAAAAGTAATCAGAACACAATGTAGCTTAACAGTACATAAGATTACATAATTACAGTAAATTGAACACTGAATGTGGATTAACCAAAAGTTGTGGAAATGTAATGGGCAATGAGCAGAAGGGACATGATGGAAGAGAGCTAAGTCCTCATCTGCCATCACAGGAAGTCAGTGGATAATGTCTAGTATGAACAAATGAAAAAAACTGCCACAAAAGCATATTATTTAGAAATATACAGTAAAGCCATAAGAAACAATTCAATGAATTGAAAACAGTTGCCACTAGGACAAAGGACTTATGGTAATCATGGACCTGCTGCTTTTCATTTTAAGTATTATAGTTAGAGTGATTTTTTTCCCAGTCATCTAATTTATTTATACCATTTTTCTTTCTTAAAAAATACTATTTTTTAGAACGGTTTAAATTCACAGGAAACTTGAGAAGATAATACAAAGTTTCCATATAGCCCGTAACAATTTCCCTTACTATTGACATCTTACTTCAGGAATGATGCATTCCTTACAATTAATGAACAAACATTAGTAAGATATTATCAACCAGAGTCCATACTTTATTCAAATTTTTAAAGTTTTTTTTTTTTTTTTTTTGACAGCATCTCACTCCATCACCTAGGCTGGAGTGCATTGGAGTGCAGTGGCACAATCTCAGCTCACTGCAGCCTCCACCTCCTAGGTTCAAGTGATTCTCATGTCTCAGCCTCCTGAGTAGCTGGACTTACAGTGCATGCCACCACCTCTGGCTAATTTTTGTATTTTTAGTAGAGATTGGGTTTTGCCATGTTGACCTGGCTAATCTTAAACTCCTGACCTCAAGTAACCCGCCTGCTTTGGCCTCCCAAAATGCTGGAATTACAGGCGTGAGCCATTGCAGCTGGCTGAAATTTTAAGTTTTTACCCAGTGTTCTTTTTGTGTTACAGGATCCTATCCAAGATACCACATTATATTTATTTGTCTTGTCTCTTTGGGTTCCTCATGGCTGGGACAGTTGCCCAGACATTTTTGTTTTTAATAATCTTAACATTATTGTTGTAAGAAATACTCGTCAGGTATTTTGTAAGATGGCTCTCTACTGGAGTTTGTCTGATGTTTTTCTCATGATTATGTTGGGGTTTTAGGTTTCTGAGAGGAAGACTTTAGAGGTAAAGTGTCATTTTCATCATATTATATCAAGGGTACATACTGTCAACATGGTTTATCACTGTTAATACTGGACTTGATAATCTGTCTGTGGTAGTGTTTGACAGATTTCTGCACTGTAAAGTTACTGTCTCCTACACCCACACCCACCTTTTTCTGACTGTACTCTCCATTGACTTTTAAATTATATAAATGTATTACTTTCATTGAAACTAATGAAAATATGTTGGAGTTTTACAGATGCTTTGTTTCTGAACTACATGATATATTCCTAGAACTGTGGACAGCAGCATGGGAAAGTGTAAGACAAGTAGCCAACAAAGAGTCGTAGTGAGCATGGTGGGGCATGTACCCAGGGAGAAGCAGAGCAGCCTATGGGATGTCAGTATGAGCTGGATGCAAACCATCATCAGGCTCAAGAGTAGCTATGGATTAGAGGTGCTTGGGTGGATTAGACATTGATGGGTTGTGTCCAAGGGCCCAGACAGAGAAGTGAGATAGGCCAAGATGCCACAAAACACCAAATTAGATTGGGCAGAGATAGTTCCTAGGCAAAAGATTTGAGTATAAGAAAGTTGGAGATCTAACTAGATAAGGAGATTAATAGTGAGTCAAGAATTGAGGCAAGAATCTGAATAATAAGGTTAGAACACTCCTGAGGAAAAAAAAAAACAAACAAAAAAACAAAATAAAAGTTACTATTCTAAAGACATTTTGACTCCGCTCAGAAACTATTTCTGAACATAGAAACCAGTCTCCTGTATTACCTACACTGAGGCGAGACTGGATCCCTTGGCTGGAGTAGAGAGTGTGGAAGCAGCATTCCTGATGTAGTATAAATCATATCTTGGTGATGTATGTCATAAAGTTTCAATAAAATGACACAGTTAACATTTTATGTGTTTGATAAATTGAAGCTGGTATTCCTTCTATCTCCAGAAGTGTATAAGCCACTATTTTGGGCCAGAAGGAATTAAAAAACCCATTTTCTTCTGGGATATTTTTCTAGAACTGATGGCCTCTCCAACAATAATCAAAATTGCTTTCCTACATAGTTTGATAAGGGACAGTGAAGGGTGGCAATGCTTGCTGCCAGACCTTTGTCTAATCAAAATTGCCCCTTCTGGGCTTGAATGTCATTCCTATGCAGAAGGAAAGAAATAATCCCCATGTGATGTCCCCTTCCTCACCCCTAGTCCGTTTACCCACAGAAGTCAGAAACGGTTTCTCAGACCAGTTGTCCATCTTCACAGGGGAAAAGGCTGGCTGTTAATTTAATTAAAAAATTAAGTAGTTACCCTTAATTGGACTCTCAATTGTCTCAGAACTCTATGAGGGATCAGGGTTATGAGGTAAAGAGAGCCCAGAGCCTGCCCTTAGAAGTTCACATTCTAATGAGGAATTCAGGCAAGAACACAACCTTGTTCCCCAATGTGATCAGCCCTCTCAGTCCTCTGATTGGGATAATCACATGACATTATGAAATCCCTCAGAGGAGTATCTAAGGCAGTAGATACTCCTAGAAGAGTTATCTAACCCAAGACTTGCTAGAGTAATGATATTGTGAAAGAAACACAAATCTGCTTAGATAAGAAGAGATTTTATTCAAAAGAGTTATTGCAATATGAGAAAGGGGACTATTGCAATAGGGAGAGTGCTTTGACTGTGAGATCTGCAAACACCTAAAAGTCATGCAGAAGGGAATTTTTCTTTTACAGGGAGGTAGAAAAAGGCTAGAAGGAATCAGGTATGGGGGAGTGGGATGAGCAGGTGGCATGATCAGACAGTTGATCAGGGAATGTCTTTTCTTATATCTGCTGATTATCTGGAAAGGCTGCTCAGGAGGGACTGTTCTGTGTTCCAATACTCAAAAATGGGGCAAAGTTCAGGGGTTTTCGGGGTGGGAGAGAAGCCTGACTACATTTTGGTCAAGTTCAGTATTTTGTCCAGATTGGTCAATGTGGACAGCTTAGGTAATTATTATGAGGCAAAAAATGGGAATTGGAGGGTCTGTGGGAGGTCTTGTCATAAGTAAACAAGAAGGACCTCAGTGAGTTTTTTTTTTTTTTTTTATACTTCAAGTTCTAGGGTATATGTGCACAATGTGCAGGTTTGTTACATATGTATACATGTACCATGTTGGTGTGCTGCACCCATTAACTCGTCATTTACATTAGGTATATCTCCTAATGCTATCCCTCCCCACTCTCCCCACCTCACAACAGGCCCCAGTGTGTGATGTTCCCCTTCCTGTGTCCAAGTGTTCTCATTGTTCAATTCCCACCTATGAGTGAGAACATGCAGTGTTTGGTTTTTTGTCCTTGTGATAGTTTGCTGAGAATGCTGGTTTCCAGCTTCATCCATGTCCCTACAAAGGACATGAACTCATCCTTTTTTATGGCTGCATAGTATTCCATGGTGTATATGTGCCACATTTTCTTAATCCAGTCTATCATTGATGGACATTTGAGTTGGTTCCAAGTCTTTGCTATTGTGAATAGTGCTGCAATAAACATATGTGTGCATGTGTCTTTATAGCAGCATGATTTATAATATTTTGGGTATATACCCAGTAATAGGATGGCTGGGTCAAATGGTATTTCTAGTTCTAGATCCTTGAGGAATCACCACACTGTCTTCCACAATGGTTGAAGTAGTTTACAGTCCCACCAACAGTGTAAAAGTGTTCCTATTTCTCCACATCCTCTCCAGCACCTGTTGTTTCCTGACTTTTTAATGATCGCCATTTTAACTGGCGTGAGATGGTATCTCATTGTGGTTTTGATTTGCATTTCTCTGATGGCCAGCGATGATAAGCATGTTAGGCCGTTTTTTTGCAGTAAGCCTTGTCCTGGAATATAAAAGTATGCTCAGGGGGTGAGGGAGTAGTAATTATCAGTTGTAGCTATTTCCCAATAGCTCAGAGATCAGGGAAAGTTCCTTATTGTCAATGTCTAAAATGCTATTAAGCAAATCAGGGATAAGATAAACAGCCACGGGATAGGACAAATATCCACAAGGTAGGATAAACAGGGCAAAATCAAGAAACATGAGGAATTGGTGCAGTTGATCCCAGAAGTAGGAGACTGTTCTCAGGCTAATGCAGCAATTTAGAAAGAAATGTTCACTTGAATCAAGGAGTGGTAGTCAAACACCCAGCTCAATGTTGTCCTGTGAGATGGAGTCAAGCTGTCATAAAGGGAAACCTAGGTAAAAAGTGAGCCATAAACTACTGAAGAGGCTTACCTCAGTTGAGAAAGCAGTGAAAGCAGTAATCAGATCAAGAAATTGGGCATTCAGTTTGATCTGTGACAAGATATCAGATCTTGATATCCAAAAGGCCAAGAAGTGAGACCACATGAAGCAGACATATTTTAAGCCAATTAGACAACTATGACTGCACCGTAATGTCATACTTCACAAACATGTTCATATTGTTACTATCAATAGCTTTAAATTAGGGAATGCATTCTTATAAGCAGTCACATTTAAAGAATTAACAAAGTATACTCAGCACTAATCCAGAGCTTTAAGTGCATAACTGGTAGAGATCAAATATCTCCCTGACAAATTTCTTCTTTACATACAATTTGATAGTTTTCTCAATATCCCCATTCTTATCCTCAGACACAGTTTTTAGAGAAATTTTTCTAAATATTGCACATAAGGTATGAGCTTCCATCTTCCTAAAAGTACCACAAAATCAAGACTATATTTTTTTCAAAACAACAAGTAAAATAGATTTTTGTCAATATCTGTTTAACATAGTTAATGTCAACAAATATTAATATTAAACCAGTAGGGTTTTTTTTTTACTGTTTACAATAATGAAATTAACTGGGAAACCATCATCTCTCTTACCATTGAATAGATTTTGCAAATGTTATAGCAGCTAAGATTAAACTTTCTTAACAGACTTTCTCTCTTCCATCCATCTATCCAATAGTTATTGAGTAACTGTGATATGCCAGGAAATGTGCTAGGTTTCAGGAACATAAAAATGAGTAAGTCAAGACTCTATATTCAAATATTTTGCAAAAATGAAAAATAGACACATCCATATAGTTGTAATATATTGTATATGTATTATGCACTAATTTACAAACCATGATGTGAGCCCTTTCATTATCTAAAGTCAGATTCCACTCTGGCTTGTTTTTGCACAGCTGGGGAGCTAAGAATGTTCATTGCATTTTTAAGGGTTTTTTAAAAAAACAACAAAGAACGTAAGACAGACACCTTATGTGGCCTGCAGAAGAGAGGATATTTACCAGCTGCTTCTTTCAGAAAAAATTTGCTTATTCCTGGACTAGACCAGTAATTCTTAAATGAGTGTGTCCCTCAAAATCATTTGTTCACTTCATTTGTTATTTTAAATACACATGCTAGCTGAGATCCTGGGATTTTTTTTTTTTTTTTTTTTTTGCCAGATTTGGGTGATTCTCATGTGTGCTATGGTTGAGAAACTCTGCTTTACACACTTTCCCTTAGTTCTCAGAACACTTACCTGGGTTTATAGAGACTCTTAGCAAAGACTTTCTTCATTAACACAGCTTACCCTGTATATCACAGAATATTCCTCTCACCCTATTTCATGTGCCTTAGGATAGTCCCCTTACCTCTTTTATAATAACATCTTAAATTAATATAGTTAGCTCTTTGAAAGGCATAAAACATTCATATCTATTATATAATTTGATCCTAACAATAATAGGTCCTAGAATTACTACCTTACAGATAAAGAAACTAAAGTTCAGAGAAGTCAAGCAGCTCAAGGTCATATGGAGCTTCTAACACCGACTCCATTGTTCTTTCTCGGCAGTCTCCAACTTACTTTATCCAATTCTCCATTGAAAAAGACTACAGTCTATTCTTACTACCCGGTAGCAAAATTTCATTACATTCCATAAATCTGTTAGCTAAAGAATGTAATTCCTGTTTAACTTGAGAGCCTGTATGTCTTAAGGCAGACTTGTGTTACAATAATTCCTCTAATTTGCAAGCACTTTTTCACATATATTATGTACTTGAAATAAACTAGACGCTAACTCCTACTCAGGTATAAATGGAGAAAAAAGTATCTCTCTAGAGCATTATTCAACATAAAGCTCATGAAATAATTTGCAGAGGCACAAGGTTCATCCCGCCTAAGCAAATTAAACAATTTTGTTAACCCTGATGTCTTTTGTTAGAAGTGAAATTTATGATAACTGTATTGGCTCTGTACTACACAGCACCCAGAAGCCTTTGTTTGCTCTCAGCTAGAGCTATTTATACCCCGGATATTGATATTCTGCTACTTAATCAAAAAGTACAACTAAAAATAAATATAAAGGTCACATTCTTTGGAGTATGCAAAGAGAAAACAAAGGAAAAATAATAATCAAAGAATTATTTATAAACATTTTGAATATATTCTTCATTTTTTCCAAAAGTCTTTAATTTTTGACCAATCATTATATTCAGAAGATGTCAGAGGCAATATAACTTGAACACATTCCTTATTAGATTATATATTTGTCCAGTTTCTCTTAAAAGTAAATTTGGATATTATTGATGGTGGGATTGAAGGAATAACATATTTTTCCCTGTATTGGCATATCTTGGGAAGATATTTGATGTTGCGGCATAGGAAGTGTCATGATATTCACGTTTCTGTCCAAAGATGGGTGGAGGAATCATCTAGGAATAAATTTGGAGATTCATGTTGTTAGGGAAGCAGGAGCTTAGGAAAGCTGAAGTGAGGCCATTTTAAGTAAAACCCCATCTTAAAACTAGCAAGGCACATTCCTTGCCAGTCACAGCCCATGGTCCTGAGATGTTTATAGCTAAGGAAGTAGCTTAGTAATGCTTGCAAGGACAAGCTCCTACAACAGAAAGTCCAGATGTTCCAATACCCATGACAATATATGCTTTCAAGATAATTATAGTTGTGCTTTGATGTACTTACACACTAAAATGTCAAGGATATAGTTTTCTTTAAATCAATAGAATAATAAATTTTGTCATGCTGTCAGCCCACCCGCACATAGGCACAGCTTAGTTTAGTCTTTACATTTTTCTTTTTTTATATAAGAAAAACTTAAAACAAAGGCAGTGCATTCCTCCCCTTGCTTTCTAAAGATGCCCTCCTCTGTAACAGAGTAGCTCTCAATAAACTATCTCTTCCCACTAAACTCTGAGACTCCTTGAATTCCTTTCTGTGTGAGATCCAAGAACCCTCCCTTGGGGCCTGGATCAATACCCCCTTTTCTGGTAACAATGTCAAAGGACACAGTGGAAAGACAATTCTGGAATGTCATTGTGTGCAGAAAAAGAAGTTACCTGGCCAGAGGATTGCTTTATTTAGAAAAAAAAAAAGAAAAAGAAGAAAAAATAGACTATTTTTAGAGCTATATGAAGTTTACAGAAAGATTGTAAAGGAATTATACTCGTTCCCCCATGCTCTCCCCACCCCCACACTGTTTTCCTCTTATTAATATCTTGCATTGGTGTAGTACCCTTATTAGTACCGATGGACCAATATTGATACATCATTGGGTACACTTTTTAGAGACAACAAATTCCAGAGTTACGTAAATCAGTGAAGCTCTTTGGGGATAATAAGTAATTAATAACAGCGTTTTGAAGAGCATATTGGAGGAAGTCAAGTATTATAGAGACTTTTTACTAATTCAAACTAGTGCAACATGAGATTAACTTTTCTGGTGGCTTCTAGGAAAGCAGGTTCCTCCATTTTCTGTGGTATCTTTCAAAAACTAGTCCTCTCTTTCTTTTTTTTCCCTTTATTTTAATTTAATTTAATTTTGTAGAGACACAGTCTTGCTTCATTGCCTAGGCTAGACCTCTCTACCGTCGTTTTACCAGGACAAGATAAACCAATTTTAGAATGAAGATGATGATGTACAAGGCAGAGAAGAGAGACCAACGAAACAACAAAAAACAAAATAAATCAATTTTATTTTGATGTCTTTAAGTCATTGAATCAAATTTGTCCTGAAGCTTACACTGTACTACTTAACAATCTGTTGAACCAGTAAATCCTCTTTATTGTTTAAGCTAGTTTCAATTGGATTTTCAGTGCTTGCAACATAAAGCATTCTAAATGACATATAATCATATTAAAGGTAACTGCATAGTTTCGTCATCCTTTGAATGTTCCTATCAGACATTGTTATTGATAGATATCCAGATCAACTGCTACAATCAAAAATCTATAACCGACTAGGCAAGCTGCAACCCATGTGCAAATTTCTTCCCTAATTGTCTATGTTTCTGACTGTGTGTGCTGTCATATGTGTATTCACACACAATTATTGACTGTGCTGGAAAAGATCATGGTATCTGAAGGAACCATGGTAGTACAACCAAAGGCCCAAGATGCAAGGATATTTTGAACATTCCTTACACCACTTAACTTCACAAAAAGACACAAGAGAGCTCATTGCCTAATACAATTTGGTGTGAAAAATAGAGGGGAGTACATATAGCATGATGCTCTTTATATAAAGTTAAAAACACAATTTTTCAACTACTATTTATAAATTCCCAAAGACCACATAAAAAGAAAAGCACTGGAATTATGAAATAGGATGCTGAATGATGGCTCCTTCCAGCTGATATGGAACCACAAGGTTAGTTACAGGTTTCGCCATGGTCCTGACTTTTGTCTTGTGTGGTGCTTTTGCAGATGTTTATTACATTATTATTTAAAAAAAACAAATACCATCTTTAAAGATTAGAGAGTAAAATTGTGCAAAACGTATTCATATATTTTGTTTCCCGTTTGAAATTAGACAGTTTCAGAAATTAAACACAGTACATCAATAAAGGGTCCTAAGTAGAAGATGGGTTTCCAAAGAACTTTTCAGATATCTCATCATTTTCTGGTTCAGCTCCTCCCTTTTCATTCACAGCATAAAGGTTTTTCATTGGTTTGTCTATTTGCTTAAGTTGGAACATGGCAGGTAATGGCTAACCATGTTAGATAGTTAAATCAAATCCCATACATTCTTTCCTGCTCTACTGTCTCCCAGGAAGCCTAGGAATATATTTTCAGTGACTAATGCTCTGAAATTCTTTTATTCCTGGCAAAATTAACTGATGTAGTCATCTTAATTCTTTAATTTACAAATTATAAATAGTTTCATCATGTGTAATGTCAGAGAACATTCTAAGAACAGTTTGGACCAAAACTTTTGACCAAACTAATTAGCTCAGTTTGTCTATACAGCAGATTACTTACAATGAAGAATATATCTGGGTCTCTGACAGTCTGGCCACCCTAGAGATGATGCATGGATGTTAGTGTTGGTGGTCAAGACTCGCTGTTCTTAGTGTCTAGACAGGGTCTAGAAGGGGAAGACCACAGCGGGATCTACAACAGACCTGCAGCCCCAAACCAAACTTCATTCATCTATACTTCCACATATGTTATTTTTCAGCCACATCTGCATGTGAGGATAGTAATCAATGTCAGCAGAATTTTTTTTGTAACAGATAATTACATATGTACATTCATACACACACACACAAACATAAACATACATTTAAATTTTTTTCAGAAATCATCTTCTTTCTTCAATAAATCATTCTTCTTTGAGCACCAAAACACCAAAAACCCTTTTATGTGGTCCCAAACAAGTTGTTGTTTTTTCAAATCTAGTGGGTAATAAACCCAGTTTCTAGTGTTGTAATAAGGTCATACATGAATATTCATAAAGTCATGTCATGCATTTTAGGCAAGCAAATGGCAGACTTGGGATTTCTCTTTTGACATCCAAGTATAAAAATTACTCTCTCTATTTCATGTATAAAATGGTTACTATTCCTCCAACACTAACTTTTAATTTACTTATCAGTGGTGGAACTATTTTTCTTTTGTGAATTAAGAATAAAGTTGTTGAGCAAAAAGTGGATTCTTGCTGAGAAATGTAGGACATTCAGGAAAGACCTGCAGTGTGTTATGACTTGGCTTAACTACTAAACACTAATTCAGTTTCAACAATAACTCTCATTAGAGGATTTTATTTCTTTTGAAATACATATGAGAGGTTTGGATATTTTCTTCTTCACGTATATTTGAGTGAGTTATTTAAAAGATATTTACAGTTCAGGTACATTTCAATTCCTTAAAAATCGGTGTTTCAGAATGACAGGAAGAATTTAATTAAGTTAAATGTAGTCTATTTTCTCACTTGTGGCCTGCATGTATCAAAGTCTTAACATGATTATTAGAACTTAAAATTGAGAAAAGTGTTCTAGATTTGCACTGAAGAAAATGTAAAGGCCTTTTCAACATGTCTAGTTAATAGATGTGAACAATAGACTTGTACCTGCAGTGCATGAATGAAGGAAAGTAGCTTATGTGGGGTGCAAGAACAGGATCACTGAGGGTCTTGTGGGTCAGAAATGGAATTTTAAAACCACTCCACTGCTTCAGAAGAAAACCATATAAAGAATAAAGTCATAAGATGTGCTCTGAGGCTGGGGAGTGAGCTAACAACCTGAAGGCAACCACCTTCAAAAGCTGTGCAGAAGTGCTCTCAGCCCACTCTCTAATGTATTCCAAGGCTGGGGCATGGCTTCTCCACCTACTGATACTCAATTCTCATGAAAATACAACCAAAGGACTTTGCTGACCCTGAAACGGGTTTGGGGCCCCTGAGGTTAAAGTGTAAGGTTAAAGAAGTTCTAAGTCTAGACACCAATAAATAATGACCTGAGCCTCATAAATCAGCATGTTTGCAAACTGCAGCAGGCTGTCTTTGGTTTCTTAAGCCAGCTGAAACTTTAGGCAGGCTTAGTTCATGAAAACTGTGATCACCTCACCTCAGACTGACTTTTTAGAGTTGTTAAACTGGAATAGCATGATTATGTTTAAGGAAGTCAACTTTTTTGTTTAACTATGGGGGACATCTTTTGTTTCTAATCAGTAAATTAATAATTCTAAGTATTGATAAAAAGTTATTTAGGAAGGGTCTCCCTCACTAATAGGATTTGTGTCCCACTGCTGTTCAAAATGCTTTGCTTATACAACACTGTTACAGTTAGTGCTTCGGTGATGGTCAAACAGAAGTATTTGTCAGTGATTAATAAATCAAAGCCATTAAGGATCTGTGGTTTTCGTGTATTTCTTGCTTTCTAGGATTAGTATTTAACTTGGAGGAAAGACTGAAATTATCTGATATGGACAAACTAAGAACACCTTTTAGATACATCCAAATATGCTGAAAATGAGACTAAGAGGAAGAGTTTAAGTTTCTTAAAAAAACGAAAACATTTATGTTTGCCTGATAGTGATTTCAAAGTTACCCTCACAGCAAAAATTTGAGGAAATATAATAACTCATAAGAGTGATAATTAGCTACTTGGTAAAATGAATAGCATAATCCAGTTTCTGGCAAAAGATGCTCAAGCATTTGATATTTTGTATTTTCATGGGAAAATACTCATTTCTGGATTACAATTGAGTTTGGAGAGATTTTTGAAAAAGCAAAGTGCTTTCATCCATGCCTTGGTGTGTCATTTTGATTAAAAAATAGCCCCTCAAGTAAAATTTAGGTATTTTTTCCAAGAAAGTCATGTCAGCATATTTTCTGGCAAATTCAAACAATTGCTTAGAAGTACACTCATCGGTATTAGCAATTATTAGTAATAATGGCAACTAAATATTTATATGAACAATGAGTGCAATTATTTACCTTTAAAATTTACTTGTAATCAAGCAAGAATACTCTTCACCTAATATTAAACTGTGCACTGGTGAGTGAGCATTTTTTCATTTAATATCCTTATTCGCATTTTTCTTGATGCTTATTTGTATATTTCTATTGATGTAATAGCTTACAAGAAAAAGAGCTCATGTCTCTGCCTGAAGGTGAAATCTTATGAATATGCAAATAATGTTTTGATGAGATGAGGTTTTTCTTTGGAATGGAACTGTTCCCTCTTAAGTTATACTGAATATTAGCCATAGCTTAGGACACAAAGCACATGAAGACTGAGTTTTTAAAGAAAAAATATCTGAGAAATAGTTGCTTTCTAGTTATAAAACATGCTGTGTTGTTGAATCTGGTCTTCTCAGTTTAGCTTAATGCTTTGTTGTAAAAAAAAAAATGCCATTTAATTTTTATTGCATAGAAGAGTAGTGAACCAGTAATATGAAAAGAAGTATGGATTGTCTGCCCTGTATGTTGCCCTGTAGTTCTTAAAATGCAAATTCTGGAGGCACATCTTTTAACAGTTTTAATTTAACCTAGTACGATGTGTCCAGATGACTTAAAATGTTCCTTTGGTGAACTCTGCAGAATAAACCCAGTTTTTTATAGTATCTTGTTCTGTAAAAATATTCTACTGATGTTCAATTTCAACTCTAGACAAAAATCTTGCACACAAACTTCAGTAAAGTATTAGGTTGAGAACTTAGTGAGATAACAGCACTGGCTTCTGAAGCTATTATTGGTGTCTAGACAGGCTGAGTTCTCTATTCAGGATTAGATTGGCCCTCAGCTGGAAAGGACTGCCTCACTTTCACTTTTCTCCAAACACCAAACCAGTGGTTCTCAAACTTTGGGTGGTATCAAAAACACCTGGGGATCTTGATAAAAGTACAAAAGTCCATGCCCCATCCTAATTTAATGAGCCCGGGCCAGTGTTCTTTTCTGGCTCTCTGAGATTCTGATACACACGAAAGTTGGGGAACCACTACACTAAACAAAAGCTTAAAGGAAAATATTGCGATAATAAAAAGAAACCTATGAAGTAGGTTAAGCAGTTCGAAAATATTTGAGGTATGGCTACAGTTAAATACGGTGATTTTTTTAAAGAGAAAAAATACTTAGTATAGAACTTAATGAAGCAACAATGAAGTCATGTCCTTCTTCCTCACATTAAGAATTTGGAATCCTTCTGAGCTTTAAACTAATAAAAATTTACAGTTAAAGAAAGAGATTAGGCCCTTAGAAGTAATCCAAGATACTGAGCCTAAAAGTGAGGCAGAGATTTGGAGAATTATTAAAACACCAATCAGGATACATTAGGACAAGATTATGACCAATTAAAAAGTGTGAAACCCAGCCGACCATATTTCACCCTTAAGGAAAAACTATACTAAAATGAAATATGGCTAAAGAAGATATATAGATGGCAAATAAGCATTTAAAAAGACGCTCAACATAATTTGTCATTAGAGAAATAGAAATTAAAATAGCAATGAGATACCACTATACACCTATTAAAATGGCTAAAATCCAAAAAACTGTCAATACCAATTGCTGGCAAGGATACCAAACAACAGGAACTCTCATTCATTGCTGATGGGATGCAAAATGGCATAGCTACTTTGGAAAACAGTTTAATAGTTTCTTATAAAGTTAGCATAGTCTTACCATACAATCCAGCAACAATGCTCCTAGGTATTTCAACTGATTTGAAAACTTACGTCCACACAAACACTTGTATAGGAATGTTTATTCATAATTCTAAAAAATTGGAAGCAATCGAGATGTCCTTTAAAAGATAAGTGGATAAACAGATTGTTGTACATCCATACAATGGAAAACTATTTAGTAATAAAAAGGAATAAACCATTAAGCTATGTAAAGACAAGGAAGAATCTTAAATGCATATTGCAAAGTGAAAGAGATCATTCTAGAAAGCTATGATTCCATTTATATAACATTCTGGAAAAGGCAAAACTATAGAGACATTAAAAAAAGGTTAGTTGTTGCCAAGGGCTTTGGGTGGTAATGGTATGGGATGTTGATTAGAAGCACAGGGGAATGTTTTAAAGTGGTGAGCGTCTTTTATGTGTTACTATAATGGTGGCTACATAATGCTGTGCCTTTGTTAAAACCCATAGAACTAATGTTATGGCAAAAAGAATAAAACAATATATGCAAATTTAAAGATATTTCAGAGATTGGAGGATCCCAGAATGAAATGCAACTGTGACATAAGAATCTAATTGTACTGCAATTATATGAAATAATCTCACTAAAGGTAGTTGAATAATCAGTTGCTGACCTAAGGAATTTGAAAATGAGTGGAATCGGTAAGACTAATGGCAAAAGCAACTGTACATAAGCACCTTATTATAGTTGATCCAGTAAATTTTCCCATGGGGGTATGAATACATATACACAGCATACATGTATACTGGAATTGAACAGTTAAGTAAATGGATGATCGCTATGGTTTGAATATGTCCCCTAAAGTTCACATGTTGGAAATTTAACCCCAAACGCAACAGTGTTGAGATACGGGACCTTCAAGAGGTGATTAGATCATGAGAGCTCTGTCTTCATAAATGGATTAATACTGTTATCATGTGAGTGGGTTAGTTGCCATGGGCGTGGGTTCCTTACAAAGGTGAGTTTGGCCCCTTCTTGCCTTCTCTGGCACATGCTTCCTGGCCATGTGGTGACTTCTCTCATACAACATAGTAAGAAAGCCCTCACCAGATGTGGCCCCTTGATCCTGGACTTCCCAGCCTCCAGAACAATGAGTCAAATAAACTTCCATTGTTTGTAAATTACCCAGTTGGTGGGTATTTTGTTATAGTAACACAAAATGGGACTAAGACAATGATGAATGGTGGAAGCCAGGTTTCTCACCCATTGGAGCGGGAGCTTACAGATCAGCAAGTGTAACAGGCTAGAATGATCCATATGGTAATAAATTAGAGTTGGAGACTTCAATATGAAATCACGTTTAGCTTAACATAGACACAGATGAATAAAGGAAAAAAATTAGAGGTATGTGCATATATATGTGAGTTAGTATATACACACATATTTCCTCACTTCACCTTCCCTTTTATCAAACAGCCTAGAGGCAAGGAAGCCCCAGAAGAAACTAGCACACCTAGTACCCAGATCGTGTTTTGTAATACCATTCTCCAATGAAGGGAACCAGGGCTCCTTGGGGAGATGGCTGATTCTAGAATTGAAGTAGAAAATATACAAGATAAGTGTGGAGTATCTGGTAGTTCCAGAAAGTAAGGAAGTGCTCAAGAAACAAAAACAGAAAACCACAATGGGCATATGTCAAAGAGACATAGGAACTAGATAGAGAGGCTTCTGCGGCCTTACAGGAAGCACAGAGCTGTCATCTGCTTGCCTTCTGTGTAGGCCAAAAGAAGCTTACAATCATGGAGGAAGGCGAAGCAGGAGCAGGCATATCACATGTTCCTGCCATGTGATTTCTGGTTCTTATAAAATATTAAATCCATGAATTGACACTTCTGAAGTTATTTAAAGAAATTTGTCATAGGCTTTGAAATTATAAAGACAGCTCCAAAAATATTTTGAGTAGTTGCAACAACTTTGAGCTAAGTGCCTTACTTCTTTAAGGTGAAAGCTCTGAAGGAAAACATTCATTTGATGTTTAAGTTCTGGTAAACTTTATTTTAAACATAACAAAATGAACATTATAGTGAACTTGTGTGAGTAATTGGTCAATGTACCTAGCATAAAAAAGTGAAGCAGTTATCTAAATAATTGCTTTATTTGATCACTTCTGCTTGGACTTGTTTCTTTTGTATTTTGCAACAGAGTTATATATGCATAATGTAAAATGTAAACTACATTTATAAGCCTTGCTATAGAAAAATGGAGGTTCCTGTCTTCTCTTTCCCTGTTCTATTTTCTCTTCCCCAGAAGCACTTCTATCATTTTTGGCTGATATTTTGATATTTACCTTCATGTATCCCAATAGGATGCTTGCATAGCCTCTTGTTTTTTTTTCCACAGCTTTAGGTGTTATCTACAGATCTATTGCAATAGAAGTTGAAGATCTAGCTTACTTTCCCTCCCTATGTCCCTACAACACATACACAACTTTTCCATTTCTTCATTCTGTATGTATATTTATACCCCAATTTAGTGTTTACATTATTATGACCATAGTAAATATTATTTATGTGCCACGTGTCTGCCTATGTCATCTAGTAAATAGCTGTGCCGTGTAGTCAACAAGTATTTCTTTTCCTTTCCTGCACAACTTTTTGGATTAATTATTTTATATTATTGTTTGTTTTCTTGGTTTTCCCTGATTTGTTTATCACTAATGCAAGCCCAAACTCTGTCAACTGTCTAACTTTCTCTCAAGTATATTAAGATGCAGTACATATTCTATCAATTTCTTCTCTTATTCTCAATTTCATCTTATGGAAGAAATCTTTCCAGGTGTGTTGCTTCGTCAACCCTGCACGATGATAGTTTGGGATCCTCCTTTACCATCATCTTGGGATTCCCTTTGCCTTATTCTTATGCTGATTATCCTGTACTATTCTTTGGTTTTGTTTTCTCATCTTTTTAATGGAGCAAATCCTCAGGCATTCTTCTGAGAAAAGGTACATGGGCAATAATTGAGATCGTATGTGTCTGAACATGTCTTTATTTATCCTGAAATTAGATAGGTAGGTTTTCTAAGTATAGAATTCAAGGGTAGACATCATTTTTGCTTTATAATTTTAAACACATTGTTCCATTGCCTTTGACATTGAAGTATTGTTATTTAAAAATATAATGTCATTTCCATCTCTAATCTGTTTTGTGACACGCACCCTCTCATCAGAGTTTCCTGTAGCCAACAGTTTTCTCAAAGGCTGGTGTGGATCTATTTTCATTATGTATGCTGGCATTTTAATGAGTTATTTCAGTCTGGAAAATCATATGTTTCAGGTCTGAATAGTTGTCTTGTACTGTTTGTTTAATGATCCCCTCCCCTCTTCTGATAGCAGAATTCTAAGATTACCCCCATGATTTCTGCCTTTATAGAACCTCCTCTCCTTGAGTATAAGTGGAAGTTTGAACTTCTAACCAATAGAATATGGCAAAGGTATCATCAGTGGAGGTTGGAAAACTGGCTGGCCATATGCAGAAAACTGAAACTGGACCCCTTCCTTACACTTTATAAAAAATTAATTCAAGATTTATTAAAGACTTAAACGTAAGACCTAAAACCATAAAAATCCTAGAAGAAAACCTAGGCAATACCATTCAGGACACAGACATGAGCAAAGACTTCATGACTAAAACACCAAAAACAATGGCAACAAAAGCCAAGTTTGACAAATGGGATCTAACTAAACTAAAGAGCTTCTGCACAGCAAAAGAAACTATCATCAGAGTGAACAGGCAACTTACAGAATGGGAGAAAATTTTTGCAATCTACCCATCTGACAAAGGGCTAATATCCAGAATCTACAAAGATCTTAATTTACAAGAAAAAAAACAAACAACTCCATCAAAAAGTGGGCAAAGGCCACCGTCTGGGAAGTGTGGAGCGCCTCTGCCCAGCCACCCAACTGACTAGGAAGACAGGAGCACCTCTGCCCGGCTGCCCTGTCTGGGAAGTGAGGAGCGCCTCTGCCTCACCCCTTCACTGTCTAGGATGTGGGGTTTCAGAAGAAAGTAAAAGCAGATGTATATGTTCAATTTGCCATATTTACCAGTAAATCTGTTAATATTTTACTTGAATAATTTTCTGATTTTTCAGAGGAAAGGATACTTCAGATAACTGCTTTGGATAAAAACAAGCCAAAAACCCACCTGCCCTGTGTTTTCTGGGATTTATATGAGAAAGTACATTCATTTTGTTTTTCATCAAAGCTTTGACTCAGGTCAGTAAGTTGATTAATCAATTTTAGAAAATAGTTCTTTTCTCTGGGAAGATTTAAAAAAATTGTCAATAAATATATGGACTTTGAAAGAAGTAAATACCCTTTCATTGGTAATTAATTTTTCATGCTCACATAAAACCAGCAACTTCCACCTGCAAACCGATTATTTTGGAAGACTGTTGCCTGAAGCTGACGTTTCTTTGTGTTAGCACTGGCTTCATTCCAGTGTTGACACCCTAGTCCGTCAAACTAGAAGAGCCTCTGACAAAAGTGACGAAGAACAAACATTGCATCTGTCTTATTTTTTTTTTTTGTACTTATTCACATAGAAAGTATCCAAGACAAAATTCAAGCTAATTTGTAGATGTGAACAAATGTTCATAATGTAAGGCATTACTCCCTAAAAATGTTATAATTTGTATTTGGCAAATTCAAGGTTGAGAACATCATCAAAAAGATGATCACAACTGCTATTGAAAAATTTGTGTCTCTAGGAGCATTTTAAACATCTGTTGAATTTTCCCAATATTCCTAACCTTGGTAGAGATGACCCTGCAATATTTGTTTATGTTTTTGCTTGAAGAACTCTTAGGAAATTCACCTCCCTGAGCAAAGAGTCCCAATATTGTATTTGAGGGACACCCTCTAAGTCATAAATCTCCTATGTCTCTGTGTAATGTCACTTCCTTCCGAGAGGCCTTTCCTGCCCATCCTATCCAAAATAGTTCCTGGCCTGAAGCCTGCAATTCTCTCTTTCGCTTCCTGTACAACACGTATCTGAAATTATGTTGCCTATCATTTGCCTCCCTTTAACTGTCTAGATACCCTCTACCAGAGGTAAACTCCACAAAGGCAAGGGCGTTGTTTGTCCTGCTTTCTCTGCACCCCAGCTCCAGTACTGTAGTCTTTACATTTCTTCAGCCTGACTGCTTCCCCAGCTATTCATATTACTTGCTCCTTCACATTCTTCCTGCCCCAGTTCACCTTCTGAGACAGACCTCTTTAACCACAGTGTCCAAAGTCTAATGACTATCTATTTCCTTCAGGACCTTCAGTTGCAAGAGATCAAAGGTGACTTCAGTTGATTAAGCAGAAAAAGAGTAATAAAAAGATGTTTTGTGGTTTACAGAATTGTTGAGAAGGGCTGGAGAGCTAGGCTTGGGCTCAGCTTCCTGAACAGCATCTAAAGCTATATTGCAGAAGCAGAACTTATCTGATGAAGGAGTAATTCTGGCTACCAAAGGCAAGTTGGCTGTTTTGTGCTGTATATTATCTTATAGCCCCAGCTACTATTACAGGAGGGAGGGAGATAGAGAGTGAGAAGGAGATAGTGGGAAAGAGGGCTGGAGGAAGGGAAAGAAAGAGGAAGGGAGGCAGGGAAAAAGAGATTACCTGAACTATCCTTCCCTTTTGCATCAGTAGCCTCTAATTTAAATTCTAGCATGGCTGTATTATTAGTGGAGCCTAAGTAAAATGCCTGTCTCTAGCTGGAAAAGAGATACATAATAACTCCTACAGGGGTAGCTAATCTTTGCCTAACACCAAAATTCGTGCATTGGAGCATTCTTAAAGCATTAAAAAGTTGACAGATGAGTCCATTATAGTCCCATTCACAACACTTCATTCATTTCCTTCCTACCTCTTATTAGAATATTTAAATGCCCTGTTATTTATATTTAATTTTATTTTCTCTAGAATACAAGCCCAAAGAGGATGGGAATTTTATTAGTTTCCTATTGGCTGTTGTGATAAGTTACCACAAACTGAGTACCTTAAAATAACACAAAACCTATCATCTTACAGTTCTGGAGATCAGAAATTTGACACAGGTCTCACTGGGACAAAAGCAAGATGTTGTCAAGGCTGTGTTCCTTGTCTTATTGCCTCTCCTTCCACTTTAAAGCCAGCAATAGTGGATTGAATCCCTCACATTTTTTTTTTTTTAATGTAGACAGAGTCTCACTCTGTCACCCAGGCTGGAGTGCAGTGGCGTGATCTTAGCTCACTGCAACCTCCACCTCCTGGGTTCAAGCAATCTTCTAGCCTCAGCTTCCCAAGTAGCTGGGATTACAGGCACGCGCCACCACACCCAGCTTATTTTTGTATTTTTAGTAGAGATAGGGTTCCACCATGTTGACTAGGCTGGTCATGAACTCCTGAGCTCAGATGATCCACACGCCTCGGCCTCCCAAAGTGCTGGGATTACAGGTGTGAGCCACCATGCCCGGCCTCACATTTTGAATCTATCTTTCTTTTATCTCGTCTTTCTCCCAGCATGAAAAACGTTCAGATTTTAAGGACTCATATGGTTAGATTAGGCCCACCTAATTTTCCCATCTCAAAGTCCATACCCTCACATCTGCAAAGCCTTTATTTTATTTTATTTTATTTTTATTTTATTTTATTTTTTGAGACAGAGTCTCACTCTTTCGCTCAGGCTGGAGTGCAGTGGCATGATCTAGGCTTACTGCAATCTCCCTGTCCTGGGTTCGAGCGATTCTTGTGACTCAGCCTCGCGAGTAGCTAGAATTACAGGCATGCGCCACCATGCACAGCTAATTTTAGTATTTTTATTAGAGATGTGGTTTTGCCATATTGGTCATGCTAGTCTCAAACTCCTGGCCTTGAGTGATCCGCCAACCTCGACCTCCGAAAATACTGGGATTACAGGTGTGAGCCACCGCGCCCAGCCTACTTTTATTTTTAAAGACAAGGGTCTTTCTATGTCGTCCAGGTTCATCTCAAACTCCTGAACTCAAGAGATCCTTTCACCTCAACTGGGACTACAAGTGTGTGCCACTGTGGTCAGCTAAAGACTCTAGCCATTTAAGGTAACTATTCTCAGGTTCTGAGAGAATAGTGTACAGACGTCTTCGGGAGTCAGGATTCTGCCTACCACTGTAACCTTTTCTGTCTTCACTGTTTTATCCCCATTCTCAAATGATGCCTGCCACACACTCAATAAATACTGATGGGATGAAGGAACCTAGATAATAGCAGAGTTGCATCAGCTTCTCTGTGCTCTCTGTGCCTTACACTCAGTCGGACTTCTCTGGGGCCAAGTCTGGTAGTAGAGGGGGATGTTTAGAAGGCAAAATTCTATTAACAGCTTGTTGGGAGAAAAGATGAGTGTTGGGAGAGAAGCTGAGGCAGGGCTTGCATGTCTGCTAGACTTGCTGGTTCCTTGCTTCTAGTACTCCTGTTATCTCAAGCAGCCGTATGTTTCTCATTCACTTGATACACTCTTTCCTTTCAACCCCCACATCCTGACCACTTGTTTGTTTGAGCACCAATAAACAGTGTGGGCTCCCAGAGCTTGGGGCCTTTGCAGCTTTCACACTTGTGATGGCCCCCAGTCCCACTTTCTCTCTCAAACTGTCTTTTTCTCAATCCTTTGATTCTGCTGGACTTCTTCACCCCCATGACCTGGTGTTGGGTCTGATCACCCCAACAACAGCCCATATGGGGAATGGCTGGCAAGGATGCTTCACCCATATTCATTTTGACCTGGAATTCTGGGTCTCATATTTCCTACTTGTCCTGGCCATCCAAGCCCATATCATTGGCAGTCAGATGTAGATCATAGAAAAATCCTTGGAAACTTGGGGGTCCCAGTAATGAATGGGAATCTGAGACAGACCAATCACACTCTTACAAGCCAACTGAAGGTACTCTCAATTCAACTAAACCATGGCACTGTGACTGCTCAGACAACTGAACATGTGTATTCAGTATATTCCCCAACAAAACCCTGTAAAACATCCTCGTGCATGTGCCGAAGTATGTGGGTGGACTGAGACCACACAGTTATCATGGCATCTCTGATTCTCAGAGAGTCAATTTGAATACTAGCAAGTATTTTAAAGGGCATTGCTTAAATGTAAGACAAACATGAGGTCAGGTGCAGTGGCTCATGCCTGCAATCCTAGCACTTGTGGAGGCTGAGGTTTGTGGATCACTCGAGGCCAGGAGTTCAAGACCAGCCTGGGCAACATGGCGAAACCTTGTCTGTACAATAAATACAAAAAAAAAAAAAAAATTAACCAGGCATGGTAGTGAGTCCTGTAGTCCCAGCTACTTGGGAGGCTGAGGTGGGAGGACGCTTGAGCTGGGAGGTTGAGGCTGCAGTGATTCCTAATGGCGCCACTGCACTACAGCCTGGGCGACAGAGCGAGACCCTGTATGAAAACAAAAATAAAAACAATAAAAAACATGAACCTGTTACGGGGTAGTATATAACAATTGCTTAAATTTTTAAGGAAAACAACCACAAGATTTTAAAGGCATTTCAAACTTCCTGCCTTGACTTACCCTCAACAGTTCTTTTGTTCCCTGCCTTCACTGGTATAATTCTGTTGTTGGAGTTTTGCCACTCAAAACTTTCTCCTGTACTACCAGTTAGGGGTGCTTTGGTAGAAAATTTTTTTTTAAAAAAACTGTTCTAAACCTACCTAAAATATCAGCTATCTGGCTCATAATATGGTCTGACATAGAACAGACAGAAAGACTGTCCTATGTCAGACCATATCATGAGCCAGAACATATAGGAACATATAACAGTCTTTCTATCTTTCTGGGGCTAGAATGATCACTCATGAAAGATTACTAAGAGGTGATATTTTGCAGACCTTATTCAAGGTTGATAAAATCCAAATTCTTGCCTTTTGGGTCCCTGAACAGCACCATGGTGGTTGGCAAGAATAAGCGTCTTATGAAAGGCGGCAAAAAGGAAGCCAAGAAGAAAGGGGTTGATCCATTTCTAAGAAAGATTGGTATCACGTGACAGCACCTGCTATGTTCAATATAAGGAATATTGGAAAGACATTAGGATTCAAGGAACAAGAATTGCACCTGATGACCTTAAGGGTCATGTGTTTGAAGTGGGTCTTGCTGATCTGCAGAATAATGAAGTTGCATTTAGAATAAACTAGCTGATTACTGAAGATGTTCAGGGCAAAAACTGCCTGACTAACTTACATGGCATGGATCTTACCCATGACAAAATGTGTTCCATGGTCAAAAAATGGTAGACCGTGACTGAAGCTCATGTCAATGTCAAGACTACCAATGGTTATTTGCTTGGTCAGTTCTGTATTGATTTTATAGAAAATGCAACAATCAGATACAGAAGACCTCTTATGCTCAGCACCAACAGGTCTGTCAAATTCAGGAGGAGATGATGGAAATCATAAACACAGAAGAGCAGACGAATGACTTCAAAAAACTGTTCAATAAATTGATTCCAGACAACATTGGAAAAGACATAGAAAATGCTTGCCAATCTATTTATCCTCTTCATGATGTATTCATTAGAAAAGTAAAAATGCTGAAGAAGCCCATGTTTGAATTGGGAAAACTAGTAGAGTTTCATGATGAAGTTAGTTGTTCTGGAAAAGCTACTGGGGACAAGACAGGTGCTAACGTTGAATGAGCTGATGGATATGAGCCACAAGTCCAAGAATCTGTTTAAAGTTTGATTTTAATAGTGGCAAAAAAAAAAGCCTATTTGTCTGCATCCAATTAAGTTGACCGAGCTCTTTTCCTCATGGGGGCTTGGTGTGCAATGGCTGCAAACAGCAGATTCCTTGGTAGTGTATGCCTGTTTCTTGTATAGGTTGCCTCTAAGGGACCTTGAAGACAGCCCTTTCCAGTGTATGTTCATGTCTCTGACCTTATGCTGTCCCAGTGTAGGCTGTAGACAGGTATGCAAGGTGCCTTTGGAAAGCTTCACAGCATCATAGCCTGGGTCCATATTGGCCAAGTCATCGGGTCCATCTGCACCAAGCAGAACATGGAGCATGTGATTGAGGCCCTACACAGTGCCAAGTTCAAGTTCCTGGCTGCCAGAAGATCCGCATCTCAAAGAAGTGGTGCTTTATCAAGTTCAATTTGAATGAAGTTGGAGACATGGTGGCTGAGAAGTAGCTCATCCCAGATGACTGTGGAGTCAAATACATCCCCAATTGTGGCCCTCTGGACAAATGACAAGCTCTGTACTCATAAAGGCTTCCACTATGTGGCCATCTCCTAATGCCAACCAATAAATCCCATCCATAAAAAAAAAAAAAGTTCTGTTTGTGGGGAAAAAAATCCAAATTCTTTAATGAGGTTTCTAAGTTCACAGATTCCTGGGTCAATGAATTTGACACCAAGATCCTTAGGCAATAAGAAAGCAATGTTTTCCTTGGTCACTCCTCTCCTACTTTTCTCTAGACACCCAAACCCCTAAGGTAACCATGAGCTTTTCATGGTGGCATCATTTCATGGAATTCTCAGGTCTCTAATCTAGTGCCTGACAGTAAATGAGTCCTCGATATTTGTTGGCATTGCATTCTGGGATACCCTCCCCAGATTCTCCATGTTCTAAAATGACCTCTCACTTTTTTATTGTTCTTTCTTTGTTTTCTGCCCTGCAACCTCACCATGAACAACAAAATTGAGCTGTCACTAACTAATATCCTCCCATAACAGAAAGCCAAGAAAATTGATTATCCATTTAAAGTAATTCTTACTAAAATATGAATGGCTGGAAAGTATATTAGCTTATATTTTGAAAGTAGAAAAGATATTCAAATTATTTCATTCAATACAGTAGGAATTACATCTGTTTTGTTCATTCTCAGATCTCTAATCCAATGCCTGACAGGAAATGAATGCTTGATATTTGTTGGTTGACTCGGAGAATATTTGGAGATGGTAGCTTTGAGTAAGAAAGGTATCTTAGTAGTCAAGTTTTTCCTTCACTGCCTATGTTTTTACTTATTTTGGCAAACACACAAATAAGGCCAGTAGTTTTGCAGTGTTGATTGTCTTCACTACTTATAGCTAAAGATTTCCCTCATCTATGTTGTTGCATAATTATAAATATATGTTAGGGTTTTGCTTTTTGGGGGAATGAATGTTTTGACTTAGAAATTTAGATGTTTTAACATTTTTCTTCTAGACCTGTTTGGACATACCCTAATAAAAGAATAAGCTCACGAGTGGATAATTCTAATGCAATTCTCTATAGCATTTAACACATGGCAAGTGATCAATAAACACTGACTGAAATGATATATATATATTTTTTTTGAGAGAGTCTCACTCTTTTGCCCAGGCTGGAGTGCAGTGGTGTGATCTTGGCTCACTGCAACCTCCGCCTCCCAGGTTCAAGTGATTCTCCTGCCTCAGTCTCCTGAGTAGATGGGATTACAGGCACCTGCCACCATGCTCAGATAATTTTTGTATTGTAAGTAGAGACTGGGTTTCACCATGTTGGCCAGGCTGGTCTAGAACTCCTGACCTCATGTAATCCTCCCGGCTTGGCCTCCCAAAGTGCTGAGATTACAGGCATGAGACACCACGTCCGGCTGAAATGAATTTGAAAGGCAATGTGGTAAGATCCAGAGCCTAAAATAAAACTCCAGGTTCTCAATCCAGACTCAGCCAATTGTGTGATCGAGTTCAAGTCATTTAACTACTTTGATGAGTGATTTTCTCCCATTATTTCCACATCCTTCTCCAAGCCCACTAACCTGTGAGGCTTAAGATCTTCAATTAAAGTTGTACTAAATTGTTTTCGAAGAAGATAAAAATGTCAACAATGGTACAAATTATACAGGTTATAACTCTGTTACACTTCCAGAAGGAGATTTAAGATGCAATACATAAAATATCAGCTACGTGGTTGCAATGAGCAATGATAGAATTTAATTTTGTTATATTTTCTGATGAGCTCATCCATGTTCTAGGTAAAAGCTAAACACAGAAAATAACATGACCTCATGCTTAAGGGGAAATGTGTAATAGTGCCCACTGGGGAAATGGAACAATCGAGACGTGGCTCTAACAGTGACCTTGCTTGCCAGGCCTTTCCTGCCCACGTTCTCCTTCCTTTGGTCGTCTTCTTCTTCTGGGGGTATACTTTCACTGGCAAGGAGTATAAAAAGCTATTACAAAAAGAAACCGGTAAAGTAATAAAATACTGACCCAGTGGGCAAGGGAATGAATTCTGTAACTACAGAATGGTGTGTGGGAAAATATGTACAGACAGGAGATGAATAAAAAGAGGCACTGTGCCTGTTATGAACTTGAACAGGAATTTTTTAAAACCCTATCATCTCACTTTTTCCCTGCCTTATTTTTCTGGATATATTTGACAGCTCAGAATTCCTCAGTGACTCTTTTTAAAAATTTCACATATTTTTGGTTCATCTTTTTTCGCTCCCTTTCGCAGTTTTTAAGCTCTCATCCTAACTTAAAAAAAAAAAAAGGAAAGAAAAGAAAAAAAAAGAATCACAGGGCTGGAGCTGGCATGTAACTCTTTATGTCAGAGGAGCCTCAACTTCTCTGCATTTGTGTCTCTTTATCTGTATAGTGGGCATAATAATGCCTGTCTCAACTATGAAACAAGAACATGTGACTAGCAAGTGGGAGGACATGTGCAAAAATTAACCTCTTCAGTGGCATCGTCACTATCTCTCCTCTCAACTCTCTCCTCAACTAGGTATAAGACTAGTTGCATGCCTCCAGGACCCATGTCTTTACATACTTTTCTATGGCCGCATCCTCTTACTTGCCCACCCTGTAAATATTACTTTGTCTGCGCTGCCATCCCATTTTATTTTTTCTATTTCTCTCCTGTTTTTAGTTCAAATGAATTAATAGCTTATCAGTATGTACAGTCTATTTATCAATAATTTTTTAAAGCCACATATAATTCCATTCCTGTGTGAAATTAAAATGGCTATTCTAATTCTTTCTTAAATTGGAACCATGTGAAATTTTCTTTAAAACCTATTAATCATATTTACATCATTTTTTTTAAATTAAGCTTTCTTATTAATCATATTTACAAATAGGAAAGCTTGATTTTAATATTCTTATATATTCACTATAGTTACTGATTTCCTCTTTGCTCTAACTGCCGTCTTTTGAAATTGCCCCTAAAAAAACACCTTTAGTGTTTATAGACATAGAGTAGGATAAGTAGAACTAGTTCCCCAAACTCCTAAAAATTTCTGTAGGAAACATATTTCCTTCACACTGTCCACACCAACTCAGTACTATGAAAACATTTTTTTTCCTTTCATCTCTACAATGTGAAGAAAAAATAAAAAATAAAAGTTTGGTTCCCACATTACTTCAAGAATATAATATTTTGTTAGATAAGGATCCCAAAATACTTCCTACAGCATAGCCCCTACTGTTCCTTGTTTAGTCCAGACTATTGTTTTAAAGACAGCAAATTAAACAAAGCTATTGGTGACACTGGACTGGAGTTCTCTGATGCAAAATTATAGATCTCAGGAGATATTTCAAATATGTCTTACCTAGTTGCTATTTATCATCAAACATACCCAAATGTTTGTAGTGTGTGAATATTTTAAAACAAACCTAGCATAGTGTCTGAGTACAGAGTTAAGTCAATAGTTTGCAAACATCCCTTTGTTTCTTTATATGCATTTAGCTACTGCTATACCTTTTTCAATGAATGAAGCAGACCTGAGCACACACAATAAAAGAAAGCAAAAATTACCAGGTTTGGACTTCACTTCCCAGCTGGAAAGATTCTGTTGAGGCTGCCAGCAGGGGATCTTGCGTATTAATACCCTACCTGGAAGAGCTGACATGTTGGAAATGAGATTAACACCTTCCTGTTTTTACATTAACTAAGGCTAAAGTGTCATTTGCCTTATCAGGAGAAAAAATTTAATACTGAAATGATGGGGTTGCAAACAAGGTATGGTTTTAAGAAAATGTTAAAATATGAGGTAGGGTTTTTGTGGTGGTGGTGGTGATCCTTTCAAGATAAATACCTGTACAAATAAAAGCCAAAACTATCAGGACAGCTCAAAAGCTGAACATAAACACATGTAGCACAACAACCCCTTTTCAGGCCAATGCTAATTGACACAGTAAATAACTTGTCAGACTGCTTAAAAAATAAAAATAAATGAATACACTATGTCAAAGAGTACTGATGCTTAGGTATTTGTTGCCAATTCCAGACTAGCCTAGAAACAGAAGAGCTAATATAAATGATTTATTCATTCAGATATAAGATAGCACTTTTTAATTCTCTCACTTCACAATTCATCTAGTTACATATTTACTAAAGATGAGCATTTAGATGAAAAAAATATTAAAAATTCTAATGTGAGGAAGCCTCAAAATCATTGTCATGTATAAGTGGGAATGAGGTGGGAGAAGTGGGCCAGGAGTGGCTTGACATCTCCCTCATCCAGACATGCTCAAAACAGGTAGTGGTGGCCTTTTCTCAGGCTCAGAAGGCTGAGATATCATCCATACATATATCATCTTCAGTGGACAGAGTCACTCTGTTGTGCCAGGCCCTGTTGTAGGAGTGATAGAGAAACCAGTAAGGACAGATAAGTTCTTTGTGCTCCAGGCCTCCTGGTCTGGGTGCAGACAGACATCAACAGTGGCTAGAATACAAGTGGGTGAGAGAGGAAAGACATCAACATCCTCACTAGGAGCCCTGCGGAAGGGAGAATAACTCTTCTGGGAGGATCTGGGAAAATTTCCTAGAGGAGATGTGGTGTAAGTTGGATCCCACAGAACGGGTAGGGTTTTAACAGGTGGGAAGGAAAAATGGTGGAGAGGACTTTCTAGGGAGAATGGACCAATTCATCATATTTTGACACCACAATCACATAGAGAATTATGGTGAAATAGACACCCAAAATGTATCAGTGAAAAATATGTTGTTATGGAGATTATATTCAGTAATCCACTTTTTTTCTTTTTCTTTTCCTTTTTTTTTTTTTTTTTTTTTTGAGATGGTGTCTCGCTCTGTCGCCCAGGCTGGAGAGCAGTGGCGTGATCTCCGCTCACTGCAACCTCTGCCTCCTGGATTCAAGCCATTCTCCTGCCTCAGCCTCCCGAGTAGCTGGGACTACAGGCGCTCACCACCATGCCCAGCTAATTTTTGTATTTTTAGTAGAGACGGGGCTTCACCATGTTGGCCAGCATGGTCTCGATCTCTTGACCTCATGATCCAACCGCCTCAGCCTCCCAAAGTGCTGGGATTACAGGCTTGAGCAGCTGCTCCCAGCGAGTAATCTACTTTAAAAAAAAAACTATACATATATACTGAATATACAAGTGATGAGAAAGAGGAATAAAATCGGCCTTTATTCTGCTTGCTAAATGTCTACTATTCGAGTTTTAAGAATAACACACACTGGCAGCTATTGTTTCTATTCATTTCAGAGCTTCTAATTGCTGCTATGGGGTCTCAATGAGAAAGAAGGCAAGTTGGGAGGAGGCAATGAAAATGCATGAGATTTTCAGGAATGCCAACAATGTGAAGTTGGAATCCTACTCTGACTACTTTCATTCATTCTTCCAAAGGTGACAGTGGTCCGTTGTGTTCAAAAGGAGCTGGAAGAGGAAAAGCAGTTTTAAGGTAGCACAAGGGAAGGCAACTTGATGCCTCCCTAAGGAGAAACCACATGGGCTGTGCTGGTGGAGAGGATAATAATAGCAATAATAAAAATAAAAAAGAATGTAGAGGTGGGGTGGCAAGTGTGGGGAAGGAGTCCTGATAACTTGGAATGAGGTGGGAGGAAGAGGTGGAGGTAACCTTTGCAGGTATTTAAGGAGCATTTGTAAGGGATGCAAAAATAAGGACAACTGAAGCTGTGAGGCGGGATACAGGAACACATCCAGTGAGCTCCCAGGAATAATGGAGAGCACACATTGCATCATCAGGATCACTGAGACCCGAATCCTCTGGGGAAGTCATGTCTTTTTTGTACTAGATGTTTTGAAGCTTGAGCTGGGGCGGGGGGTGAGGCGGGGAGAGTGAAAGAGGAGGGGAAAATCACTGGGAAAAATTAAGCAGTCTGAAAGGAGGGTAAGATTATGAAGATAAATGTTTACATCTCTGCTGCATTGTATCTCTTGAAATGAAACTGTTTTTGAATAGTGCTGCATCTGTACTGTAAGAATGTGGGCATTGTGAACAAATTGACTGCCTCAGATGATTTGACACATTTTGATTTCTGCTTAGGAAAATATCTGTTAATCCTATTAGATAGAGAAGGAGAGGGTCCTGAGCAGGAATGCAAAAGATCAAATCCTTCCCCGTCTTGTGCACACTCTCCCAATGCCAAGGTATTAAAGTCTCAGCTATTTCCAAAGACCCGGTGCCTCATCCCTGACCTGCTTGGCATTACATCAAAATCCCTTCTTCTCCACCTTCCCATCCTTGCCTGGCACTAGCTAAAATCATGACAAAAGTGGTTGGCTGCCCTCTTTCTCTGGCAAGCTAAAGCAGAAAAGAGATCTTATTTTATGCGTTCCTCTTCATGTAATTTTGCTTCCTTTCTTCCATCCTTCTTCCTATTCTTTTCTTCCTTCTGCCTCTCCCCCCCCACCCGCCTTTTTTTTTTTTTGTCTTCTTTATGTGGTTTGCTGTTTGCTAATATCCAACTCCAGACCATTCTTTGTGTTTGGCAAAGGAAGCAGTTTTATTGTTTGGTAACTCCAGGGGGGATATAGTGTCTATGATGTTGTCTAGGCCAAACCTCCCCCAGGAAGGTTAACTACCTCTACCCTACTCTCAAAAGGGAAAGGATGGCAACCACACACTTGAGCACCAGCCATTCTCTTTCGTGAGAAAGTGGATCTGTTCCTGCCCAGAAGTACTTTTTCTTTCCACAATGGTGTAACTCAATGTTGCAATGCAATTAATTTACTGAGATCAGGACCAGTTATCTGGAATTTGAATCTATAGAGTGCACATTAGGAATAAGGGCAACAGAAGACAATTTTTTTTCCTAACGACTTTCTGAGAAAAGGTTCTTCTTGGAGCAACACCCAAGTCTGATCAAAGGCTCTGTTCGTCTGTCTCAAGAGCCAACGCTGAAGCCCAGCATGGAGCTAAAAATATGCACTCACAGTCCTAGAAAATTGTATTCATTAAACTCTACCTACAGGTCCTCACCCAGAATCTGCTCTATGCCAAAGCAGCGTGCTGCTGTTAATCCTCCTTTATAGATTAGGCAGTAAAATAAAGAGGGTGGGGCTGAAATGCAGGGGAAGTCTGCACACGTGTTTGGAAAAGAAGAAAAGGAAAAGCACAGGGAATTCTTGTTCTCTCCTTCATGTTCCGAGTTGCCAGGGTTGTCCAGACACCACCGAGAGACACAGGGCTTTTTAGCGTTCACTGTATTTTCACTTCCACCGGGTAAGTGCTACATGTAAAATGGAAATTTAGAGACAAGATCAAATAAATGCCTTTCAAACTGTGGCACACTGTTATTTTTGGATCCCCTCCTTCTTTGTGTGTTAAGAAGGAAATAATAATAATCATAGCTGACATTATTTAGCACTTACTATGTGCCAAGCACTGTGGTAAGTTGTTATTTACATATTCTCATTTCATTCTTTAAGATCTCTGAGCTAGGTGCTTGTGTTGCTACCATTTTGCAGATGATGACATTACAGTTTAGAAAGGCAAAGTAACTTGAGCAAGTAAGTGGCAAAGCTGGGATTTGAACCCCAAGCTTCCAAAGCCTTACTCTTAACGTCTATGCCACAAATATGCCATCTCTAAATACTTCCCTTAAAAGTACGTTTTTTGGTTTTCATTTATGATTTTGGTGACTGCTCCTTAATAACAGTTCCACTATTATCTTAATGTTTACCACTTTCTGCAATCAAGTAATAGGGTTCCTTGGAAGCCGGAAGTGTGTTCTTCCTCACCTTTGTATCCCCTGCAGCTCTTAAAGCAAAGTATCTTGCACAGAATAGGAGCTAAATAATTATTTGTTGAAATGCACTTTACATTATCTCTGTATCTAAATAAAACCCATCTAAACAAGTCCACTTCCCAAACATTGGAGTTTTCCTCCTCCTTGTAGCCATCCCTTTCTCCTTGTTTTGTTTTCGAAAGGTTGATTTTGAACTGGAGGGACATTGCAGTTGTCTTCTCACTTAGCGGGATTTGAAAGTGAGAGTCTGTGTAGTGTTTTAGCCTGCCCTCAGCAATCAGGCCTCACACTCGCGAGGCTCTGATTGTAGGAGTTGCCTTATTTGCATTGATGAGGATGAGCCAGCTGCTAGAGCATACAGAACTGCACCTGACACAATCACCGAGTTCAGGATTAGCACGGGGAATCAGGAATCCACTGCGCTGGCTGCGTGGCAATCTCAGCCCTACATTAGAGTCACTCATGCAAAATGACCCAAATTTGCAATGAGCACAATTAGCAATCCAAAGATGCATGTTAATTTGGGGGCCTGATATTTTCTTACATTTCCCTAAATTAAAAATAATAAATACACTCTTTCCTAGACAAGTCTGGGCATGAAAACAATTCAGGGGATTATGAGTTTGTAAAAAATGTGCAAACCCCAGAAAATGTGGATTTCTTTGGGTAACTAGCCTCTGCCCACACACCCCCCCCCAAAGTATTAAGTCTGGCATCAAGTAGGGTAAGAGCTTTGTGGTATCATGCCCCTTTTTCAATCAGTAGAAAACAACTATTTACAAGGATAAAAATAATTATAGCTATAATAGGCAGAAAAGAAAAATTTAAGCATTAAAGAAAGGATTTGATATTTTAGATTATATACTAATATTTCTGAGACTATGTTTGGGTCACACATAACCACAGATATACTCAACTGTTTCAGAATTTACTAAAAGTACAAGAGATTGTGTTGAATTTTTATTAAACAGAGTTTATAAATCAAATTGAACATTCTCCAACTCTGGGCTGTGTTTCCATATGTTTGCAGTCTATAGGTATTGAAATGCTCACCTATACTTTAGGAAAAAACAAACCACAACATTTTGCAAAGATTGAATAAATGATCATTGGAAGCAAAAGCATGCAGTTCAAAAGCTAAACCTCCCATTGGAGAACAGAAAATTTAATGAGCTTTTAATGGAATGCAATGCTCAGAGTAGTAAATTATTTGTTAGTTGACGATGCAATCAGCATGCTGATTAAGGTTGCTTGGTTTTTTACTAAACATTAACTGAATGAAAACGGGTAGTCCTTGTTCTGCTTGGGGGGCTTTAAGGAAGCAAATGGACTTTCAGAACAGAGATTGTCAATAAAGGTGAGTGCACTCCAGGTGTCATTTGAATATGATGATAAAATACTAGTGATAAATATTTAAAAGCATTTTAAATCCACAATGTTCGCCTAGGGTATTATGGACTCTGTTTAAAGAAACAGTGGGCCTTAGCAGGCCTAACAACAATCCCTCTATCTCTCTCTAGAAACAAATATCTAGATCTGCTTTCTTTTATTGCAAAAGAAAAAAGAGGGGTGGGTATGCTTTGAAAATATGAACCAGCATGGTTGCAGAGACCAGGAACGTTTGGGAGTTTGGAATGCAAACCTAAAAAGAGACAAAAAGGACAAAAATCAAAACAAAGAAAAAATATTCTGACAGCAAATAAAAGAAACATCTGTTTCTCTGGATAGATTAAGATAAAAATTTAATTAAGCAGTTTCAATATTCCAATGTTTAAAAATAATTGCTATTAGAATATATATATTTAAATTTATAAATGATGGCATTCTGAGGGCAAGAAGTATTGTGATATGGAGTTATATTCTGTCTAATTTAGAGGGTCTGAAAAGGAACAAAGAAAAAGAACAAAACTTGGAAATACCTTATATAATGCTTATTTTTGTTGTTAGATTGTTAATACAGAATTTATTTTAAAAATCATTTACTATATATTAATCGATATGTACATTAGTCATAAATTATTGATTTTGAGAGAGATTTTGTTACTGTTTAAATTGCCAGATTTATTTCTCTCCCAAAAGAGGGGTTTTTTGTTTGTTTTTCTCCCTACCAATTGAAGAATTGTGGGTTTGTAGGTTAATTTTCTTTGAACAGCTACAAAGTTCTTTTTCTATAAATCCCAATTAGTTTCATCATCGGTGATTCTCTGGCAATGATCAGGTACCCTTAAAATCCGATAAATAACTACCTCTCACTTTTAACTATTCCTGTTTATGACCCAAGAGGTTAAAAGCCTTTGACTGGCATTTGACTTCTGACCTCATATAAATGTTATCTTATCAGTTCCTGCTTGTTAACTTGTATTGAGTGCTTGTCCCTGATGGCTTTTAGATAAAGGGTTGTGGGGTTTTTCCTTTTTTTTTCTTTTTAATATATTTCCTATAGGAACTAAACCATTTGCTTTGTTCTTTGCCTAGTGCAGTCAAATCTGCTCAGTAACCTGCTATAAATCTATTAGAAGGAGCCAAATGTGCTTTTATTTATTTCCTACATTATTTTTAGTTTAGCTTTATGGGTGGAATTTTATGATAAAATATATTTATTATAATTAATAGTATTAATTACTAGTGATCTTAATCTTTTAACATGTTTGTCAGGAAGATAGTTAGCTTCGTATTTTCTCTTTTTAAAAAAGATATTAAAAATTAAAAAAAATTTAGCTTTGCATTTTGCACCAGCATGAGATGAGTTAGAGAGATAATTTATGGAAATCTTGTCTCCCCAGACTTGGAAGTCTGGCTAATGAGAGAGTCATCAGTAAGATATATCTTTTTTAAAACATCGAATCCAGACCATGAACAGTGCATTTTCTAACCTTTGGGGAGAAAGGTGGTGGCCTGGCGCCTTCCTTTGCCCTTCTGTTCTAAGAATTAAGAAGGATTTTGGCCTTTTATTCCATTTGCAGCTGTGTGTGTTGTTCACACATTCAAGTGTGTATGTGTGTGAGTCTAGTCACTATGTACAAACCTAAATACATTTGAATGTTTGCATTTTAATCTCTTTCCATACCTCGATGGCATCATGAGGGTATTCTAGGCAGATGTGGGTGCCTCAGAGGCTGCCTCATTTGCAAATGACCTACAATGTGATTTCTACACAAAATATTACATTAATTTTCATGTGGAAAACAGGCAGTAAGGAGGGGGAAGAAGGAAGAGGCAGCCATCTTGGAGTCGTTTTGCCTTTTAGCCTCTTTCTTTCGCCTCCTAAGGCTCGACAGTCAGAATATTATCTTTATTTTTAATTAGCCCTCAACATAAAGCAAGAGGCATATACAAGAGACCTTTGTATTCATGTTTAGAGTAGAAGAAAAGTTGTAACCTCTTTGGACTTTAAATAATAACTGCTACTATAACAAAGCTACACCTATTATTCTCTAACCTTCTAAATAAATATACATATAAATGAAGCATATGCCACAGCTTGTAAGAGACCTGTATAAAACTTATTAAGGGAAACAAATGTCTATTTGGCCCATTCATTTACCACTATCTAAAGAATTAATATGTCAGTAAAGTTATCTGCCCTTCCTCCTCCCCATTCTTTCTTTTCTCCCCAAACACACACTCACATGCACGCACATAAACACGCGCATTCAGACACCCCCACTATGGAGAAATGGCAACCCTGGAAACTTTTTTAAAAATGGGAATTCCCTTTCTCTTAGATCATAGTTATTTAAGAAAGAGAGAGAGAGAGAAACAAAAACAGCTTTTACGTTTTATTTTATTTAAATTTTCTGTGTGTGGAGAGCTGCTATGGCTCCATAATGTCCCAACCCTGCTTTCATCATGCTCATATTCTGGTGACACACAGGTTTAATGCAATTTGTCCTAACTTTTCATTTCGACCATTGCTTTTCTCAAAGTGGTCAGAGTTTAAAGACTGCAAAAGCAGAGGGAAAAGAAATACCACGGCAGGGGGAAAAAACAAACCAACCCCCAAACTGGTGCTGGTATTCAGTGCATTGACACATTCTCAAATGTTTTCTCTGTAGTTATAACACAAAAGCGCTTTCTTCCCTGTTTTGATGTGTTAAAGACGGAAAGAGAGAGGACACTTCGAAGTGGTAAAATAAGTATTTGGAAAGCACAGGGAATGTATTTCTCTTTTGAATGTCCAGAATGTGTCAATAACGTGTAGATACTCTACAATTTAATATTAATTAAATTTTTAAAAATGGAAAAGAGATGAAAAGTTAAATTTAGGCACATTGTCTCTCATGTGCCAAACTTTTAGCTATCAATGTTGCCTTCTGTTTTGTGTAATTAGAAGTGCATCCAAAGCCAGTCACTTTACTGTCTATAAAACAAGGATAACAAGGATGCTAAGTCCCCCTGAGAAGGGTGTGAGTGGATCAATAATACATTATTGTCTAATTTTGACATTTGGCAGAAGAAACTTTTACTCCTGTAATGTCAGTAATCTGAACTAATTTTCCTAGGCAATATTATTTGCAGATTGTCTTACTGAGTGAAACAAATAAGAATTTGAAAGACAAAGATGACCTGGTTCGTAAACACTGGCTCCTATCTAAGGACCAAATTCTCTGAGTTGAATCCCAGAGTCCTTTACAATTGTACTGGTACCCTGGCTTTTTAAAAAAATTTTAAAATGTTAAGCTAGATGATTTCAAAACTGATGAAAGTTATGCCACCATTCTTATTTATATCTAATTCACGTTTTAATAGTCATAAGTTTTAGTATACCTAGAGTACAAAGAAGTGTTTACTTAAACCAGTTTCTATACCAGTAGAAACTAACTGCCCCAGAATATTTTTGATGTAATTATTTTAAATCATTGTAATTAGAAGAACAATAAGATGACGAGAAATCAAGGCCCTCGGGTTTTCTGTATGGCTGTATCATCTAGCTTCATAAAGTTACTTAACGATGTATTTTAAAATATTGTTTATATGAATGTAAACTTACCCTAATTATATACTAAGAAATGTAGTCCATTTGATTTCTTCCCATTCCTGGCCTCAAAAATCAAACCTGCTCTGTTTGGAAAAAGCTGAGGCTTCTGTGATATCATGGACCTTTTTATATTTCAGCAAGAAAGTGGAGGTCATGGAGTCATAAATATCAAAATTTTCAGGACCCAAGTTATTGCTGTAAGGTTTTATCCTTTCCTTTGTGAAGGCTGATGCAGATGGATTTCTAATTTCCTTTGGTTTCTGTCTTCTTGTCTGTGTGTTTTCTTTATTTGTATAAATTGCATTGTCCTTTCTATAAGAATGTTTGAGCACACTCTCCCTGATAGATTCTCATTCTCACTCCCCTCAGCTTGTTTGAGGTTTAGAATGGGGGTGCTTTTCCTTATTTTAAAAGCTTTGCAATTTAGACTCCGAGAGCCAGGACTGGTTTTCTATCCATCGGGACCTGCTCAAAGGTCACACTCAAGATCATAAGCCATGTTCACATCCTTCTTATGGGAAAATGATAAAATAATATCCACAGGCATCTGATACTAGGGGCATGGCCTGGACACACACCTTGCCCTCTTCCCCTTGGCCTTGTCTGCCTTGAAGAATGAATATATCCATCCCCAAAGTTGATGCTTCGAAGTGACCAGTCAGATGCTAGCAGGTCAGCTGGCTATCCTCTTGGATAGAGGGTCCATAAATTAAAGAAATGTTGGTGTGGTTGAAAGAGGAAGGTAGTCCAGCCCAAGGGAAGTCACGTAAATCTCTCCTGGAGCTTTGTTCCCAGTAGGGAGTTGGGGTGAGAGTTGGGGTAGCTCGGGGCTGTGGGCTGTTATTAATGCCCTGGCCCTCCTGCAGTGGGTGCTAACTTGTTGTGCATGAGAGCTGCCACCATCCTTCCCAAACATCGGGCGCTTGGAAAAGTCAAGCACAGTTGAGCCCTGATTTTCATTTAATAGTCAAAACCAAGATGCATTTGGGCTATGATGATAGGACAGCTCCCTTGAAAAGATTATTTGAACTACAAAGGCATTCATTTAGGGCTAGCAATGTTGCAAAAGGGCCCGCTAGAAATTAGCAGCCTGTCCTGGTATTTGGAGAGCAAGAGTGACAACTTATTGGAAGTTCTCAAGGAATCATTTATATTTCACACTCCACTAGGCAGCTGATTTGAGATTGTCTGTTAGCATAACAAAGGCTCTGAGCCTGTGAACTTCAGAAACCTTTCGACCTCTTAGCTGCTGGCATGAATAGCCCCCAGTCCTGCCTATAGAGATCTCCCAAAGCTCCCCTGTTCGTGGCTAAATTGTTAATCAGGGTAATTTAATATAGTTTTCAATATGCCTCATCTCTTATTGGGAAAGGTATTCACAGCTTCCCTACCCCTGAAAAAAAAAGTTCTTTTATTCAAGTGTGAGAGGGGCAGCTGCAGACAGACCCCCATCCCTTGCTTCTCCCCCCACTCCTTCACAGCAGCAATGTTCTGAGCAACAACCATAGAGAAGGGCCAGAAAGAGAAACTCAGAACGACGATCCGATCCCCTGGCATGCACTCCACCCTGAACCTGAAACTTCAGCCTATTTATGCTGGGAACCGCCAAACAAAAACCCAAGGCTCGGCCATAACTGAAACCTCAGAGTCACACACACACACACACACACACACACACACACACACACACACACACGCCACACCTCCTTCTCCAACCTCCCTTCACCAACACCCTTCCCCTCCCCCCTCATCTCCCAACTAAGCTTCTCTTGTGGTTCTGGACAAAACGCGCCAGACCCCAAGGCCTGCTAATTTTCATTTCTCTCACTCTGTCCAGAGAGCCCACACCGTCCTGCACGCTCCTTCACACAGTCACACTCGGCCTGGCCCCTGCATCCACTCCCGGTGTCATATACACTTGCTCTCGTCTGCTCCCTCTCACACTATCAATTCACATGCACATTAGTTAGCTGAAAAGAGCCGGAGCACAAATATATTCATTTTAATCCAGTTAAGACCTAAGAGGTCTCACAGGATATTATTCAATAGTTTGAAAACTAAGTATAAAACTCAGATTTTGCTACGCTGTTTCATCTCACAGAGGCCTACAGTATGCCTTTCTTTCACTTTATACCATGCATGTATTCTAAAAAAGTAAAATAAAACCGAATTAAAAAAAAAACAATCACAAGCAAAATACCCAGCTTCAGGCAGGCACTATGCTCAAATATTATTATCTTTTTAATGACTGTTTCTAGTACTCATGTGCACATCAGAATAGCAATTTTATACAAAGAAGGAAAAAGTACGAAGTCACTAATTACATTTTTAAAAATTAAAAATAAAAGGATACAATCTCTTAAACTTATTTTCTCTTTCTTTTCCACGTGAGCGTTTTAAGGCATCTCTAAAGCATATCTGAGTGTTTCTGGGTTCCTTTGGTGGTGGTTTTCTGTGTAATTGGTGCTCTGTCTTTGTGCGAGTTTAGGTTCTGTGTGTTGCTTCTTTCTGGAACAGCCATTTCTCGCTTGTGCCCCGTTTTGGTTAATGTGTTTGTCTCTCAGCCTCCTGAAGTTGGATAAAGGCAGGATGTAGTGCCTGAAGTATTTTCTTTGATTTTTCTCTAGTTAGAGTAGTCCCTGATGGGGGTTGGGAGATTTCTTCACTCACTTGGGTTCCTAATCTAGAATCTCAAAACTGCTGGGAGGTGGGAGACCAATTTCTATTTACAGCATCAAGGAAAGGATTATTAAACCTCCAAAATCAGAAGTACAAACATAGATTTACACTTAATAAAACAAGACAAAACAAACAGCCTAGCTTCTTTCCCAAAATAATCTTTTTTGGAATTAAAAAAAAAATTAAGAAATAGGTTTACTGCCCAATTTTAACATCTAAACAATGCCCAGAGGTGACATGTTAAAATAGAAAATAAAATAAATGTATCTGGTGGTTATATTATATGGTAATCCTAAAGACTGCATTTTCCTTTAAAAAAAAAAAAAAAGGAATCTGACAGTTTTAATTTCAACGTTGAGGAAGTTTTTAGATTATAAATGTTTTTGCCAATAATCTGTGTTTTATTCATGTTAATAATGTGCTTTTTGGTTTATTGTATTTTGTAAGTAGTGATTTTCATTTTCCCAGTGTTTTAAACCAAAATATTTTTAAAATATTAATTGATAGTTATCGTAAATTGATGGGTAAATATGGCTGGTTTCTTTTTTAAAAAGCCAAAAATATGAAGTTGTTCATATATAAATATCACAAATTCAACTTTCGGAAAATGTTTAGAGTAAAAAAATTATGACCTTAAGCCCAAGAAAGAAAAAATACACAATTTGCATTTTTTTCAATGCTTTTGCTTAACATTTTTTTCATTAGGTTTTTTCCTCATTAGAACTTATGATCCATGTCGATCATTACACTTTCACATCTCTGATTTCTGTTAAATTTTCTGACAGAGGCTAATAAATATAAAAGAGTAAAAAGGCCTATTTGCTTTCATCTAAGGTGCTCAGTATTTTCAGGTTGTTTGTATCTGCATTGAAATCTATTCCATGTTCTTAATTTAAATTATTAAAATTTGACCGAAATTAATTCTATTTGGATCTAAGATGTAACCGAGGTTTTTTTTTTTTTTTTCAGGGAATTAAGCAATGTGATTTTGCTAAATTATAACGTTTTCTTTGGCTTGAGCCATCTAACACCCTCTCCAACATGGCACAGTTTGGGCTTCATATTTGTGGAACAAGAAGGGTTGGGGGGAGAAGGATGTATATTTGGAATGGTGTTTGACAGGGAGAATGAACGCAGACACCAGAACAATTATATTACAATCCCGTTGGGAATGCCAGCACCAAATTTAGCCAGACTGATGGGGTACTGTCTAGACGGTCCCTTTTGTGTATCAGCTGTTTTTTCCCTGCTTTATTGCACTGCCTGAATGTGTGAGTTGAACATGCATATGGATCCCAAGCATAACCATTCCTGCAACCATACATTGCTATTAAACTTCCTCTCATTTGGCTAGGAATCAAAGGTTGTGTATTCCTACTATATTCCCTTTACAATATTTTGTAATTAAAATGCAGCTTCCAGATTAGTGGCTTAACAAAGGTCATAAGACAAAGTAGAAGGTGCCTAGGCTCTCTTTCTTTATATGAAAAAAAAAGTGTACAAATGTACTAGGTAAACATTTCTATCTTCTCAAACATGTCCACCTCTTTTCTATACAAGTAAAAAGAAGCCAGAAAGAAAGGAATTAAAACAATGAGAGGAAAGAGGCACAGTACATGTAAATTACCGCCTTTCCTTTTGAAAAGGGCAAAGGATAGAAAGAAAGAATATTTATTTAATGTTTGCAGTGTAATTAATGGCAGTGTGTGTGGTTTTCCTTTTTTTTCTTTCCCCTCTTTATTTGGTAAACCAAATGGAGTTCAGTAATCAGTTCTTGTGAAGTCTTAGAAATGGATTTTCAAACTCTTTTAAATACACACTTACACAATTGCTTTTGTGTTGTTGAGCATATAGGAAATCCTAGAGACATCTCAGATCTGGGCAACTGTCAGGATTTTGTTTTGTTTGTCAAGATGGTGCAGGAAGGGTAGGGCTTACTTATATACGAATACAGTAGCCACATAAAACATTCATTGTTCAAAGGAGCAGAAATGCACCCCTAAATAGGAAGCACACTCCATGGGTGATAGGTACTAAGGTTGGATGCCTTTGCTAACAACCAAGAATTTGAAACGAACTCAAATTCATTATTCCAATTAGAAGGTGAGAAATAGAATAATGCCTTAATGTTAATAAATGTAGGTGTCAGATCCGCCTCTTTCTGTAAAAGTTTATCAACAACTTTTGTCTTCAGTCACCAAAAATTGAAAGATATGAGAAATTGGAATTCCACAGGATGTAAGTCATTATAAATAAAATTATTGTCTTGTAGTAGTATCTAAAATGAATCCACTCTTTCAGGAAACTGGATCCCACTTTTCACAGCACAAATAACTTTTGTTAATATGTACACACAAACTTTGTTTGGAAAAGGAATTCTACTTTCCATTTGCTGAAATTGTTTTCCCTTAGTAAAGAGAGGAGGCAAAAGTTTTGCCATAAAGAAAAAAAATCAAGGTTAAAAGTGATAAAAAAAATTTGTACAGTTACATCCTTGTTTCATGCATTAAATTTTGTCTGACTAAATGATGGAATTTAGATTTTTTAAATAGTAATTTTCTATGCTTTACTGCTGAAATTTAATAACTACCATCTACTATGGACAACGAAGATTTTATTCATATTTTGAGGACTGGATATTGAAGAGAGGTCTGTAGGAAAGATAAAGTAAATTGTAGTCCCAATTTTACTGAACAGGATAAGACAAGAAGTGATCTATTGTTTGGTTTGAAACATTATGTCAGCAAATCCACAATCATAAAATATGACCAGTGACACAGGACTGGGGAAATTCACTGTCTGGAAGAGGGGAGGAGATTGAACAAATGACATTAAACATGGAGACCTTGAGTAGGCACTTGTAGGCATTGGTGTTAGCAATCTCTGAGGCCTAACTTTGGTACTATTAAGAAAAAATATAACCAAAGGCAGGGGCAGAGAGCAAAAGAAACCAAGACTGAGAGAGAAAGCAAGAGGAAAATGGTGGTGGGTGGGTGGGTTGGGGGTGGGTGGCAATGCAGGGGTAGTGAGAGAGAAAGAAAGAAAAGGGGAGCAGAGAATGAATATTCTAAGCATTGTTTTAATCTAAAACAGAGACGCTTCCAGGAGAATGAATTTCAATGGAGCTGAGCCAAAAATAATTATAGAGATTTTCTTGTTTTGTTTTGTGAATGAAGAGCATCTCTTTTCTCTGGAGATGCGAGAGTGAGAAAGAACCAGAGCCAAGAGATTGAAGTGATGCCCCTCTGCCCCTTCACTTCCACACACCACAGTGGCAGACCTTTCTTTCTTCCCTTTTCCAAAAGCTATTGGCACCGAATTGTGCTAGGAAGAGAGGGACGTGGCAGCAGCCCTCAAACTTTAGCTGGTTTTTCTATTCTAACAATAGCTTGTTTACTTGATAAGGCCGAAGTATTGAAATTGGAAGCAAGATTGGGGTTGGTGGGGAGAGGGATACATATTTTAGGTTCTAGAAATAAAATTGAGCTATTTACAACTAAGAATATTCCCCTATTTGAGATACTTGAAACTTCCTTTGGGGTTTGTTTCACCAATTATATTTGTTTCCTTGTTTTTCATCATCAATAGCAAGCTACTAAAGGAAATAAAGTATTCTCTCAATTTTCCTCCATTTTCTCTGTGTTGTAAAATCTTTATCTTGGAACCTTTTTTACAGGGAAAAATTGTCATTTGTTAAAATAGCTTGAGCTATGACTGAGTTGTTGTGAAAGCAATATAATATACTCTTCATGAAAGCAGGAATAAAAGGCTTTATACTAATATGAAATACACAGGATTGGAGGAGAAACCCACTAACATTAATAGACTTTTGTGACAGAGTAATCATAAACAACTCAGAATTAATACCTAAAGACTATTAATTTTCTTAAGTTAAATTGACTCACATAAAAATCACACCAGTAAGTACTGTCAGAGCCTGGATATTCTCTCCAAATCTCTTATTTTAGGTGTTATGTTGTGTTAAAGACCCTGTTGTCATTTTTATCATTCAGAGATATTAATTCTACGAGTAGGTTTAAGGTATCACTTTTGTCTTTGTGTTGTTGCCTGAGTTTGGTTTTTTTAAAATATATTTCAGAAACTTAAGAACCAGTTATTTGCCTCTACATCATATTTCACAACTTGTAAAAATTAACATTTATTCTTATAAATATTTGACCTGCTAAGTTTTAACAGTTTAGTGACCCAGTAGATGAACAGCATAGAGAGTTGTAAATTTAATGGCTTAACACCAAAACAAGCTTGATATGAATTAAAAACAAGAAAAAGTGTTTATGTTATATTTGTAGCCAAGATTATCGATAGGCTTAAGGATAAACCTCTCAGAAAGTAGCAAAACTGGATATATTTTCCTTTAAAAGTTTTACATCTTAAAATTGTTCCTGTTTTTCTGTCAAAGAACTATTAACATATATAGTAGTTAGCAGTAAAGATATATGATTTTATTACGTAGATACATTTTTTTATTTTTTAAAGATGAAAAATGTCTTCATGTACGTGGGACTTTATTTAGGGATTTCCAAACGTGTTCTAAATGTCACTGTGAATATACTGTGTAAATCTGTGAATATGAGCTTTATGAATCCACATTTAATTTAATTAATCATATTGATTCACTTGACATTTTTCTCCTCCTGAATCCCTTCTCCCCACTTTTTTTCATCTCTCTATTAAAAGCATTTCTCTCACAGTGGTAGACTAATTTTTGAAAAGGATTTTACAAAATAAAACTGACAATGGTTTTTGAAGAACTTTTAAAAGCATTCAACTTAGATTTTTTTTAGGAGTGGTTAAATGAGTATTTAAGAATTCAAAGTACTTAATTACACTAATCTTAACATTATATTTAAGAACTCAATCCCCCTAATGAGTAGATCGACTTTTTAAAGAGAACGATTATTAATAATCACTATGCTGTATGCCAAAATAAATGTATGAAATTAGCAACAAATATTTATTTTTCCAAATTTTAAAAGAAAACATTACCTTTTAAAAAGTAAAATAGCTTGCAAAGTAGCAAAAGATTTAATAATATTTTTCCGTTCAAAATCTCAATAGATACAATTTCAGAATTTGTTTGGTTATGCTGTATCATTAAAATTGTCAAGAGAAAATGTTAGTCTGCTAAAACATTTAGAATATGGTATATAATAATTTGTTATTAATGGCAATGTAATATATCACACTAACGTGTATTTACTATCAAGCTCTACAATTGATTAGAAAATGAGGAGATAAAGATAGATTTACAATGGATAAATGTCCCAAAGATATTAATGATAATAACTAAGCAAAGATGAATACAGAGCCTTTGGTATGTGCACCAAGGTTTCTATATTTCACAAGAGTATACAGATATATGTATGCAGGTATGTGCAATATAGATAGATTTGTCATTATTTTAACATTGATCATCATATAATAAAATGGATTTTTAAAGGTTCTATCTTGACAAATTCTTTTCTACACCCAAATTACTAAACCAGTTTTAGAGTTTAGTAACTCAAATTACTAAACACAGAAAAGTTGCATTTCACTTGAAAGCAACCATGGAAATTGCCCCAAAGGTAGTCTTATTTGTTTGCTCTTTTCATTTTGTAGTGGTATGGAGTCCAGTATATGGCTGTAGGGAGGAGGAAGGAGCAAGAAGCAATTGAAAGGATTAGGATGGAAACTTCCTCGAGCTTCACGGGCTTGTTTGCTGGCCACAGATGCCATTATGGTATACAGATAAGATATGCTTAATATTAAGACTTTAAAAAGAGCCTCCACACTCCTGAAAATTCTGAGGCAAAGCTGAGCCTCTTTCTTCAGACCATACACTTCACTCCCGTTGGCCCAGGAAACCTGGCTAAAGATAGTCTCATCCAGCTCACACGCTTGGGTTTTGTCATTTCATGTCATAACCTCCACATTCTTTAAATGTAGTTTTAAAATGTGTTAAACAGAAATGCTGATATAAGCCTAAATGTAGCTGTACTTGCTGTTTCTGCTGTAACTTCATTCATGGTAGTGGATTTAGTTAAAAGGCCCAGAACAGCCATGCTTAACAGTAAGGAAGCAAAATCCTCTTGGCTTCAATGAGGGTTAGGTGTATGTAAGAGCAGAATGAACACTAGATATTTGAGATAAATACCTTCTGTGGAAATGTACACATTTCATTGATGTCTTCTCTAATGTATAGAAAAATATGCCGCATTAGGAATAAAGCCCCATTTGCTTTTTTTTCCTATATTAAATGCTATCTTATATATCTTGAACACATGGAATATGCAGTAACATTTATGATAGTAATAGCTGACACCAAATAAGAACTGTTAGTGATCCTTGGTGTCTATTTAATCATAATCAAGGACTACCTGGTAAGCATTAAGTGACAATAAAGGGTCTTCTTGCTAAAATATTAGATGAATTGGTAATAGAGAAAATGGTCACTTAGACAGAAAAGTCAACAGAAAATAGCAGTAATTATATGTGCCTTGTACACGAGCATACTGTATTACATTCAATGTACCATTGTACAATGTGCTATTATGAAAAAAAAGCATGGTACCTCTCTTTGGTGATATAGCTGCATTTGGAAGTTTCCCAGAGCACAACATTTAGCTTTTCCAAATGCTTTTTTGGTAGAATTTCCCCTCCCAGTTAAAAACTGGGTTTCATCACACAACTGCATAATTATTTTTCTGCAACTAACTGTAATTACTTGTTTTGTTCATCTCTACTAGTGTAATTCAGTGTTTGCTGTTCTACCTCATAAAATGTATCTGTATTAGAGGCATGTGAAAAGGAGTATTGACCTTATATAATCTATTGCTATATTGGTAGGGGCACACGGCTCTAATTCTTTGTAAAGGGCACAGAAGTGTATATTGCTTTGAGTTTTCCTTTTTGAATGCTATGTGAGTTTTCTGACTAAAGCATAAAATTGGAGGTATCTGAAGACAAGAAACCTCACAACATGGAAATTACTTAGTACACAAAGAGACTTTCTCTCATATAGAGATACAATGGGTAACTGAATAAAAAAAGCTGTTGGAGGGATTTGTTGATAGTGGCATCATAGAAAACTCTGGAATCATTGATTGTGAGATTTGTCAAGCCGGAAAATCAGACACAGATTTTAAATCATTCAAGAATATCTAATCATTTTATGTCATTCACAAAGCTCTCCACAAATAAAAATGAAAATTAAGCCCCTCCTGCCACAGTCTTCTTTTATCTACAACAGTCATTCTCTTTCTGTCTTTTCCTTCCAACTCCTATTTGTCTATCATTCTTTTTTCTTTCAAGTTCTCTTTAATCCTTGCTTTCCCATGTCCCTCCTTAGTCTTACTCACCAGTGGTGCTGATAAAAATAAACAGTCTATTTAAAACAGATGAGTCAAAGCCAAAAAATAAATGACTGGTGTGTGCTTTATTATTATTTTTAAAGTAAAACTACACCTGTGGCATTGTCTTAAAATTTTTTTATAATTTTAAAAACAAGCTACAAAGAAAATGGAGAACTGAAATACTGTTTAATGTCTCTGAATTTATTTGTAAATATACATAATGTTAAATGCAGTGAAGCCCTAGTGAGGCTACTTTTGTGCTTATTGATCCCAGGGTGCAGAAAGAATTAGCTTATCCAGGAAAACTCAAAGTCATAATTAGTCTTGTGAGTTATAATAATCGGGTCTCATCCTGCATTTCTTTCTCATGTGGTACTCCCAGTGGGAGTTCTGCATGAAAAAGGACTACGGGATTGGGCATTAATAATGGTATACTTGTGAAATATGAGCATTTTCCTACGGTGCCAATCAGTAAAATTAGAAATCTGCCCCATCTTGGTCTTATATCCTTCAGTTAAAAGAATATCATCAATAGATTTTTCCAATTCCAAAAAAAAACTCTTAGTTTAAAAAATGCCTCTCAAAATTAGAAAATAAAAATGAGTTTACCCCATAACTATCTTTTACTCTTAGCTTAGTTATAAATATGACTGTAATTAATTTTTGTTTAAAAAATTAGTAACACCGAGTTTTACATAGTTTCTTCAAACAAACAGAAACAAAAGATTAAGAAAAGAATCAATGAAACTCAGTGGAAAACTATCTTCATTCCCAAGGATCTCAGATAAACTTTCAATACTTTTTCCTAATTTGGCTATTCAGGTCTCTCAAACACTGTTGACTGACTAAGCTGACCAAACCAGCCTAAATTAAAGGGGAAAAACAAGTGCACTAGCTTGCAAACCCTAAGACGTTGACGTTTTGTGAAATAGAAATATTCCTTCAAAGAATTACATGAGGAACTGCTAAGTAGGGTTAGAAAAATAGGCTAAATGGAATAATAGTTGTAAACTCATCTAAAGCTCAACACTGCACAGCTTAATAACCCTAAAAATTTAGACAATAGTCCATCGACAAGTGAATAGATAAACAAATCATGGTATAGTCCAATAATGAAATATTACCCAGCAATACAAAAGAATAAACCACTGATACATTTTACAACATGGAAGAATCAACATAATTATTCTGAGTGAAGGTGCTAGACAAAAATGAATACAAATCATTTATGTTACATTCTAGGAAATTCAAACTAATGTATAGGGACAAAAGCACATCAGCAGTTATCATTGGGGAGGGTTAGGAGGCAGGAATTACAAAGAGGCATGAGGAAACTGGGAGGGGTGATAGATGTGTTCTTTATCTTGATTGTGATAATGGCTTCACAGGTGAATACCTAGAGATACATTTAAATTACATAGTTAAATATGAGCAGTTTGTTACATATCAATTTTACCTCAATAAAGCTGTTAAGGCCCAACATGGTGGCTCACATCCATAATCTCAGAATTTTGGGAAGCCAAGGTGGTAGAATTCCTTAAGGGCCAGAGTTTGGGACCAGCCTGGGCAACATAGCAAGACCCCACCTCAAAAAAAAAAAAAAAAAGCCAAGCATAGTGACACATGCCTGTAGTCCTAGCTACTTAGGAGACTAAGGCAGGAGGATCACTTGAGCCCAGGAGTCGAAGGTTACAGTGAGCCACGTTTGTGTCACTGCACTCCAGCCTGGGTGACAGAGTGAGACTTTGTTTCTAAAATAAGTAAATAAAGTTGTTAAATATAAATAGACCAGTTAAAATGGATATAGCAACCAATCAGAATGCATGCTAGCCAGTAACCAAAAATTTCAAACCATAAGTTCCAGAGTTATCTGGGCATCTGGGACCATGCATAGTTGAATATAAAGAATTTGGGGATTCAGACTGCCCTCTTCAACCCCTCGTTGATGTTTATGAACTCTGTTTTAACTTAAAATCTTTTTCCATTTTTTCCTGTTAAAAAAAGATACAGTCTTGAATGAGGTGAGGATCACGTTTTAGATTCTTTCTCTAGCAGTGCTACAAACTGTGTGACTTAACGGCAAGCGACTAAACTAATGTCAGAATATGACCAGACAATTGTTCGAGGCAGAAGTAAATTGAAATATACTTTTTTCTAGAGAAAATAGAATCTCTCCACCAAGCATTTTGACTTTACAATTGTGTGTTTTGTCACAAAATCTCCAAAGATTTTTCTCTTCCCTTTCTTTACCACCACATGTGTGACAAAAACAGAGTGGGGGTGTCCACTGGAGGATGTTGTTAGCCAAACAGAAATTCCCTGAATATATTTTCCTATGGTGGATATCACTATGTAGGCTGATAAATTTCAATTTGTTTCAGCCAAAAATTTATTAAAATCCACAATAAGGTGCAAAAACATCATACTGAGACTATTCTGAAATGAAGCACTAATAACTGATTTACCTAACAAATGTCTTGTTTGGTACAGAGCACATAACTCAGATAACTCCAGGTTGTTGTTTTTATTGTTCTATTTTTTACTTACAACTAAGTTTTTAGGTGCATAACTTGAGCTACATCAGTCCCCATCTTAAGGGAGGAGAAAATAATTTGTAAGAACCTCAGGGAGTAAGCTAAAAGTCAATAAACATATGGGAAAAAAGACTGGAAGCAAATTGAATATATGTGCAAATTGACATTTTACTAAAAGAACATGCTTAGAACTTTGGGTTTATTAAGCATATGTCAGGAAAATCGAAACCAAAATCTATTTAGCAAGTGGAATGTATTTGTGAATGCAGAAATACATGTATTTTACATTACCTGAAAACACATTTTTCCATATTATCATATTATGACTTAAACTTACCCTGATTTTAGAGATATAATATTTAAAATGTGTTGATGAAAACATTTTTATTTAGAGAATTAGGTGTATTTTTGTTTTGTAAAATGTTCATCTTTTTCCCAGGGCCAATCCTCATACCTCATAGTTAGGTTTCTAAGAAAAATGTATCATTGACCTTGGACGTGAACTTCTAACTGGTCTTATGTTGATGTGTAACTAACTCCTGCATGTTAAACCTTTATACAGTAGGTATGGTTATAATCTTTGTTCCGAATGTTTTATCAAAGTGGAAAAAAATGAGAAAGATTCAACTTCTTTTACTTTTCCTTTGTACTTTGCTCATGTCTTCTGTTTTCCTTTTTAGTGTGTTCTTTCCTTTCACCTTCCTTCACTCCTGTCACTTCATTATTTAGCTAATGATTTTTTTTCTTCTATTAATGTTGGTCAGTGACCCAGACATTGTCTTCATTCTGAAGTGAAATTGATTTAGGCAAGTCCCCTCAACTATTTCTTGACTATGCTTAGGATTAAAGAGCTCTTCAGATACATGAACTATTTCTTTTTGTTCAGTATCTGTGATATTGTTTTCTTTTGTTTAATCTCTTTGCTCAGGATTTTAGCTTTAACTAGACACAGTTCAATGACGAAGGAATTCAAAAGACTTTTAAGAGATTCCACCACTGCCACCCCACCTGATTTCTGATGTTCCATATAATCTAATGAAATAAGTACGCCTCCTTTCCCTTCAGACTATGTGAGAAGGGATCCAAAACCAAGCAGTCTGGAAGCCATTACACAGAGAGTTTGCCCTGTGTTTGGCTTCCTGGAACTGGGTACTCCTGCTAGAAAAACTCAAAAGGGCCTTTTGGTATTGAGATGAACATCTCTGTCCAAGCTGATTTCTTTTCTTGGTGGAATCAACTCTTGCTGTTCAGCTGTGACTTCCTGTTCCTGAGATACTCAGCTCAATTAACTTCTCATCCCTCCCCAGCTCCTAATCTGAGGGGAGATACAAATCAGCATCATATTTATTATATGTTATGGCCACATTCTAGATGTCTATATTTCTTATTAGTATATCATTGACAAAAATCTGCCCTACTAATCTCACTAGATTCTCTTTCAGATCTAATGTGATAATTTATGTGAAATCTTTCTGCAAACTATACAGTATGATAAAAATATAAGGTAGTTTTACTGGAAACAACAGAAGACTAGAAGCTGATGTGACATGACAATATCAACCAGGTACATATTTGTTGATTCAGACCCTTCATACTTTTATTAATAGATCCTGACATCACCTTGTTTGTGCAAATACACTTTTTTTTTTTTTTTTTTTTTTTTTAGCTCACAGAGAATCAGATCATTAGGTAGCATCAGTGAGTTGCTCCTTGTGGCATTTTACCATGTTAATATGGAGGTGATGTTGGGATAATTGTCAGCACCGAACCATTTGGATGTAGAGAATATTATAATTTTAAAAATCTTGTCTTCTTAGAAGAAATGTGAAAAAAGTATCTATGGTCAAGACATTTAGATGATATCTTTAACAGGTTTTATCCTCTACTACATTTCCACACACCCACTCTCCCCAAAACCTAGACTCTCTGGCTAGGTGCAATTGCCCTTGCCTGTAATTCCAGCAATTTGGGAGGCTGAGGTACAGGATTGCTTGAGGATAGGGATCGGATACCAGCCTGGGCAACAGAGAGATACCCTGTCTCTACAAAAAAATTAAAACATTAATTGGCCGGGCGCAGTGGCTCATGCCTGTAATCCTAGCACTTTGGGAGGCCGAGGCGGGTGGATCACCTGAGGTCGGGAGTTTGAGACCAGCCTGACCAACATGAAGAAACCCTGTCTCTGCTAAAAATACAAGATTAGCTGGGCATGGTGGCACATGCCTGTAATCCCAGCTACTTGGGAGGCTGAGGCAGGAGAATTGCTTGAACCCAGGAGGCGGAGGTTGCAGTGAGCCGAGATTTCACCATTGCACTCCAGCCTGGGTAACAAGAGCAAAACTCCGTCTCAAAAAAAAAAAAAAAAATTATCTGGGTGTGGTGACACACCTGTAGTCCCAGCTACTTGGGGGGGGCTGAGGCAGGAAGATCCGTTGAGCTCAGGGGCTCAAGGCTGCAGTAAGCTATCATCATGCCACTGCTCTCCAGCCTGGGTGGCAGAATGAGACCTTGTCTCAAAAAAAAAAAAAAAACTTTTCTTTTTCTCTCATGATCCATTAACATAAAGTCACTTTCTATTTCACTATTATAAATAGTTACAAATAGAATGAATTCATTAATTAATGGCTATCATAATCATTACTATTCTTAACTATACAGCATTTCATATAATCTGTTCCATAATTCTTGCATATCTTTATGTTTATTTTGCCGGTATCAGATTGAATTTCTTAAAACTGAAAAAAGCAAGCCCGGCATGGTGGCTCACGCCTGTAATCCCAGCACTTTGGGAGGATGAGGCAGGCGGATCACCTGAGGTCGGGAGTTCAAGACCAGCCTGACCAACATGGAGAAACCCTGCCTCTACTAAAAATACAAAATTAGCCGGGTGTGGTGACACATGCCTGTTATCCCAGCTACTCGGGAAGCTGAGGCAGGAGAATCGCTTGAACTCGGGAGGCAGAGGTTGCAGTGAGCCAAAATCAAGCCGTTACACTCCAGCCTGGGCAACAAGAGCAAGACTAAAAAAAAAAAAGTAAAAATAAAAACAAAACAAAATAAAAACCAACATCAACAACAACAAAAAAATTGAAAAAAACAGAATACAATCTTAGTATTCTATTGTGTACATTTCTTGTATTTATCAACTAAGCAAGGGATGTGGTGACCTGACATTTTTATCTATTCAAGTTTATAACATTTGGATAGACAAAGAACAATTTTATCTACTTTCATTAACATTTTCACAAAAAACTAAGAGAAGGTAGTTTTCAAAGCCTAAGAATTATTTGCAAGAAGTTGATATTGATTGGAAAACAAAACATTATTTTATTTTATTATTATTTTATTTTTCATTTTTGTGGGTACATAGTAGGTATACATATCTCAAAACATTATTTTAATTTATGCCTAAAGAAACTTATTGCTTAGAATCTACCAATTTCCACGTATTTACTTTAGCTAAAATGACATCCTTTGTTATATGCATTATTTACCTGTAACTAATTATTTTTACAGACTGTTTACTACCTAAAGAACAACATATCATGTCAACACTTTGTCTAATACAATGGCAAGCAGCAAGAACAAATTGTACAAAGTCCTGTTTCAAAATAAGCAAAATTATGCTAAGGGGGGGACCAATGTAGCCTAAGCAGATATCAAAGCAGAAACAGATAGTTATATATGAGATAAAGGCAAAGTTCTTTGCCTTAAGATCTCCTAGAGTGAAGTTGAGGTAGAGGCGCTAAAATCGACATATAATTAGACATATATTTTATCTTTTTTCCAGAATAGTTTACTCAATTATTCCCTCCTATTGACCACTTGTGACTCAGTAGAGTCGTCTCTAACTGTGGATACAGTTAAAATATTTTACCCCACTTCTTAAGACCATGTATCTCAAGGAAGAAGCTGCATGACATCTTTCAAGATGCCATTGTAACAGAACCTGCAAGTGTACACCTCGTTTATGAAAAACGGCCTGGATAAAAATAAGATATTCTGCAGAATCCTATAAATCCCTCTACTGCTGCTCCCTGGTTTCTGTCTGTAATTCTGGTTGGTTTCAGTAGTTGCTGATCCTTGGTTCTTGTCCTTGCCTTAGAATTTGGCTTTTTCCTTATGACACTTGGTAGTCACATTTAGCTGCCTTTTATATCCCACCTGAACCAAGGTCCCCTGGCTCTTTGGTAGTACTCTCATTGCCTTCTTCCTGCAGTCTTGTTGTACCTAGTTCCACATTTTGCACTGTCTTGACAGCTGTGTCAGGTGTCTTATCTATTTTAGCATACATGATTGGTCAGTTCAGGAAAATAAGCACTTTATTTTTATACTTAGCTGACCACCTGGGAGGCCAATTAGGAAATTGCTGCATAAAGTAGTCAAAGACTGTGAGATTCAGAACCAAGGTGGTAGCAGCCAGGATGGAGAAATAAAAGGTTTAAGAGCTATTAAAGACAGAATATCAACAGATTTGATGACTGGTTGGGTAAAGGAGCAAAGGACAGGGAAATTCATGGATCATGCTTTATTTCTGGCTCAAAACATTGAGGTGATATGAAGCCATTTATTGAAGTGGTGAACAGAGGAGGAAAAGCAGATTTGGGGTGAGGAAGATGTGATGAATTCAGTCACATAATTGAATCATAGGTGTGTCTGTAAGACATCTAAGTTGTGATGCCTGGTATTTAGCTGAATATTGCGTCTGCAGATCAGGCAAGAATTTTGGCTTGGGATAAACATTTGAGAATAGAGTATTTTTAAAAGGACCTAATGGTCAAAAGTGTTAAAGAAAGTCAAGAAATCACATACAATAAGGAGTAAAACCTGTTGGATTCACCACAAGAGGTTATTGATGAATATGGCAAATGGAGTTTTAGTGATATGGTGGGCGCAGAAGCTAGAATTCAGTGGATGGAGAAATAAATTGGAAAGTAAGGGAACAAAATGTCATACCTTACAATAACACGCAGATTTTTATCTCCTGTCAGAGTTAAGAGCCAGAATTACTTGCATATTTTCTAAAAAATTTAAAATGAGATCTTCTACCTCTCTTCCACATCTATTCTCTATTTTTCCTGTCTAGGTATGTCTGCTGGTGTTTATTTTAAAGAAAAAAGATATACAAAATGTTTAGCACAAAGCTTTACATAAGTGCTCAAATAATGTAACTATTGCCATTTCTAATTATCTAAATCTAATCCACTCCTGAAAACATGTGAGAAGGCAAATTTTTGTGTAACAGAAGCAAATAATTTATATTGTAAATGGGAAAAATAATAATGCATTCTTAGTACATGCAAAAACCCAAACAATTTCTCTAATAATCAATAAAACGCTCTTAAACATTTGTTTAATAATCTACTAAGAATGTATGCATTATAAAAAGCACCTAATACTTGATTATTTAACATTTAATGAACACATTATTGGATACATTTGTGTAAATTATAGACAGCTTCAGATATGAACTGCATTTTCCACCTACACTGCAATTAGAACATGTGTTCTAATATAGACAAACAAGAAGATAATATAATATGTAAAAAATATATATTGACGTAATTTACATAACAAAATAAAAGAGGACTTTTTAAAAAACTGTTACTTTCCTGAGGATTAATGGTGAAGGAGATCTTTTCATTTAATAATACGTACCGCCTTTAAAGAAGGAAAACATGAAGCACCACCCCATCCAGACGATTTTTGAAAAATGAATGCAATGTGTTCAGCATTCTCTTGTACAACTCTCTGGAAATTACATGGAGAATCCTTATAACAGATTTAGATTCAAATGCTAAATGTGGGATAAATGTTCTAAAAAGTCCCTGGTACAATAATGTGCACCTATAGTGTAATCTGAGAGTGCAGTTGTTCTGGGATATGGGCAAATCATAGCAGAGGAGTGGTTCTAAATTGGGGATGATTTTGCCCCCTGCCCTGGGAGAGTGGGCAATGTTTGGGGACATTTTTGGTTGTCACAAAATAGAAGTCAGGGATGCTGCTGAACATCCTACAATGCACAGGACAGTCCCTCACAACAAAGAATAATGCCACCCAAATATTGATAGTCCTGAGGCTCACAAACTCTGAAAGAGAATAACGTTCAAAGGCATGTTCTAAGTAGAGAACAATGATGAAGTAAATTTGTATACAGGACAGGGCCAAGCTAGGGCCTTTAGGATATTCAGAACTGATGTTGGAGAAATAAAGTGCTGGATGGAGGTGCAGTTGGTTACAATTTCATGCAGAGTCCTGAATGTAACATGAAGAATTTAGATTAAAGGCTTTATTTTTATTTTATGTATTATTTATTTATTTTAAGAGACAGGGTCTGACTGTGTCACCCAGGCTAGAGGGCAGCTGGAGTGGGTGTTGCAATCACAGCTCACAGCAGTCTGCAACTCCTAGGCTCAAGCAATCCTCCTGCCTTAGCCTCTGAGTAACTGGGAATACAGGCTTGCCACCACACCCAGCTAATTTTTCAATTTTTTTGTAGAGACAGGATCTCACTATGTTGCCCAGGCTGGTCTCTAGCTCCTGTTCTCAAGTGATCCTCCCACCTTGGCCTCCCAAAGTGCTGGGATTACAGGCATGAGCCACCACACTCAGCTGAGATTGAAGGCTTCAATGAAAAAGAGTGATGTGATGAGAATAAAGTTTGAAGATTTGTAGGCCACTTGAATATGTTCGGGAGAAGAGACACTGGCATCATAAAAATCCATGTGGGGCCGGGCGCAGTGGCTCATGCCTGTAATCCCAGCAGGCGTGGGAGGCTGAGGCGGGTGGATCACCTGACATCAGGAGTTCAATACCAGCCTGGCCAACATGGTGAAACCCTGTCTGTACTAAAAATACCAAAATTAGCCGGGCATTGTGGCGTGCACCTCTAATCCCAGCTACATGGGAGGCTGAGGCAGGAGAATAACTTGAACCCAGGAAGTAGAGGTTGCAGTGAGCCGAGATCGCACCACTGCACTCCAACCTGGGCGACAGAGCAAGACTCCATCTCAAAAAAAAAAAAAGTTTAAAAATCCATTTGGAGTGGGAAAAGAGCAGCATATGCCAGGACTGTCAACAGAAATATAGACAAAGGGTGGAGCTAAACCAATATTTCAGAGAAAACCTCAATTGGAATAAGGAACCAATTGAATATTGCAAAATCAAGGGTTGGAATAAATCTATATTACTAACATAGGGAAATACACTACAGTGGAACTTTTCATCAACAGTATAATAAATACAAGAAAGGGAGCTGGTTTTGGTGGGGAAAACAAGAAAAAATACATTACATTTAGTTTTTACCATGTTATACATCAGGTATGGATGAGACATGCAAGTGCATGAAATAATGTTAATTAGTACAGGAGTTTTTGTCTACGTTTTCTGATTAATTCTTTTTTAAAAGTGCTTGAGTGCTCCTCAGATTATAAGTCAACTGACATAATCTGAGCACTAACTCTGCACAATGTGTCATACATTTTTTACATGCAATCTCCCTTAAATTTCAAGGAATTACTTGGAATTACAAGGAGAATGATCTTACTACTCCCATTTTATTGATAAGAAGACTGAGGCTTAGCAAGGTTAAATGACCAAGGTCCTACAACTACCAAATCAGTGAACTAGACTTTAACCCAATGTCTTCTAGCTCTAAGTCCTGGGCTTTTTACTAAAATAATTTTCTTTCAGTAGTCATGTCGGTTTCAGTTACTTTCACACAGTCTCCTACAACCATGTCTTTATTGATTTTATTACATCACTTCCTCTAGCTATACACTCTCATACACACACACACTTTTTAAATACCTTTTTTGTTCTTTGAAAAGCAATACTTGCTAATGTAGAAATTTGGAAAACACAAAAAAGCACAAGTCAAAAGAATAAAAATCATCACTAATTCTACCACATAGAAATAGCTACTAATAAATATCTCTTAGGTCATGATATAAATTTTTACCATTTTTCTTTTTCTTTTTTTTCTCTGTTGATGGCTTTCTTGATATACAGTGATATTTCCAAAGTAAATCATGAGGAATTAGAAAGAGGATATTAAGGAAAAGCATGGTACACAAGCTAGAGAATTAGCTCTCAAATCCATAAAGAAGAAACTTGTGTGGGTTGGGGGTGGGGAGAGAGAATGGGGAGAGGGTAATTTCTAGAATCTCTTTTTGCCCAAGGATCACTAGGAACTTAATAAATCTTAGTTCATTTGTCATCTTTATGCTCAGCTAATGACAAGATTAAATTGAAGCTACACTTTCCTGAGTGCTTATCATTTGCCAGGCACAGTACTAAGAGCTTTACTCACATTATCTCATTTTATCCCTGCAGCATATTTCCAACTTAGAGAAGAAGAAACTTAGGCTTAAAAAGGTTTTTAAGAACATACCCAAGTTCCACATCTAGTGAGTGGGGAAGTGAGGATTCAGAAACAAATTTGTGTGGCTACGGAGGCAGTATTATTCTTTGCTATGCTGCCTCCTCTTGATGAAGAAATCAGGTGTGAAGTATATAATTCAGGAAAGTGAGTCAGAGAAGAGCTGAAGGAGATCTTGGGATCTCTAGTACAGAACACATTCTCATGGTTTTTAGCCTCAGACTCTCTTTTCTGTTCTTTTGTAGGAGTAGGTGGACATTTGGCGTCCAGGATGTGGTTCCAAGCTTGAGCCATGGGATGGTTTTTATCTATCTTCATCAGAAAGGAGTATGCTAAAGAACACATATGAGATTACTGTGTGTCTGACACATAGTAGGCCCTTAATATTAATTTGCTGAATGCACAAAGAAGGGAACTTCACCAAACTGAAGATCATTTCTCAGGAGTAACTTTAATAACAAGCTGAGGCACAAAATCCCACTAAAGTTTACCAGCTACCTGTTTAGAATGGCTGAATTTTAACAGATGTTGACTGACTCTCTTAGGAACTTAATATTATCTACTACATTTCTTTTTTTTCTTTTTTTTTTTTTTGAGATGGAGTTTCACTTTTGTTTCCCCAGGTGTTAGTGCAATGGCACGATCTTGGCTCACTGCAACCTCCGCCCCCAAGTTCAAGCAATTCTCCTGTCTCAGCCTCCCAAGTAGCTGAGATTATAGGCATGTGCTACCATGCCCAGCTAATTTTGTATTTTTAGTAGATACGGGGTTTCTCTATGTTGGTCAGGTTGGTCTCTAACTCCCGACCTCAGGTGATCCACCTGCCTCAGCCTCCCAAAGTGCTGGGATTACAGGCGTGAGCCACCATGTCCGGCCTACATTTCTTAAAGTCAGAATACTGCTCTTGGAAAAAAAAAAAAGGAAAGAAAAGAATATTACAATAACATTGTGTGATTAGAAGTTGTCACATTTTGGCTGAAATTTAAAATAAATAGAGATAGTCTTTTGTTTTTGAAAAAAATATTTGGGAAACATAGTCTTTGGTTTTCAGTTTTACACTGTTGATGGAGTTGTTATGGAAAAGTAAAGACTTTAAGTGAATAAAGTTTGGGTGCCTTTTCTCAGCTAGTCCTCCAGCTTGGGAATATTCCACCTGTCTGTGGAAACATGCCCTTCCTGTGAAGCTTGATGTTAGCCATTGATTTTACGTGAAGGCCTGTATTAAGGTGAGTGCAGTGGCTTGTGCTTGTAACCCCAGCTACTCCGGAGGCTAAGGTGGAAACATCACTTGAAGCCAGGAGTTTGAGACCAGCCTAGGCAACATAGTAAAACACTGTCTCTACAAAAAATGCTTAAGGATTAGCCAGGTGTGGTGGCATGTGCCTGTAGTCCCAGAAACTTGGGAGGCTGAGGCAGGAGGATTCCTTGAGCCTAGGAGTTTGAGGCTGCAGCAAACTATGATCACTCCACTGCACTCTGGCCTGGGAGACAGAGCGAGACCTTGTCTCTTTAAAAAACAAAAGAAAATTAACAAAATATGAAGGCCTCCATTGGCCTAGTCACTCAAATGTATTTTTATACATAATCATTGGGCACATAGCCTGCATTTATTTTAATAATAAATGTATCAATGCTACTGTTCCCTGAGGACTTCACATAAAGGAAGATATTTATCTCTGGAATTTTAGCCACATTACGATGAAAATAAAATGCAATTAACAAAATATTAATGCAAGTGTATTTGAAGATCAACTGCTTAATGGTTAGGTCTGTATTATTCTCTAACTTCCTGAAAGTCAATACATAGCAGAGGCAATGAGTTAACCAGCCAATCAAAATCACAATATCTATCTACTTGTGAGTCTATTATTAATTCTTTAATAAAATGCATGACTGGATAAGAGTTCATGCTTCCTGGTATTTTAAAAACTTTAGTCAGACTGAGTTGCTACTCTGAAGTCTGAGATTATTTAACATTATTTTTTAACACTATACAACTACTGTAACACTATAGGAAGTAGACAGAATCATGGAACGTTAGAGCAACAAATGACTATCTAGATCCCTTCTCGCCTTTTCCCTTAGAGATGGGAATACTGAAGCCCAGTAAATACAGGAGAGTTGCTCAGTGTCACACAGTTAGTGGTAGAGCTGGGCCTGGAGCCCAGGGCTCCTGATTCCCAGGCCACTGCTCCCCACAACACCAAGTCACAGAATTTCAAGATCCCACCCAGGGTCTGATTTTGCAGATCCTGTGAGGAACTTGCCTTGCAGTCTGTGGACCCAGACTTTTCATAAATGAACCCAGTGTTCATTTATTTTTTTTCTAGACAAGGTAAAGTAGGAATTAAGTAGGTGAAGGCATAAAGGAGCAACTGGAGCTTACATGAACTTGAAATTCTCTCACAATGGCAGATGCCATGGGGATTTTTTGAGACTGCTTTTGGTGAAGGTGAACCACCCATCTCCTACTCAGAAGTGAGTGTCAGAAATGGCTAGCACTAGATTTAATCTTAGGAATTGTCTTTAAGACTCAAGATGGATAGGTTTCCTTGCAGTAACTGCCAAGTAAAATGGAGTATTAAAAATATTGATATCTCAGTTGCCATTATGCTGTTTTATGTTGGCAATAGAAGTAAAAACCAAAAAAAAAAAAAAACAGTGAATTATCCCACTAATTTTCTATTGTTACTTTCAATATGAGTCTGCTTTAATTATTATTTTTATTTCATGCTGGATAATGAAAAGATAATAAACTTTGGTCATTTGTGTAACTCTAGCAGCAAAGGGGAAAGTAAAGTTTTTGAACAGAAGTTTTACTTTGTGTTTAACTATACAAGCTTATGACAAAAAACCACAGACATACAAACAAAACTATGAACAAGTATAGCAGACATAGCTATTCATTTCAGCTTTTAAAACATTCACTTTTACTATATGAGTGGCTACTGGTAGTTATAACATGTTAAAGATGGTCGAGTAATTTTGCAGTATTACCAAAACTGCACCAATCCTCTATTAAAATACAACTACTTAGTCAAGTTGATCCCAGCATTTGCCTTTCAGCTCTGACAAAAATAGTTTTGATTTATTTAATGACATTTTTCAATCTGATTGTTAGATAAAGGTCTTTTACAACAACCAAATCAAGTTGACCAGTTGGATTCTCATTCCTGCCCTTATTCACACTTCCTTATTACCTTTTCGTGTCCGAACAAGTTACCCGGAGTCATGGAGTATAGAGAGGAGTCAGCTCTTTTTACAAGATGCTTGCGTTTCTGCTTTTTGAGCACCAGAAGAGGAATGTACCTCTCCTCTGTGTCTTTTGTGTGTCTGTAAACTGAAATTACAAATCTGCAATATAATAAACTGTTAAGAACAACGTTCAGTCCAGTTTTTTTCTGGGATGAGGAATATGGATCACTAATTTGTACAAGATAGTTTTAGGAAGCGTATGGATAGTGAATAACGCAATGAGAAAATTAGCCTCTTTCAGGCTTTTTGAGACTTCTAATTATGTCAAGAAGAAAGTCTCAGTCTGGTGCTAACAAAGAAGTCTCTAACACTTTTATCTTACTTTTTGAGAAATAGAAGACAAGCCTCAGGCTCAGCGTCTTTAGCAGATAACTATGTAGAGCCAGAATTTAATAATACTGTATGGTTTTCATTAAAAATATAATTTTTTGGGTTACCAACTATATGGATGACACTTTTTTAAATGGCAGATACACAAAGCTTCCTTTTAAAATACTTTTAACTTTAAAGTTAAAAATAAAAATAGAGTTAGTTTAAAGACAAACATTAAGTGAAAATTAGTGCAGTGAATACAGCAGTGGAAATATTACATAATGGCTGTAGTCAGTGACATGGTAGAAAGCACAAGGCTGCTGTGGTAATGACTATATCTTGGGGACTTGGCAACCAACTCCCTCACTGGACAGATGGGAACCCCAAAGCCCAGAGAGGTCAGAAAATCATAAAATCAGTACTGCTATCCATAGGCCACCTACCAAATGGATGTTACTACTTTATTTGACAGCTTGAATCATTTTTTCAAAATGAGCTTTTTTCCATCACTTTGTGAACAATATACATTAAGTTTGCAGTTGAAAAACAATAAAACTTTATTTCTTCATCCCCACATTATGACAAGATTGACTTGGCAAGGTTATTGAAGAGGAACTGTAAATATTAGAAAAATGAAGCCAGAATTGTGAGACATGAGTTAGTGAGAAGGTGAATGGAAAAGAATTGCTTCAATATAAAATTTAACTTTAAATTCAAAGCCAAAGTAGGGTTATTTTCTCTTTTGAGGCTGGTTTGCAAAGGTAAAAGTGGGTTTTGTTTTAAGTTTACAAGTCTCGAATTCTTGAAAACATGGCAAGACAAACTTTCTAATGAATCTTTTTTTAAAAAAGTACAGGCTTTTACAGAAATGAAAAACTGAAATGCTCCTAGAAAAAGAAAGCTTTAAATTAAGAGGAAATTCTGTGTCTTAAAAATATCATAATTAAATGCAGTTGAGGAAAGAAATTGACAGATTTTTGTGAAATCCTTGTGTTTCTGTGAGGTTCGAGAAGGATGCAGGAGCAACTTCCTCCTACTGTGCAGGGACTCCAACCACACTGATGCTCCAGCCAAGTAAACAAACATTCCCAAGGACAAAGAACAAAATTTCAGAATGACAGAATGGTCACTTCTGAATTAAAATGGACTTTTTAAAGTCAGTCTTTAATTGACTTAAAAAATTAAAAACTTTCATATTTGGCTGGGTGTGGTGGTTCATACCTGTAATCCTAGCACTTTGGAAGGCTGAGGTGGGAGGATCGCTTGAGGCCAGAATTTCAAGACCAGCCTGGGCATCATAGTGAGACCCTGTCTCCATAAAACATTTTACTTTTTTTTTTTTTTTTTGAGACGGAAACTTGCTGTGTCGCCCAGGCTGGAGGGCAGTGGAGGGCAGTGGTACAATCTTGGCTCACTGCAACCTCCACCTCCTGGGTTCAAGCTATTCTCCTGGCTCAGCCTCCTGAGTAGCTGGGATTACAGGCATGCACCACCAACACCCAGCTGATTTTTGTATTTTTAGTAGAGACAGGGTTTCACCATGTTGGTCAGGTTGGTCTCAAACTCCTGACCTCAAGTGATCTGCCCACCGTGGCCTCCCAAAGTGCTGGGATTACAGGCGTGAGCCACCGCGCCTGGACAAAACGTTAAAAAAATCTAGCTGAGCATGGTGGCAGATGCCTGTAGTCCCACATACTCCAGAGGCTGAGGCAGGAGGATCTCTTAAGCCCAAGAAGTTGAGGCTGCCATGAGCCACAATTGTTCTGCTGCACTCCAGCCTGGGCAATGAAGCAAGATCCTGCCTCAAAAATTAAATTAAATTAGATTGAAAACTTTTCTCTTATCACCTTGTCTACTTATTATCTATTTATTGAAGCCTGTCTCTTGTTGGAGTGGAAGGAGTGAAAAGGTGGGCAGCAAAGTCAAGCTAGTTCATGCATTGATTGGATGTCAAAATAAATGTATATGGAAAGAGGTAAAATAGAGTAAGACATTTAACACATTTTAAAATCCCAGCCAGATGGGAACTAATTTTTTATCCTTTCTCTGCCTCAGTTTTCTTTATTCAAATAATGAGACCAATAGACCTCTGTGTTATTGGGTTATCTAAAGAAATAACTAACAGCAATTAGTGAAGTATAAAACCAAGGGTTGAAATGGGAAATTAGACGGCATATCCTAATGTCTAAATCACTCCCAGGTTGTGAACTAGGGACAGAGAAAAGTTATCACCCTTTCCAACCAACTAATACTGTTTATCTTGAGAATTTCCATTTTTAGACCCCACCCTCTGGCTCTGACATGTTTATTCCTAATTCTGAGAGCCCAACTGAATAGTCATTGGAGAAGTTTCAGTCCCTGGGAAATTCCAAGAAATATCATTCCACGCACACCATGGACTCTAGAATGGATATTCCTGGGCATTAGCTCACCAGGAAAGGGAACACTCTGCTGTACTCTGTTAGATTTTCTTGCAAGGATTCATGAGTAGATCTGTTTCGGATGCAGAATGTCTGAGCAGAAACAGAAATGACAATCATTTGAAATTGGGGATCACTTGTGAGCCATTTTCACAAAGGCCTGAAATTCATCTTTGCAGTTCCTTGATTCACTCATGAGACTGCCATTCATCTAGTAGCATCATGTCATGCAGCCCAGCCCAGGTGATCTGAGAGTTTAAGTGTCCAACCTTTAGAAATGTCTCTCCTGTAATCTCCTCTGAAAAGAGCATGGTAGGGTAGACTAGAAGCAACACTGTTTGTGTGTGGATTCCACAATGCTTCTTTAGCAATCCATGTCAGTGTGAGTTAATTTGATTTCTGTAACCCACAAATTATTTTTAGGACTTTGCTCAGGGTCAACTGCTTTATGTGTATTGCAAATCTCCCTTGTTTCATCAGGGAGGAATCTGACACAAAGAGCTATTTACTTAATTTATCAACATCAAGTCACAGTTGTGTTATAATTGGAATACACCCTAATACTCAGCCTCCCATTTGGATGTTTCTTTTTATTTCTTTTTATTTATTATTACTACTATTTTGGGACAGGATCTCACTCTACCACCCAGGTTGGAGTGCAGTGTCTCCATCTCAGCTCACTGCAGCCTCAACCTTCCAGGGCTCAGGTGATCCTCCCACCTCAGCCTCGCAAGTGGCTGGGACTACAGACATACACAACACACCTGGTTAATTTTTGTAGAGATGGGGTTTCACCACATTGCCCAGGCTGGTCTCAAACTCCTAGGCTCAAGCCATCCATCCGCCTTGGCCTCCCCAAGTGTTAGGATTACATCTGCGTCCAACCAGATGTTTCTTTTGCAATGTAATTCCCAGTAGCATTCTCTATCTCAGCTTTTACCCCATATGACTGAGCTCAGTAAGGACTGTTATTTCAGGTCTGCCTATCCTGGTCATTTATGAAGGGTATTACAATGGTCACATTTTACAGAAAAGGAAACAGTCTTAAGGAGAGGAAAGAATATACCCTAGCTGATGGAAGAAAAGCCAACTAAGTTAGCCATAAAGGTATTGATTCCTTTTGGTTAAAAAAAAAAAAAAGAAAAAAAAGTCATTTATCTTTGCTTCCAGAGTTTCAGACCCAACGATCTCCCATCTTTCATGTCATCCTCTATAACTGGCATCCTGCTTAGTTCTCCTACTCATCAAGTATGGGTTCACATTATTAGTCTTAATTAAAATCACTTGGCAGATGTTTCCATATTGTCAATAGCACACATACCTCTGCTCTTTAACCAATCACAGAAGAATTTTCTTGTTCTCTATTATCCTTTAGGTACTTAAAAAGAGCTTTAAATAATGTTCAAAGGAAGCCTCTATCAATTGCAACTTGAATAATTCATTTGTAAAAAATTAAAAATTTGTAGTGAGATATTATAAATGGAAAATGTTATTGGATCCTTTGTTTCAGAATATTTGCTTGAGGAAATGACCAAAAACTTAAAATCTGTTATAACATTGACCCCTTAGAGACATAATAAACATGGAAAGAGTGAAGAGTGTAGAATTGTTTAAAACCTGGTTTTGTCAAGGTAGATACCTTTACATTGTGTATATTTGCCTCTTCCTTACTAATGGTACAAGCAGATAATTATGTTAAATGTTAAATGGCTCCGGGACAATGAGAATTAAATTGGCCTTAATAATAATAATGTGTTTGATTTTTGCCCACTCTGACAATATAAGGACATGCCCTCCCTGGGAAAGTTCGAATGAGAAAATTGTCTATCTTCTATTCCTTCCTAAATAGTGGCTCCTTTAATAATAATAATGAATATCAAATTTTAAGATGGCTTCCTCTACCATGACCTCAGTTTATATTCCACTTTAGGGAAAAGTTGAAATCTCTGGAAGGTGGTTGCACTCATTAACTATTTACATTTAACATATATTTGCTGAGTACCTGACATATACTAATCAGATACTCTACTAAATGTTAGGGACAGGCAAATGAGTAAGACACAGGCCTTGGACTTGGACCAAGGAGGAATATGTTAAGAAAAATTAATTAAAGCACATGTTTTAGTGAAGAAGTTAGGAAAGATTTCATGGAAGAGACCATATCGGATATGGTCCCAGAAGACTGAGTTGACGTTTATTGCTTGGAAGAGGGAAGAATTATGCAAAAGGGCAGAAGTAAGAAAGTTGGACATTTTAAGTTCAGGTGGTAAATATCTCAAAGTATTTCAGGATAAATGACAACTGGTCTTAGAGTTTTACAAAATTTGAAGCCAAAGTTCATCAGTAAATTTTCTTTTCTCCAGTGCTACAAGAAATTGTTTGTTATAACAGTGATGTCATTTTAATCTGATGCACTGTCTAATTGCTTCAATGACCCGACTTAAATAGTCTTTTCACCATATTTTTTCTCTTAAATTCCTGGTAGGCTAAAGAGATGCCAGTAGAGAAGTGAGCTGAAATTAGGAGATCTGAATGGTGACAAAGACTGGTCACTTTTTCCCCAAACACTCTCATCAAAGAGCATGTTGTAAGACGCATGAGCACTGTAATGAAGATGCTAGTCTAAAATTTCATAGAATTGGGCACTGAAGACTAAAGTTAGTAAGTCTAAACCTTGGGATTGAGAGCAGCTTTTTAAATTCACATGGAATCATAGATGTTAGGCAGGGGTGCGATGATATGAAACTGGAGGCCATTGTTCTGTTGTAAATGATTATATATGATAGTGAGAAGGGCTCTTTATATCAGCAGACATTTTGGCATGGTTTGACATGGTTGTACATTTAAATGCTTTTTCGCTTTCCTTAGGAGTCCTTTTTTTATTTTTATTTATTTGAACTACCCATCCATATCCACAGCGTATTTTTATTTTCTTTTTTTAAAATTTATTATTATTTTTTGAGATGGAGTCTCACTCTGTCACCCAGGCTGGAGTGTAGTGGCACTGTCTTGGCTCACTGCAACCTCCACCTCCTGGGTTCAAGTGATTCTCCTGCCTCAGCCTCCCCAGTAGCTGAGACTATAGGCACGTGCCACCACGCCCGGCTAATTTTTGTATTTTTAGTAGAGACGGGGTTTCACCATGTTGGCCAGGCTGGTCTCGAATTCCTGACCTCAGGTGATTCACCCGCCTCAGCCTCCCAAAGTGCTGGGATCACAGGAGTGAGCCTGCATGCCCGGCCTCACTTTCCTTATGATAGTAATTTTACATATAGGTGATCAAGTATCACTGTACCTCAAAATCACTCACTTTAGGTATCTCCATGCATTCATTCAAATAGACTTCTATAGAACAAATTCTTAGGCACCAAGGATGAGGAAGAAAAGAGAGAGAGAGAGGGAGGTACGGGAGAAGGGAGGGAGTAAGGAAAGAAAGAAAGAAGAAATGAAGGAAAGAGGGAGGGAAGAAAAGAAGGAAAATAAAGAAAAATATCCCTGCACTTAAGGTGCTCTTATTGTGGGATTGTGAAGAGTATGTTAATGTGCTGAAAGGCAGTCTGAAGACTTTATGAACTATGCTTACTTTTGGAAGGTACTGTAGCAATGAGAGTGGTTAACGATTAAGATTAAGAGAAATCACTTCAGTGGAAATTGTACACTATATAGTCATTTGAAGCCTATCTCCTTTAGAATGTGCAAACTTTTTTTTCGTCAAATGCAGGATCAGTTAATCATCACATCTTCAGTAGTCTGGAAATGTCAGCATGCCATGAAAGTAGGCGTTCAAGAACATGACTGGAAAAATACTTCAATCCTCAGCCCACTTGGATGAAGCCAAAGAATCCACTATCTTTTCTATTCCAGCTGTACCTGTCAAAGTAATTTGTCAGAATTAGTGCTCTTCTTGATGATGTAATAGTGAGCTGACACATAATTCTACTATATCTGTTAAGTAAATTATTAGCTCATGCCAGAACAAAAAGGATGGACATTGCCACTCAAAATTGATTATATTACATAACCAGGGACCACCCATAGACTACATAGGATTTTCACGGAACTTCAGAAATTCTTGAATCTCATTTTGAGTACCACTTTTCTATTGTACTTTATTCTGGTGTTTTCTTGGATACCGTATATCTGGGATATATAGCCAGAAAGTTTATGCTTCTAGTAAGGCCAGAGATGGAAACTTGAGCTGTGTGGATACAGGAATACTTCAGAAAAGCTTCAGGCTAATATAGTCAGACTTTACTCACTGGATTGCCTGGAAATAATTTTTGGTCAGTGCTATGAACTGAATGTTTTTGTCCCTCTGTGAGGCCATAGCAAGAAGGTGGCAGTCTGCAAGCCAGGAAGAGAGCCCTCAGCGGAAACCAAATGGGCCAACACTTAAATCTCAGACTTCCCAGCCTCCAGAACTGTGAGAAAATAAATTTCTGTTATTAAAGCCATCCACTCTATAGTATTTCGTTACGGCAGCCCAAGCAGACCAATACAATCAGAATAGGGTTTTGAGAGGGGGAAGTGTAGAAAGTTGCTCTTTTTTCAATATGATGTTAGCATTCCAGCTATATGTGCACATCTTATAAGAGATGCTAAATCAGTTTTTGGATTACTTTTCAAGAAGCCTAAAACAAGACTGGGTTTTCTAGGACTTTGGTAGATAAACATGCAATACAGAAAAAGTTCACCTCATTTTAAACTTTCATTTTTCCCCTTTTTAGCCAGTTTCTACTACCAAATATTTGTCATCACTGCAATAGTCTCCAGTTGGGCACATGCATAAACTACACACAGACACATACACACACAGACACACACACACACACACAGACTCCCATGCATATGCTCCCTGACCATGCCGTAAATTTTAGGAGTTTGCCTATTTAATTGCCACTGATCTAAATTGATTTCAAAATGAAATGAAACAAATTAAGTAATCTTTAGGTTTTATTTCATCCAATCACCAAGCAAGAGCAGTAAGCTTAATTTAAAGAATGGTGGTATGGCCTAGATTTCCTGTCTAGCAAGGAGATTTATAGCATAAATGACAGCAAAAAAAATGAACCAATAGGGTACTATATGTGATTCTATGTTAAAAAGGGGAAAATATTTTACAGGACTCATGAGCCATTATTTTAAGTCCTTTTGTAAACATGATTTAGTTCATCATCTTTTCTGATTATATTTATGTTCAGCTCCCAAGTATAGCTTCTGCTTCCTTTTTTGAAATGCCACCAACAGCAGTACCATTTTCACTAATGCAAACAATGTTTACAGTGCCCCGAAATGGTGTTAGGGATATAGGACTCTTTCATTATTTGTCAACTAGACGTTCCTCAAAGAGGTGCCCTATTTAGTTCTGGCTTAGCTTTTTGAACAAAACCATTTAAATATCATAATTTTTAAGTTCTTCATGAAATTTTCATGTTTCTATAATAATTGACATTCGGTAGATAAAAGAATATTATAATCTTTTATTTCTAAAAAATATAATTTGCATACCTAAATGGACTAGGAATTAAATCATAGATTTATAATATGAAACAATTTTGGCTTTTTAGGTCAGTGATGGGTTGACTAAATTCTTAGAAACATAACTATAACTTTGTTTGTACTGAACTTTTATCCTTAGAAGACTAAAATATTTTAACTCCATGAAATATCTAAGCAAGACATTATTGTGTGATGCTTAGGAAGAAGGATTTGGAGAAGACTAACTGAGTTTAAACCCTAACTTTACTAACTAACTACACAACCTTGGGAAAGTCACCAGGGCTTTCTCTTGCATCGTTTCCATATTTGTAAAATGGGGATAATAATAAATTTGATCTCACACGTTTGCTTTGATGATTAAATTAGTAAAGATTTGTTACGGAGAACAGTAAAATAAAAGTGTTCACTCTTGGCAATAAGGCATTGCACAACAGTCAACGAAGATTTGAGAAGGAAAAAAATAAAAAATATGCACTATCTGGCACAGCCAAATAGAAAGGAGCCTTACAGGTCCTAAATTATGACATACACTGTTACATCCACTGCAGGAACCAGGATATTAACTACAAATATTATTGGGTCTTCCTAATTCAGCATCATTTCTTAGTAATACCTGAAGACAATCTTTATAACACTTAGAGATAATAAAAAGATAACTAAGACTAATTAAGAATAATGGAGTAAACTGCCTTGACTTTCATCTTTATTATCTAGGGTTCTCTGGTTTTCAAAGTTGACACTTGGCATTTGACCCCTTTTCTCTCACATGTTTAGCTGTTGACTCGTTTGATCATTCTTTCTGTCCTAATTTAGCCCAAACTTGGATCATCATCTTTCTTCTTTGTCATCTACTCCTTTCTGTTCTTTCTGCTGCTCACCATAATCCCACCTTTCCCACACTCAAGGAGAGTTTTTTCAAGGAATATATGCTATCCCACCTCACCTGGTTGCTTATATCCAGCAGTCCTGCTTCTAATAGCATAAGAGACGCACCGTGTGTCATTGGAGCGAATGATGGTTACTGTTCTGCTAGTTCTCAATGGTAACAACCCCAGGTGATTCCTCACCAGTACCTTCAATGAAGGTAGGGAGGAACAGTTTTATGGTAGGTCATGCCAGTTTAAAGGTATTGGTCTGGTCTTCCTGCTTAAAATAATGAGTAGCAGAAGAGAGAACCATATATCTTGGGATCTGAACTGGTGACCTAAACATAAGTTTCAGCACCTGTTAAATACCCCAGAGCTATTCTATCCCTTAAAGCTATTCTTTGCTGCTCATTTGAAAATGAACATTAAGGAGGAGAAAAAGGGCATGCTGAACACCAAGCATGAACTGAAGACCTTTAGAAAATCTCTTTAATATTTACTTGCCCAAGCATGCTCAATGGAAGTCTTGTCTTATTGAATTCATACTGTATCAAAATGACTTCTCAGAAGACACCTGTTGAAAAAAAGTATTTGTTCAGAAGAGAGTAATTTAGATAATGGAAGTAAGAAGGGCTAAAGACAGTGATTAGTCCATGCCTTGTATTAGTCTGTTTTCACACTGCTATAAAGAATTACCTGAGATTGGGCAAATTGCAAAGGAAAGAGGCTTAATTGACTCCCAGTTCTGCATGGTTGGGGAGACCTCAGGAAACCTACAATCATGACAGAAGGCAAAGAGGAAGTGAGCACATCTTACATCATGGCAGGAGAGAGCAAAGAAGGAAGTGCCGCACTTTTAAACCATCAGATCTTGTGAGAACGCACACATTATCATGAGAACTGCATGGGGAAAACTGCCCCCATGATCCAATCACCTCTCACCAGGTCCCTCCTTCCACATGTGGGGATTAAAATTCAAGATAAGATTTGGGTGGGGATACAGAGCCTAAACATATAATTCCACCCCTGGTCCTTCCAAAATCTCATGTCCTTTTCACATTTCAAAATCAATCATGCCTTCTAACAGTCCCCCAGAGTCTTAACTTACTCCAGCATTAACTTAAAAGTCCAAGTCCAAATATCGTCTGAGACAAGGCAAGTCCCATCTGAGGCAAGGCAAGTCTCTTCCACCTATGGGCCTGTAAAATAAAAAAAATAAAATAAAATAAAAGTTAGTTACTTCCAATACAGTGGGGGTACAGGCAATGTTCCCATTCCAAAAGGAAGAAATTGTTCAAAACAAAGGGGCCACAGGCCCCATGCAAGTCTGAAATCCAGCAAGGCAGCCATTAAATTGTAATGCTCCAAAATAAACTCCTTTGACTCCATGACAAATTCAGGTAATGCTGATGCAGGAGATGGGCTCCTAAAACCTTGGGCAGCTCTTCCCTTGTGGCTCTGCAGGGTACAGTCCCCACAGCTGCTTTTACAAGCTGATGTTGAGTGCCTGTGGCTTTTCCAGGCACACAGTGCAACATGTTGGGTATGGAGGATGGTGGCCCTCTTCTCACAGCTCTAGTAGGTAGTGCCCCAGTGGGGACTCTGTGTGGGGGCTCCAATCTGACATTTCCCCTTTGCACTGCCCTAGTAGAGAGGTTCTCCATGAGGGCTCTGCCCTTGCAGCAGATTTCTGCCTGGACATCCAGGTATTTTCCTACATCCTCTGAAATCTAGGCAGAGGATCCCAAAGCTCAACTCTTGTCTTCTGCACACACACACAGGCTCAACACCATGTGGAAGCCACCAAGGCTTAGGACTTGCACCCTCTGAAGCAATGGCCTAAGCTATAGCTTGGCCTCTTTTAGCCACAGCTGAAGCTGGAGCAGCTGGGACGCAGAGTGCCATGTCTCAAGGCTGCACAGAGCAGCGGGGCCCTGGGCCCAGCCCATGAAACCATTTTTCCCTCCCAAGCCATGAAGTTCTCTGAAATGGCCTGGAGATATTTTCTCCATTGTCTTAGCTATTAACATTTGGTTTCTCATTACTTATGCAAATTTCTGCATCCAGCTTGAATTTCTCCCCAGAAAATTGGATTTTCTTTTCTACCACATGGTCAGGCTTCAAATTTTCCAAACTTTTATGCTTTGTTTCCCTTTTAAACATAAGTTCCAATTTCAAACCATCTCTTTGTGAGCACATATGACTGTATGCTTTCAGAAAAAGCCAGATCACTTCTTCATGCTTTGCTGTTTAGAAATTTATTCTGTCAGATACCCTAAATCATCTTTCTCAAATTTAAAGTTCCACAGATCTCTGGACAAAATTCTACCAGTCTCTTTGCGAAAGCATAACGTGAGTGGCCTTTGCTCCAGTTCCCAATAAGTTCCTCATTTTTATCTGAGACCACCTCAACCTGTACTTCAATGTCCATATCACTATCAGCATTTTGGTCATAACCGTTCGACAAGTCTCTAGGAAGTTCCAAACTTTCGCACATCTTCCTGTCTTCTTCTGGGCCCTCTAAGCTGTTCCAACCTCTGTTACCCAGCTCAAAGTCACTTTCACATTTTCAGGTTATTTTTATAACAATACCTCTCTCCTAGTACCAATTTTCTATATTAGTCTGTTTTCATACAACTGTAAAGAACTACCTGAGACTGGGTAATTTACAAATGAAAGAGATTTAATTGACTCACAGTTCTGCATGGCTGGGGAGGGGGAGGCCTCAAGAAACTTACAATCATGGCAGAAAGTGAAGGGGAAGCAAGGCATATCTTACATGATGGCAGGAGAGAGAGAGAGCAAAGAAGGAGGTGCCACAGTTTTAAACTATCAGATCTTGTGAGAACTCACTCACTATCATGAGAACAGCATGGAGGAAACTGTCCCTATGATCCAATCACCTCCTACCAGGTCCCTCCTTTGACACATGGGGATTACAATTTGAGATGAGATTTGGGTGGGGACACAGAGCCAAAACATGACACCCTTCATCCATTTCTTTATCCTTTTTTCATTGAAACTCAAGCAAAATGACACAGGAAGTATAATATTGTGGTGTGGTGGAAAGAACTCTTATCATGAGGCCAGGGTGTGGGTTCAATATTTGTTATCTAGAAAAGTCATTTATTTCTCTGAATTTCAACATCTATTCATATGAAGAGGTAATAATATCTACCTTACAGAAATGTTGTAAAGATTAAATGAGAACTTTATATGTTGCTTTAAAAAAATTTGTTATTTTATTGTTTATTTTATAAACAACAATTAATTTTGATGCTATGGATCTGAATAATTAAGATCCCAAAATGTTGCTTTCTATCAAACTATGTGGACATTTTTGACTTTTCTTCCCCAGAAATTCATAATCTGCATGTCTTCTGCTCTGCAGCATGTGAAGTACAAAGAACTCAAACGCTGGAACATAAAAGATCTGAATTCACACTCTGGCTACAGTGTTCTCGATTCACTTAGCAGTTAGTGCTAGTCAAGTCTTGTATCCTTGGTTATCCTTTCCATAATATGGAGCTAGCAACACCTACTTTGCAGAGTTTTAGAAAGGATGATTGGTAAAGTATGAAGGTGGTTAGCATAGTGAATAGTTCATAGTAAACAACCATTATATTATAAGTTACATTGGGATTCTTTCCTTTTTGGTATGCCTTCATATTATCATCAAAAATATGGGTTTGTCTATGTTTAGAACTACTTTGTAGGTCCTCAAGCATTGTGCTTATTGGGTGGTAAATGCTGACAAGATTGTACCTTGAAAAACAGGAGTCATTTGGATTGATAAAAATTATTTAAAAATTAAATAGCTCAAAATTCTTTTCTTTTCAGATAGTGTAGTTGGAAATTCTTTAGAAACTCAAGTTCTGGAAGGGACATAGACATTTTAAGTCATGGTTACTGCCTTCAAGAAACTTATACCCTGGTTGGAGTCATTGTTTTCACTAATATCTGTGTCCAACGAAATGATGTCTTTATATAGTGACTGGGCTGTAAGGTAAGAAAAGGAAAAATGCTTTCAGAGATTAGACAGATGTCGGGCCGAGCGCCGTGGCTCACGCTTGTAATCCCAGCACTTTGGGAGGCCGAGGCAGGCGGATCACGAGGTCAGCAGATCGAGACCACGGTGAAACCCCGTCTCTACTAAAAATACAAAAAAAAAAAAAATTAGCCAGGCATGGTGGCGGGTGCCTGCAGTCCCAGTTACTCGGAGAGGCTGAGGCAGGAGAATGGCGGGAACCCGGGAGGCGGAGCTTGCAGTGAGCAGAGATTGCACCACTGCACTCCAGCCTGGGCGACAGAGTGAGACTCCGTCTCAAAAAAAAAAAAAGAGATTAGACAGATGTCTTTAAAATCATTCTTCTGTCAATGGAGATGAGCCGTGGGGAATCGGGTAGCAGGGAGGCAGAGGGAATGAAAGCCTGCTAACTTTATGTTTTGTGTCAAGTGCAGTATTAGGCAATTCACATCCATTGTTTTAGTTAATCCTAAAAATAATACTATGAGATGGATTGTAGAATATTGACTTTATGGCTAAAAAAATATAGTAACCTCAGAGAGGTGAAACAACCTTGTCTAAGATCACATACCCAATAAGTGTTGGAAATGGGATTTCAATCATTAACAGGGGGAGATTGGAAAGTGGGTTTTATTCAATTTAATTGAAAAATATTTATAAAATTTAAGTATCTCACCTTCTCCAAAAATTCCTTAATTTATCTCCTGGATTTCCTCCTTTTCTTCTCTGTTGGACCCCCAGTGAGTTCAATGCTAGTTTATGAAACCCTCTGATCAGGGCAAGAGCTATAGCCATTCTTTCAGTGCACATGGCCCAGATGGCTTATCTTATTTTTTAATCTGTGTACTTTTAGCAAGGGGAAAAACTGACAACTATTTCAGATGTGCTAGTGTTTAGTATCAAATAGAAATAAACTCATTCAACATTAACTTATTGTAAAAATGTTGTACAGAATATACCACAATTAAGATACACAATTCAATCATTTATCCTTTCACTTAACAAATATTAGTGATCATTGCTCCCACCCCCTAGTCACAAAACTTTATAAAGCAGTTTTAGATAATCAGTATAGTCAGCTGCAAGTAGCAGAAAACCAAATTAACATGGCCGAGCCAAAAATAATTTTTTTGTGTATCAAGAAGTCTGAGGATGGACAATTCAAGACAGGCAGAAGAAGGGTGAAGAGATCATGAGTCTGTCACTTTTTAAAAGTGTTTTTAGGAGTCCCAATCAGCAACTTCAGCTTGCATCTCATTGGTCAGAATCCATCATATGGCCACTCCTGGCTGCAAGGAGAGCTGTGTTGTGGTTTGGAATATAAAAATTATAAGAAAAAGAAAAATATTATCAGAAAGGCAGAAAGAAGTCTTTCTAGAATATCAAGAAATTTAGTTTTCCATCCTCTATAAAAGCAACTCAATAGCATGAAAACAAAAAACCTGATTGAAAAGTGGGCAAAAGGCCTGAATAGACATTTTTTAGTAGAAGACATACAAATGGCCAACAGGTACTGTATATGAAAAAACATTCAACATCACTAACCACACAGGAAACACAAATGAAAAAAACCACCAGATATCACCTCACACCTATCAGGGTGACTATTATCAAAAAAAAAAAAAAAAAAAAAAACAAGATAACAAGTATTAGTGAGGATGTGGAGACAAGAGAACCCTTGCACACTTCTGATGAAATTTAAATTAGTACAGCAATTACAGAGTCAATAAGGAAGTTCCTCGAAAACCTCAAAATATGATCCAGCAATCTCACTACTGAATATATATCCAAAGAAAAAGGAAATTGATGTGTTGATGATACAGCTGCATTCCCATGTTTATTGCAGCACTATTCACAATAGCCAAGGTATGGAATCAATCTAAATGTCCATCAACAGTGGAATGAATAAAGAAAATGTGGTATATATACAAACAATGGAATACTATTCAGCCATTAAAAAAAGGAAATCCTGTCATTTCTGATAACATGGATTAACTTGGAGGGCATTATGTTAAGTAAAATAAGCCAGGCACAGAAAGACAAGTACTACATGATCTGTTACATGTGGAATCTAAAAAAGATGATTTCATAGAAGTGGAGAGTATAAGGCTGGGCACAGTGGCTCACGCCTGTAATCCCAGCACTTTGGGAGGCCGAGGCGGGTGGATCACCTGAGATCAGGAGTTTGAGACCAGCCTGGCCAAAGTGGTGAAACCCTGTCTCTACTAAAAATACAAAAAAAAAATTAGCTGGGAGTGGTGTCAGGCGCCTGTAATCCCAGTTACTCAGGAGGCTGAGGCGAGAGAATCTCTTGAGCCCAGAAGGCAAAGTTTGCAGTGAGCTGAGATCATGCCATTTGGTACTCTGGCCTGGGCAACAATAGTGAAACTCTGTCTCAAAACAAAAAAAAAAAAAAGAAAAGAAAAGAAAGAAAGAGAGAGAGAGAAAGAAGGAAGGAAGGAAGGAAGCAAGGAAGGAAGGGAGGGAGGGAGGGAGGGAAAGAAAAAAATAAAGAAGAAGAAAGAAAGAAAGAAAGAAAAAGAAAGAAGAAAGCAAGAAAGCAAGAAAGCAGAAAAAGAAGAAAGAAAGAAAGAAAGAAAGAAAAAGAAAGAAAGGAAGAAAGAAAGAAGAAAGAAAGAAAGAAAGAAAGAAAGAAAGAAAGAAAGAAAGAAAGAAAGAAAGAAAGAAAGAAAGAAAAAGAAAGAAAAGTGGAGAGTATAATGATAGTTACCAGAGGCTGAGTGGTTAGGTGGTTGAGGGTGAGCGGAAGTTGTTAGTTAAAGGCTACATATTTATAGTTAGATCGGAGGAACAAATTCAAGAGGTCTATTGAACAGCCTGGTAACTATAGTTAATGATGATAGATTGTATCTTGGAAAATTCTAAGAGAGTAGATGTTAAGTGTTCTCACCACAAAAATGGTAAATACATGAGGTAATAAGTTTGTTAATTAGCTAAGTTTAACTATTCCACAATGTATATATACTTCCAAACATCACAACATACACAGTAAATATATAACATTTTATATATCAATTTAAAAAATAAATTTGAAAGAAAGAGAGAAAGACATGGCAGAAAAAAAGGTGTGAGTGGCTTTGAAGAAACTATTAGTTCATTACAATGTTGGGTGAAGGAAGCTACTAGTCTTACCTGAGCTGTGTTTGATGATGCAAAGGGTACCCTGCTTCTATCACTTTTTCAAGTTTCTTGGCCTCTGGAGCAGAGACAATTTTAGTAGTTATAGGGTTCTTATGTCCATTTTATGAGCTAGTGAATGTAAAGTGCTGAACACTATGCCTGGCACATAGTAAACTTTAATATATATGGGCAACTATAACAATAAAATTAATATTCGTTGGTATCATTATTAAGTAGTATAACACTCATACTTCCCCATGACTAGAATGAGCCTTTTTACATTATCTGCATTATTTTTTGTCCCAGGAATACCCATCTCGAGTTCTGGATATGTCCTCTGAGAAGGTGCCCATGTCACCGACCACGCTGGAGGCCAATGCAGATACTGGGGGAAGGTTCCATGGTAGCTAAGTGTGGACAAGCTAATCACTGAAGTTCCCTGATGCAGAGCTGATAATCTCTCTGGAGTTGGATGAAAGACTGTGCTGCCTTGAAGCTCTGAGAGATGCCATGCCAATTCAAGGCAAGGTCTTTATTGTTGAAACTCTTGCGTAATGACATCTTTATTCAGGTGAAAATACAGGATGAATTTCAACTGTATGATATTGTTTATGTTCATCAGACATGTTATTTGTCTTTACAAAGATTGGTTTCAATAAACTGGCTGTGTGACATATTAAATAAACATGGAATTTTACACATTCATAATATTTGGTTTCTCGTGATTTTGATGAACTATACTTTCAAGCATTGTCAGTTCATCCTCATTTACAAGGAAACATTTGCTGTAGCAGAGTGATGTAGTGACTTGCTTTACTTAAGATAAGCCAACTTTTCTATTCAATGTTTAATGTGAAACTGACTTAAAAATGTTCCTTTAGGCCCCATTTACATTTCTCTTTGTATAGCATGCATTATACTATTTTAACTTAATAATGTGGCTATATAAACCAAAGACATCCTAATTCTGTTTTTAATTTATTGTTTTGCAAGACAAATAATTTTTAATGCACTAATAAAGCTAAGGAGTTCATATTAAAAGACATATTATATGACCTACTGAAGTTGATCTGTGGAAATTGACTATCTTAAAAGTAATTTTGTAAAATTATTTTGTATAAAATTGACTTTCTTGTATGAATTCTTGACAACGAATATAAAACAAAAGGAAGCTGAAACTCCTACATCCTTCTACACACTGAGGAGAGTTAATTGAATTCTTTCTAATGTCATGATTTTTGTGTTTCTTAGAAAAAGAAATCAGATGAATAGTAAAGAAATCAGATGAATAGTAAACATTTCAGTTGCACATATCTGCTTCTGGCTACCTACGTAAAATGAAAATCTTTTTCAAAGTACACCTAGTTTTTTCACATCTTTAAAGTGATATCATTTTATTTGTGTATTTATCCATGAAATGTTTTCATTTTGCCATCCAGGAAAAGAAATGTCATGGATTTTTTTTTTTTTTTTTGAGGTGGGGAAGCCTGAAAATATGCAACCCTTAGCCCATGCCTCTTTCCATTCCAGGCACCCTGTAAGCACTCATCTACATCTCAAAGATAAAAACTATGAAAGGGCAAATAAATATGCCAAGAATTAAAGTTCCTTTAATCTTAAAAGGGGTTATTTAAAACAGGCACTCTTGGCATACCATGACCAACTAAGGTCCACATACTGGCATGTGTTGGATATGCTGCCTTTATAGAAAGGCACCAGGAAGATGTTGAGGAGGGGAAGGTCAACCAGCTAGTTCAGAGCAAGTTTGAAACAACAGGGTGATGGTGTCTTCATACCTAACATCTGATTTTTAGTTTTGAAATTGCAGTGGTGGTGATGGGGAGGAAAACCAGGGAGGGGAGAGGGGAATTGATGAACCTAAAAAGCGGAAGTAAAAAAACAAAGTCTGTAGGCATTTCAGTGACAAAATGCTGATTCTTGTGGCCGCACTTCAAAGCATGCTAGGACAAGCTTGCAAGGGCCAGCAGGATTATTTAAAAGGCTTAGAATTTTGAATATATATTTTTTTAAAACCCTTTTCTTTCCCTTTTATTTTTTCCCCAACTACTAGACTACCAGAAAAAAAAAAATACTTTCTATGCCATCTTTTAGATTGGGTTACTTTGGTGGATGAGTAACCTCACCCATTCCTAGGATTCTTTTCTTTTGACTAGTTTCATTTTTCAGGCAGTGACCTTTCCCTGACCTCGGCCCCAAACTCCAGGTCACCTTTCTGTAGCCCTGGTGTAGCACTGAATAGAGGGCTTACCAGATTGTTGGCACTGGATAAGTGGTATTGAGCACAATCGTCCTCTTTCATAAGCAGGAGGGAAGTTTCCTTTCCTAGGATTGAGAGAGCTGGCTGACTTATGCCTCCTTTGCATTTTGTTGTCCAGTAATTTCCCCTCTGGCCATATCTGCAAACTAGTTGCCTTGCAGGAAGGTGACATGCACCACTGATGCAAAAAAACAAACAAAAAGACTGTTATTGGCATCCGCACAACTTTCAATGGTACTTCAAAACAGATTCATTTGATAGTGAAACGTTAGTTATTTGCCCCAAATAACTAAAAAGTTTAATTGATTAAAGCTTAATCTGAGCTATTTGAATATTTCTATGCTTTTTTAAAATTACACTCTCCTGAACAAAATCATTATGTGAACACCTAGCTATGCCAGTCTTCAATCTGCCCTCAAATTACCCTGGGAAAGATTTCCTTTTACCTCAGCATGAAACCAAGTTTTTCCCAAGTTTTCAAATAGTGGGAAAAACATCATCTGATTAGACTTCAGTAGGAGACCTTAAGTACCCTCTATCATTTGGCCTTCATGTTGCCACATAGCCATGGCCCTACCAACAGGATGGGCATTTCTGATGTTCTCGAATGTTCTGCTGTTTCTTTTCCAGGAAGAAACCTGCTTAATGGGTCCTAATGCTGAGATCCCAGAGCTACAGTGTTTTAGTCCATTTGAGCTACTATAAAAAAATACCTTCAACTGGGCAATTAATAAACAGTAGAAATTTATTTCTCACAGTTCTAGAGGCTGGGAAGTCCAAATCAAAGCACCAGGAGATTTCATGTCTGCTGAGGGCCTGCTTTCTGCTTCATAGATGGTGACTTCTAGGTGGGTCCTCACACAGAGGAAGGGGCAAACAAACTTCTTTTGGCCTCTTTTATGAGGGTGCTAATCTCATTCATAAGGTCTCTGCCCTTATGACCTAATCACCTCTTAAAGGTCCTATCTCTCAATACTATTGCATTGAGGATTAGATTTCAACGTAAGAATTTTAGGGGAACACAAATATTTAGATGACAGCATACAGTGAATGGCAAACTCTAGCATGTCACATTGTAATGCAAGACCAGTGTACCAGCCTGTCTCTTTTGAATAAATCAATGTGGCAATATTGATGATTTCCAAAGCCTCCCTTTTGTATTCTGTATTTGCTACCATTATAAGGATGTCAGCACTAAAGAACAAAAAAAGAAGAAAAAAGAAAAAGAAGGAGGATCTCAATAGCTAATGGGAAGCATTAAGCTAATCCCTTATCTTGCCATCCAACTTTGTCAGATTTTGGAAAAATAGTGCTTCAAATTATTTTTCCAATGAATAGACTCATGTCTTATGTTTGGGCATTTAATTAGGCCCAAGGGGGAAAAAGATAGAAGTTTTTAATACTATTTTGCTATGCAAAATACACATGAATATTTCCACTATATTAGGCAGTTCTATATCAAATATACTTGTGATTCTAAGCAGCCTGGCTTTGGTTCGGCAGAATGCAACCATCAGTCAATGTTAGCTCCATGCAGCCGCATTGTTCCCTGTGCGCTCTAAAGCAATCAAACGAGTCTGCAAATGTTCTTCAAAGAATACATCTAGACTGTTACTTCGTTAAACATCTCCTTGGCATTCATTCTATTTTCCACTTTGAATTGCTGCATTTAGTTTTGTAATGACCTTCTATAGCTAGGAGGTTTTATTAACTCTTTGATCTTCTAGCTTTGGGATGAAAACAAAGAAAATATAAATGAGCACTTTGTGCACTGTCTTATAGAGGAGACCAGAAGAAAAAAGGAAATACGTTTTCATCAAAAAGATTGGTTTGTGTGGAGACTTTCAGCCCTTCCCGTTCTTTTCTCCCTTTGAGTAAAATGCTTATCAATGTTGTACATGTGTTTGTTTTAATGTCTTCTTTATAACAAAGTCTTTGTTTCTCTTCTCTGTAGCTCTGGTAGCTGAGGTTAGGGTCAGATATCTCTTTATGGATTTTCTTTTTAAGAACATTTTCCATCGTTGGTTTCCTCTAACCCAGAGTATAATTCTTGGGAAATCTGTCATTGTATTTATGAGACACTGGAAGCCCTGCTCTGTTTCCAAGTATTCCTTTGTGTGTGTCTACGTGAGTGGTGAAGGGGAGAGCATCCCCAAGCCGGTAGTCACCTAATACTATGCTGAGAAAAAGATTGAGAACTGTCTGTATCCAAATCTCAGTTCTGCACTTCATTGTAACTGTGTCTGTATATTCTGGAGCATTTGGAGTAGAATCTCACCATTTAGTTATCTTGCTTTCTAAGTCCTGAACTCATACCACTATTAACATATGGATGAAATACTGCCTTTCAAATTGACTGTATTTTTATCTTTTGTCACCCTCTTGTTTCCCTTTTTTTACATACTTATCTGACTTTACCTTTTTTGGTCTTTTATCAGAACTTCGGAACAAAACTTTAGGTAAAAGATTATAAAATACTTAAGTCCTACCCCTAGCTTGAAAAGTAAAATAAATAAATAAATATAAATAAATAAATAAATAAAAGATTATAAAATACCAACACTTATGATACAAATTAAATACAAAGGGTGGAAATAGTTACTCATCAGAACAAGCCTTTTCTTTTCCCCAGTCTCATAATCAGCCATTTATTATATCAAACACTTTCTTTAGCATCTTGAAATTTGAAACTCCTCTTTGTTGTTAAATCTAAAGCAATCTGAACTAAGAGCCCGGAGACTTTTTTGATTTGCTTAATCTAGACTCTAGAACAGCAGGTGAACTAGCTGTGTGTTGATAATATTATCTGGTTATTTTGCAGTGCCTTAGGTTAATTGGAAGTGGAAAGCCATTATTCATCTCAAAGTGGCTTCATTTCATTTTGGCTAAGTTTTCCTTTTGTTTGACTCATTTAACACTAATTGTGGTAGTGATGTGCTAAAACTATAAAATTATATAATTCCACTAGTCTGATCTCTTTTCAGAGATGAAAAAATAATGAGTGACAGCTTACTTAGGGGCCTTGACCAAGTAAGGTAAACTTAACATTAGAACCTGCACCTTTTCATTTCCAGTCAGCTTTCATTTGCTTTCCTGGGTCAGACAAAGAATAAGGGAAAATGATCAACTATATGGGAGACTCAGCTCTTCTTGGTGAAACTCAAATGACCTCTTCACCTGAAAGAGCAGCGGTAACTAGCTTAGCAAATCTTTCTCTTATCTTCACTTGATGCCTTTCCATTGCTTTCTCCTTCTGGGAACATCCCTTCCTCATCTTAGTAATTCCTTATATTGTTCTGTACTTACTTGTTTGTCATGCTTTAAGCTATAATTTCCCTAAGCTGAAAACTTGCTTATTTTTAGAATAAAGTCCAGGGGTAGAGGAGTCCATTGGCCTAGGTGACTGTGTGGCTTGAATATCATTGGTACCTGTATCACAGGAAGAATAATGCTCCCCTAAAGGTGTTCATGCCCTGACACTAGAAACTGTGAAATGCTACCTTATATAGCAAAAGAGACTTTGCAGATGCGATTAAGGGCTAAGGAGATTATCCTGGGCTCAATCTAATCACACAAGTGCTTAAAAGTGAAAGAGGAATACATAAGGGTTGGTCAGAGAAATGGACATGATAAGGCCTAAGCCCACCGTTGATGGCTTTGGAAATGAAGGAAAGGAGACACGAGCCAAGGAATGTGCTGGCCTTTAGAACTTGGGAACAATCCTCAATTGAACAGGCAGAAAGTAAATGGGGCCTTGGTCCTACAGTAGCAACCCAAAGGAGCAGAAATTAGATTCTCCTTTAGTGCTTCCAGAAAGAAACACAGCCCTGCCCACTCCTTGATATTACTCTAGTGACCTATAACATACTTTGACTTCCAGAACTGTAGGATCACAAATTTGTGTTGCTTTAAGCCACTATGTTTGTGGTAATTTGTTACAGCAGCAACAGAAAGCTAATACAAGTTGGTGCTTTTCATCTCCGGATTCTGCATCTTTGTCGGTTCCTTTCACAAGCCAGGTGCTTCCAACAGTTTCAATCTCCTTCCTATTGTCTTAATAGCATTTTTGGAAAGAAAAGGCTTCTTCCCTAGTAAATTCTGGAAACATTCTTGGCCTTCTTTCCATTCACTAGAAATGGATCATGTGTCCACCACATGCTGTTGATATAAATCACATGCCTATTTCTAGAACTGAGGTCAGCTCCTTCCCAACCACATGCAGTGAGATTGGGGAGGAAGGAGTTCCATAAAAAATAAATGGAATACAGATAGAACTTATGCTGGACAGCCAAAACAAGTGTCCACTAAGAATGACTCTGAAAAATTCTCTGTGAAATAAATAGAAACAATTTTCTCTATCAGGATTTCTTAGAGCCTGTAATATACATAATGAATATCCAAGAAGAGGAATATACTCTTCTATAACTCCCCAAATATATTAGTTTTCAATTACTGCTGTAAACAAATTGCCACACATTTACTGGCTTAAAATCATACAAATTTATTATCTTACAGTTTTGGAATTCACAAGTACGCAATGGGTCTTCATGGCTACAATCCTTTTAGAGGCTTTGGGAGAGAATCTGTTTCCTTGCTTTTTTCAGCTTATAGAAGCTGCCTGCATTCCTGGGCTAGTGGGCCCTTGTTTCATCTTCAAAGCCAGCAGTGGAGCATCTTCAAGTCTGTCTCTCTGACTGACTCTAGTCCTCTGTCTCCCTCTCATAAGAACCCTTGTGATTACATTGGGGCCATCTGGCTCATCCCCCAACCTCAAGATCTTTAATTTAATAAGATTTATAAAGTCCCCTTTGCCATGAAAGGTAACATATTCTCTGGTCCCCAGGATTAGGGTATGGACATCTTTGGGAGCCATTATTCTATCTACCACATCAAACATTTTATGATGTAAAGCAGCCTGCAGTAAACTATGGCCCATGAACCAGATTCCACCAGTTGCCTGTTTTTATCTAGTCCATGAGCTAAAAATAACTTCTACATTTTAAAAGGGTAAAAAATAACACAAAGAAAAATATGCAACAAAGACCATATGTGGCGTGCAATACCTAAAATATTTACTATCTGGCTCTTTACGGAAAAAAATTTGCTTATTCCTGATGTAGAGTGTCTTACAGGATTAGTGCTTTTTGGAACACAGATACAAAAAAAATAGACTAGATTATTGTTTCTAGTTGCTTTCCCCCTCTATCATTTTCATTTGTGTGTTAAATGAACAGTTACTGATCACCTATTTGTGTGAGGTGCTGTTCTAGCCACTGGGGATATTAAAATATAAGTCATAGCCCCTGCTTCAAGCTACTTACAGTCTATTAGAAAAATAATCTATGGCCGGGAGCAATGGCTCACACATGTAATCCCAATACTTCGAGGGGTAGAGACAGGCAGATCACTTGAGCTCAGGAGTTCCAGATCAGTCTGGGCAACATGGAAACACCTGGTCTCTACAAAAGAATACAAAAATTAGCCAAGTGTGGTGGCACACACCTGTAGTCCCACTGCTTGGGAGGCTAAGGTGGGAGGATGGCTGGAGCCTGGGAAGCTGAGGTTGCAGTGAACCGAGATCATGCCCCTGCACTCCAGCTTGGGTAATAGAATGAGACTCTGTCTCCAAATACATATATATATGTATATATACATACACACACATACACACACACGCATATATATATATATTTCAGTAAGTGCAAAAGAGTACTTTAGGCTGCTTTAGCATCCTGGGCTGGGTTCAGCGGAGTAAAGAAGATGCCTTTTGGTGGGAGCTTAGCCCATGTCTCTTTCTCTGGGAACTGTCCACTGCAGGTATAGAGCTGGACACATGCAATAATTTCTGCAATGTGTGATCCTGCTCTGTGGTCACTGGTGAATAGTCCAGGATTGACACCCATTTTAAGCCAGACTTTTTCTCCCTGGAATTTAACTTAGCAGTCACATTGGATTTTAACTTGTTCATAAACCACTAATTCCCGGCATCATGCCTGGCACATAGGAGACCTCGTTATGTGTTTGTGGAATGAATGAGTGAGTGCTGCCATATGTTCTCATTGCTCAGTTGGCAAAGCTAACATCGAAGGACTTGTAACTGTAAAAGAAATTCGAAACACCTTAGTAACTGCTTTCACCCCCATAGAGATGGGCCAGCACTGAAAAGTAAAAGTTCTCTCTACGAAAGAGTGAGGCACAGAATACATGAGATTTAGACTGACTAGAGCTCTTTTTCCCTCTTGGTCATTGCGTTTTGGGTTCAGGCCTACACTAACAGGCCTGAGTCTAACCCTATGCTGCCCAGATCTTTAATCCAGGACTCAATCCTCTATGCAAAGTTAATTCCTCATTTGTGTTCCCATGATACTGTGTCCATATTTTTATATACCACTTAGACTGAACTGCAATTAACTGTTTACTAGACAGTTTCCCTCACTGGCTTAGGAGTTCATATACTGCCTCTGTATGATAAAATTCAATAACGTGTGATAAAGGAAGGAAAAAATAAATTATCTAATAAAAATATTTAAAAAATTAACAATCACAGATGCTAGTCTCTGTGGGTGTTGGGAAGGAATAGGAAGTTGGGGTGGCTACATTTGCCTTCGTGTACTTAAAGACACATAAAAGTCTGTGGGCAAAGAATAAAGAATATGAGCAGATATGCAGAGAGAAGAAGAGGTCTGAGACCACGTATTTCCGGATTAATAGAGATTTTGCCATGCTCTAGGGCCTCATGACCACTATCCATGGTGCTGGAGCAGATACTGGGGATCTCCTGGTAGTTAGTTTCTGTTTGTACAGAGAGATCCAGGGAGAGTGGCTGCAGTGGCTGGGCTGGCTCTTGTAGGAACACAGGTAGTGGCTATTTAGCAACTATTATGGAAATGTTTCAAGATTTTAGCCAATGCTATGGCTGTATCTGAGCATACCTGCTTATATCTGCATTATAAAGACTCACTATCACTGAAAATAGTTGAAATCCATTTCTGCTACTTGCAAACAATCTTCAAGAAGGGCAGGGATTTTAAAGAAGAAAGGAATGCATTCTACCTTTCAGGTAAAAAAAAAATGTATAGTGCAAGTAACACTTGAGCTGACGCAGGAATGTTGAGAAAATGTGTGCCACTGGGAAGGTAAAGGATACAGTTCAAACAGCAAGGATGCGGGTAGACGCGTGAAATGGCTTATGCCTGCCATTGTATTAGGGATTGTGAGTACAAAGACAGGTACAACAGATATAATCCCTGCCTTCATGTAGCTTAAAGGCTAGTGTTTGAGACAGACAAACTTACAATTACAGTACAATATGATGAGCATCTGTGATAGAAAAGTATCTATGACTGATTTCTCATAAAATGTGTAAGAAGGGCCCTTTATTCAGACTTTGAGGGTCAAGGAATTTTCCAGGATTAGGTTACACCTAAATCAGAAACCTTAGGATTAGTAACAACTAACTGAACAAAGATAGCAGCATGGCAGGAGCTGGGGAGTGGGGGAAGGACTTCAGATGGAAGGAACATCATGTGCAGAGGCCCTAAATTATATTCCTTCTACTTAAGACACTTAGACTGCTGTCTTTTTCATGCATCAACCTTTCATGGATGGGCCCTTTTACATGGACCCATTCATTAAACCAGGAACACAACAGGAAGAATATCTGAGGAAGGGAAAGATGATGGTTCAATGTTGAACACATTGAGTTGAAATTGTCTGTGAACATTTGGCTGTTTTTTTCAAAAACAAAAAAGACATCTCAATATTTGGGTGTGAAACTTTGAAGAGTGGCCTGGATTGGAGAAAAGACTTGAGAATAACCCACATGTAGATCATGAGTAAAAGCCTAAGAGTGCATGAGATTACCTGAGTAGTAAATGTAGACGGGGAAAAAGCCAAGAACATAACTCCAAAGAACAATCAATGCAGAAAAAGAACTGAGACTTAAAAATTTTTAATGTTAAGGAAAATCAGGAGAGTAGAGTGTCACAGATGCCAAGCTACACAAACATTTCAATGAGGAGAGATGGTTGACTGTGTGAAATCCTGCTAAGATGGTCAAGTAAGAGAAGGCTAAAAGTGTCTACTGGATTTAGCAAAAAGGAGGTTTTGGTCATCTTGATAAGAACAGTTCAGAGAATTTATGGGAACAAAAGTTAGACTGCAATAGTTTCATAGTCATTTGCAAAGAAGTAGGAGCTGAAACCATGAGCTCCATGTATAACTCAGGGAAACAATGAAACAGAGGTGGGCACGTTTTTCAACTTCTGATTAAATTCCAGAAACAGAGAACTATTAATTGGGTGTAATTTTCAATTCAAGATTAAAGTAATTTAATTAAATTCCTTAGGAAAAAAAGTGAACTTCTACATTTAGGTTATCTGTTTTATTGAATAAAAAAATTATAAATGAAAAAATCAAACATTTTCTTTCGGTCATCAAATTAGTAATATCTAGGCACATTTATTAATAACATGGAGGTAATTCCCTAATCTTTTAACCTTGACATCTGCATAACACCTCAGGCTTCAAAAATATTTGTTCAGCCTTAAAATTAAATTTCCAGGAAAGTACTGTTATTATTATTTTCTCTGTTTTACACATGGGGAATCTGAGGTCCAGAAGAAAGTTCGAAGTGACTTTTCTGAGGTCACTCAGCACCTCAGAGTGGTATGGTTAACATCATTCATTCAATTCAATGAAATCATCCCCCAATACCTATTGTGTACCAGGCCTTGTGACAAGTGTTAGTTATGAACATGGATGAGATGCCCCTTGTCACCACCAACTGTCTCCATACTACAGCCCTATGGCTTCTCTAGGACAGACAGTAATGGATAGAGTGTGCACAGATAGTGGGATGAACGAAGAAAACAAGTGCAGCACTAATGCCTCACTCCCAGAGTATCCTACCTCTTCCACCAAGGGCTGGGTTGGAATCTTTCCTCACATCCAGAGATTTCAGTCTGCTATAGGTCTTAGACCAAACCTCATGTAGTGTCATTTACGGGTTGCTCATTATTGGTATGTAGTGAGAAGAAAGAGCGCTTGACACAGATAGACCCTAGAAGAAGCTAGAGGAAGAAGAGCCTGTGAAGAAAACTAAGAGAAACTGTCAAACTTTAGGGAGGGAATCAGGAGATATTGGTATCAGCTTCACTAAGGAGGGGAGATTTGTTCTGTGAAGGAATTCTCGGCATTGTCAAATGTCACAAGGAATTTAAACAAGATGAAATTTTAAAGTGTCCTTTGGATTTTGCCAATAAAAGGTCATTGATGACTGCCAAAGCAGTGTTCACTGGTAAAATATAGTTGTACAAGTTGTTGACTGAACAAAGACACCAACCTACATTTCATTCATGTAGCCATCTTTAGACGAAGAGATGCACTTTTCCTAATTGGATCAAACTCCTGTTACAGAGAGTTGAAGATGAAATAGAAGGAGAACAAGAGGGCATATCCTAGGATCTAAGCTCAGTTCTCCTGCTGGGAAACTCTAAACAGCCAGAAATAAGAATTTTCACTGTGGCAGGAAGAGATTAATCAGAAGAGAGGGGTTAGAGGAATAAATGGAAAGGGAGAAAAGGAAAAAGGAACTGTGATGAAATGTGGGTTCTGGCTTTTCTTGCTAATAACTCCTAGCTTTGTATACCCTTAATCCTTAAGTTTGTAGAGGGCCACATAATTTTAAAGGTTGTTTTACATTGAAACTGATTCTTTGAAAACCTTAGGAGACGTGTAATCGAGCATTCTTTTCTGCCTTCCACACATGAGCAAACTAATAGGCAAGAAGTTCAATGCAAGTGATGGAGCCAAAGAATGTATGTTGTAATGGATTGAGGATGGACCTTGTTTGCAAATTCAGGTGCTCGTTCTAGCACAGTCACTAGGAGTAAGTTGCATCAAACCACAGGATCTCTGTTTGCACAGTTGTTAAATGGAATATGTAATGCATATTCTATAAGGATGTGAGGATAAACCAAACACCTAGGATAGAGCCAAGCACAATCAATGTACACAACCCCTTCTTCATCTAGAACTCATATTCAGGTTATCTGACTCCAGGTTGATAGTTATAAACTTCATGGCTACTCTGGTCTTTTACTCATTTATTTATTTTCAAATCTGTGTAGGCTTCGGCTTAATGAGAGTCCAAGAGAGTTACTTGTAGAAATTAAGTTTCTTACTGTTTTTCAGACAGAATCTCTCCAATTGTGACATTACAATTTGGAATACCTCTAAAAATTACCTATCTTGCTTCCTGCAGATGTACTCAGAGAACTAGTAGAGTTTTGTGGCTTTCAGGGAATGGAGAAGGAAGAGAGAATTATTTTTGTGTTAAACTATGGTATTATTAAGATGTAAGGCTTGTTGCTGATTTTATAGCGCGTATTTTATTGTACATCACATACAATTCTACTTATATGATTAGAGAACAAGAATACCAGGGGGAAAATCAGCATGCATATAATCTAAGAAATTGTCATTATAATTTTAAAATCTTTTGCAAAATCAGTAAATATGAGTTTAACTTATATAATGATACACACACACACTGATATGATGCTTTATTGTCTAAACATTGGCTGCTTGTGGAGATGCATTCTGGTAACAAAGAATATAGCATCTTAAAATTGATGCTAGCATTGTATATCCAAATAGAGAGTAAATGCAACCAGAATATTTTTATATGTTTAATATTGTAGTGTTGCTGACATCATTATATATTTGGTTATGTTAATCTCAAAACGCACAATATAGCTGTATGCTCTGTATAATGCAAAAAATGTACAGCTTCATTTTGATATTTATTATCAGATTATCATCGTGTATCAGCCTTAAAGAACCTGATCTTGAGAACAATATGTACTTTTTCTTCCAGTATTGTACCACAGGATATGGTAGATTTGGCTGTAGAGAATTCTCTCTGCATTTCTGGGTCTATGTAAAAACCCTCTTGCAGGTAAACAATGAAACAAAAAAGAGGCATGTAAACAGCTGGTTTATATAGATTTTTCAAAATGCTTGTATTCTGATCCAAAATATGTGTGGAATTTGTTTTAGGCTTTGGGAAAGAAAAATGGAAGTTACTCCAGCTGTGAGCCAAGAAATTAATTCCAGGAAAAAGAAAGAATACTTCCTTTCCTAAAAGATAGCAACAAAATATGTTCTTGGTTTAGATGTGTTTCTTGATTTTGTGTTATTGGCTAAGAAATATACCTGCCCAGAAGAGCAATAGCATCTAATATGAAATTATTAACCTATTTCATATCTCTAATATGAGAACATTCCCATTCATAATGTTCCAGTTTATAAAGATGATTGACTACAGTATTTCTCTTCAAAGTAGTAAAGAAAGGATTTGCAAAAATGTGTGTGTGTGTCTGTGTGAGTGTGTGTGTGTGTGTGTGTGTGTGTGTTTCATACCGTTTAGTGTCCATGAAAATTGGGTAGTAAAGTGAGAAGTCTTATTTATCAGGGATAGAAAAAGCACAGCACAAAGTTTTACATACAATAAACTCATTAGAAAAATCCTTGTTTACTAACAAATTCAGTTATTCCATGGTTAAAATCAGTTCATTAGTGCTTTCACTGTATCTCAGAAACTGTATTTATTTGGGTTTTATTCTCATTTCCTAACTCCACATTTGAATAGTGCTCTACCATATCTTTCTGTTTAGCCATTGTTAACAGCTGTTGTAGCTGAGCAGTCTGTGTTCCTTTTCCCTGTTAAAAAATTTTTAATGTTTCCCAACAGGTGCTGGAGAGGATGTGGACAAATAGAAACACTTTTACACTGTTGGTGGGACTGTAAACTAGTGCAACCATTGTGGAAGACAGTGTGGCGATTCCTCAGGGATCTAGAACTAGAAATACCATTTGACCCAGCCTTCCCATTATTGGGTATATACCCAAAGGATTATAAATCAATGACGCTATAAAGACACATGCACACATATGTTTATTGTGGCACTATTCACAATAGCAAAGACTTGGAACCAACTCAAATGTCCATCAATGATAGACTGGATTAAGAAAATGTGGCACATATACACCATGGAATACTATGCAGCCATAAAAAATGATGAGTTCATGTCCTTTGCAGGGACATGGATGAAGCTGGAAAACATCATTCTCAGTAAACTATCGCAAGGACAAAAAACCAAACACCGCATGTTGTCACTCATAGGTGGGAATTGAAGAATGAGAACAAATGGACACAGGAAGGGGAACATCACACACCGGGGCCTGTTGTGGGGTTGGGGGGAGGGGGGAGGGATAGCATTAGGAGATATACCTAACGTAAATGACGAGTTAATGGGTGCAGCACACCAACATGGCACATGTATACACATGTAACAAACCTTCATGTTGTGCACATGTACCCTAAAACTTAAAGTATAATAAAAAAAAGTTTAAAAAAAGTTTTAATGTTTCCTAATTCATGCTTTTTACTAAACATTGCAATATCGTATTTAAATTGACAATTTGATCCAAGAATGGCATCAAAACGTTTTTATTAGGAGATAAAATGGGCCTATAACTTTTTGCCAATTTCAAGCCAACCTCAATGCCTATGGTATTTAGTAGGCTGCTAAAGAATATATTGGAACTGCATAACACAAGCTTACCTATATAACAAACCTGCACATGTACCCTTGAACTTAAAGCTAAAAAAAGGAAGACACATGTACCTTGTACTTAAAGCTAAAAAAAAAAGGAAGATATTGAAACAAACTTTGTAGATATCACTGAGAATAAAAACTTTCACAAAAAGAAATGTGCTGGTTGTTCTAAGATTATGATTACATCCAGAATCATAACTTGGATTCTATCTATATAGGTATATATAGATATAGATATATCAGATATATATATATATTTTAGTATACTACAGCTAATTTAATAATTCATTCAATATTATATTATGCTATGCCAAACTGACAAAAGACACTTTTTATAACCTCTATAATGCTTTATTCTAATGAGCATATTTATTCATAAAAATAAAATAGATGCTTCTTCCTTAATTATTCTTACTTTATTTGGTATCCTTATTTGAAAAGAAAAACAGAATGCCAAAGAACAAAATTAATCTGCTGACATTATGAATAATTGTGAGAAATAAAACAGTCTGGGGCACTAATTATTGAAGACTGGTTAAGTAAATTATAGTACATTCATATAATGGAATAGCATGCAGCCATTTAAGAGATGTTGTAGAAGAATACTTACTGAAATGGGAAATTAGCTCTGCCAAGAAAAGTATAAATGGAATATATAATATGACTTTATAGTAAAGATATGCCAAGATCTTAGTAGGAATTATATTTAGGTGGTCACATTAGTGGTGATTAAAAAAACTTTTTAAAAAATCTTTCCTTTGTGCTTGTCTGCATTTTAAAAATTATCTTCATTGGCTATTTAACATTTTTTAAATTAGGAGGATGTTATAAAGATATCCTCATTAAAAAGGAGAGGGAAAAACTATTCAGTTCACTCTCATCGGTGGTCATGATGTTCAGTTCATGCCAATCCACCATCCTCTGCCGTTAAACTCTCTGGTGACAAGGAGTCACCAAGACTCCTTGAGAGCAAGGAACACCGGTATTAATGGCAACAGGCCGACAAGAAATGGAATGAGTGACTTTGTTCTCAAGCTCCTGGTTATGAGTTTATACTTAAAATATTCTCAGGTTTGATTATGATTGCTCAACCTACTTGAAGAAATTCATCATCTGATTATAATTACTTAGTTTTTCCCCAAGTATTGGGGTTTAAATGCCTCCCATTACTACTAAACATATACTGATCAAAATTGCTTTGTGATTATCAGGTATATGATGGTATTTTTACAGAACATATATAAAACCACTACTTCATTTTAAAGCATACTTTGTAAAATATTTTACAAAGGCAAAAGCACTTTTAACTTATTTTGCAAACGAAGAAGAAAAGATCATTTCTGTTAACCTTTATCTTTACTCGATATTAAATCACCTGACACATTTGTCATTTCCCCCGCATTTGGCATTTTCTGCACATTGTTAATGCTGATTCTATCTGGTCATCTGACAAAGGGAAATCAGGTGTCAACAGTCACTTTTGTGTTTGAGTCCCTACAGGAAATGAAGACATATTCTTTTGGTTTCAAAAAATCCATAAAAAGTGACAAATTCTTATAGCATATTTACAACATATATTTTTAGGATGCTGAACTTACAAGTGTAATTTTTCCATAGTTGCATAAGCCAGAGAATAAAGACAGATCTGGAGCCTAAGAATACGTCCTTCAAATATTAGGGTTTTAAAAATCAAATCATTATACATACAGTGTTGGAAAACATGGCCAAAACTTCCTGCCTTTTTCATAACAGGTAATTTTAGAAGACAATAAAAAAGTAATTCAAATGGTACTGAAAATTTAAAAAATGATACTGAAAGTAAAAATTACTTGTTAGAGAAATAATCTATTCAAATAGTCCTAAGCGAATTGGTTTGAATTACCTAATGGTACAAATGGAGATGTATGTTTCTTAGTGGGCCAGTACTGTGAGTCAAGAGCCATGTCAGTTCCACTCTCAATCAATACTGTGAATTTGGTCAAAACCCAGGACCTCTCAGGGCTAAGGTACCTTAGCCACACTTTACACAGCAATTTTGATCAGTATATGATTAATGGTAAAGGAAAGAATACTTAAGCCCATAATAATGAAGTATTGGACCTGATAATCCATCAGGTGCATTCTAGCCTGAAATTTATTTGTACACACTCACACACACAGACATGTGCACACACACATACACATATGTATAACACATATAAATTTTAAAACATAAAGCTATACTAGAAATGAAAGCTTATATATTGAACTGCCCCACCTTTCTATTTGCAGCCAGTTACCACCCCAGTCTAATGTTTCACTTTATATAAATTCACTTATTCTTTTACTCATTTCAAATATATGATGATATAACTATAAAATCAACGTTTAGTTACTCTGAATAACCCAAAATAGCAAATAATTTAAAAATCACTTCCACTTGACTTTAGAATCTATTACATGCATTGTTTTTCCAGAAAATTTACCTCATAATTATGTTGTGTGAGAGTGAAATGAGTTTCAATTCCAAATTCACACATTGAATTCTGACTGCCGCTTGATGAGAAGCATCCCTGGGTTAACATTTGCCATGTTGCCATGGATAATTAAGACTGATTGCATGTGTTTTTAACTCTAAATTTGGTATCATCTCTTATGAGCCCAGGTTACCATTTACTGCTTTATATCCTTTTTTTGGACTTTGTCAGGATCTCATCTTTTCCTTTTACAATTTTTTTAGAATGTGTGTATTCTGCAGGAGGCTTTTCGTTTCCATACTCTATATAAGCATTATCTTCTCTGTTTCAGTGAGAGTTACCTAACTTAATAAAAAAGTAGAAAATTCTTTAAAGAGAGTGCTCTCACTGAAGCTTACTGTATTTATAAGATGTTATTATATAAGAATAATTCTTAACTGCACCCCTCCCCACTAAACCTTCATTGTAAACTGAACTCAATTCAGGTCCACCCAGGTGAAGTCTGCTCTTCTTGCCTAGTGACTTTCTCACTTCCCGGGTCATCTTTCACCATCAGAACTTTGAACAACTCTCACTCTATTCACTCTGCATGTAGGTGCCTTTGTCAGCCTATTTTACTCTATCCCTGGATATATTTTTTTAAAATTTTAGAGTTCCTCTCAACCAACAACCTCAGAAAGTTTGCTTTGTGTATAACAATACTTCAAAGACCCACTTCCCAGAGGTAGTATAATGTATTTTGACTACTGAAATACTATCACCTGGATTTATTAGCCCCTTTGTAAGTTGAAACATTAATAATTGATTATGTCACAAAGGTTCAGCCTAATGTTACTTTTAGTATAGTGTTATTAATTACTACATTTCTAAATACAATTTTTTTAAATATCTGAGGCTTCATTTATGTATTCATTCAATAAATATTAATGACTGCTTGTTACAGACCACCACTGTTCTAGCTGCTATGGGAACAGTGGTTAACATAGCAGATCAAATGCCTGTTCTCCTGGATAATATTTTCTACTTGAGCAAGTTGAACAACAAACAAAAAGGGAAAATATCAGATAGTGATATGAGCTATGAAGGAAGAAAAACAATAGGGTAATGGATAGAATGTGTGCAGGTTAAGATTTAGATTAAGTGGTCTTGAAAGACATCTGAAGAGGTGACATTTAAGCTGACTTCCAAATGACCAAAAAAAAAAAAAAAAGGCAAAACAAATGACCAAATGTAAGATCTGGGGCATTAGAGCAGATGCTAAGGCTGTAAGGAGGTGTGAACTTGGCTTGTAAATGGGCAGACTCTCTGGTTGGGACCCAGTCAGTAAGGGGAAGAGTGGGATGAAATGTGGTCGAGGAGGGAAGCAGGGTCCCAAACACACAGGGCATTGTAGGCTGTGGAAAGAGAAAGCAGGGATAAGCCATCAGATGATTTAATGGAGTGAGGCACACTCTATTGTTTTTAAAAGATGATTCGCTGAGTGGGGACTAGACTGTGGAGTGGCAAAGGTGGAGCCGATAGATCAGTTTTAGGAGGTCTTTGGCATCACTCAGGTGAGAGACAGTGGTCTTGGACTGAGATGGTAGCTGTGGCATGCTGAGGAGTAGACATATTCAGGATATGTTTTGAAAGTAACGCTAATACAACTTGCTGCAGGATTGATTGAATGTAAAAGAAATACAAAATTAGGCTGATTCTGAGATTTCTTGCCTGGGCTGCAGGGTAGATAATGGTGCAGTTTGCTGCAGGGAAGGTGACTATAGGAAAGGAGCATTGTTGGAAAGCACAGGGAACCTCTTCAAGTTTTGGTATGCTAACTTTGAGATGCCTATTAAACTGCCAGCAAAGATCTCAAGCAAGCAGTTGGACTGTAAGTCTAGAAGTCAGGTGAGGGGTGAGGTTAGGGCTAGACATATAACTATAGAAGCATACATGAGATCAAATAAAATAATACATTTTAAAATCTTCCAATTTTCAAATAGTACTCAATATGATCTCATGTTTTCTCTTTCATGGGGAGAGAGAATCAGAAATGGAGGCTAATTGTTCCACTTTGAAGGCGGAGCTGCAGAAAGCCATCTTTCTTTGACGTAGTCCTTTTCCAACCTCATTTATTTTACATTTCTATTTTTTCTTTGTTCTGATTCTTTACTCTCTCTTTTTTCATTTCAATAGATTTGGGGGTACAGGTGGCTTTTGGTTACATGGATAAGTTATTTAGTGGTGATTTCTGAGATTTTAGTGCACCTGTCAGCGGAGCAGAGTACATTGTACCCAATGTGTAGTCTTTTATCCCTCATGCCCTCCCAACATTTCCCCCCCACAGACAGAGTCCCCAAATTCCATTACATCATTCTTAGGACTTTGCATCCTCATAGCTTAGCTCTCACTTATAAGTGAGAACATATGCTATTTGGTTTTCCACTCCTGAGTTACTTTACTCAGAATAATGGCCTCCAGCTCCATCCAAGTTGCTGCAAAGACATTATTTCTTTCCTTTTTACGTCTCAGTAGTATTCCACGGTGTATATGGACATTTTCTTTATCCATTATTTGGCTGATGGGCACTTAGGTTGGTTCCATATCTTTGCAATTGCGAGTTGTGCTGCTGTAAACATGTGTGTGCATGTGTCTTTTTCATATAATGACTTCCTTTGTGTAGATGCCAAGTAATGGGATTGCTAGATTGAGTGGTAGTTCTAGTTTTAGTTTGTTAAGGAATCACCACACTGTTTTCCATAGTGGTTGTACTAATTTACAATACCACCAGTAGTGTAAAAGTGTTCCTTTTTCATCACATCCATGTCAATATCTATAGTTTTTTTACTTTTTACTTATGGCCATTCTTGCAGGAGTAAGGTGGTATCTCACCGTGGTTTTAATTTGCATTTCCCTGATGATTAGTGATGTTGGCCATTTTTAAATATGTTTGCTGGCTATTTGTATATCTTTTATTTATTTATTTATTTTGAGATGGAGTCTCGTTCTATTGCCCAGGCCAGAGTGCAGTGGCATAATCTTGGCTCACTGCAATTTCTGCCGCCCAAGTTCAAGTGATTCTCCTGCCTCAGCCTCCTGAGTAGCTGGGATTACAGAACCACACCATCACACCCATCTAATTTTTATATTTTTAGCAGAGACAGGGTTACACCATGTTGACCAGGCTGGTCTTGAACTGCTGACCTCATGATCTGCCCGCCTCGGCCTCCCAAACTGCTGGGATTACAGACGTGAGCGACTGCGCCTGGCCATATTATCTTCTTTTAAGAAAAGTCTATTCATGTCCATTGCAAACTTTTTGATGGGATTATTTTTTTTTCTTGCTCATTTGTTTGAAAAACTCATTTATTTTAAGGATGAAAAACTCATTGTGGCAACTTCATTTTGATGTTCTTATATGGTCAGAGAAAATGCACCTTTTCCTTATCCTCAGATTCTTACTTAAGAATCTGGAGGAAAAGATGCTCATGCAGTAGCTGCAAATATTATTGACATCACAGTATATCATCCAAGAACAAGAGTCAGAAATTCCACAAGCAAACATTCTTGTGTGATTTCCTGGAATATGTTAGAAATAGAAATGCTTACTCAGAATTCCAATAAGCAGATAAATTTTACATGGTCTTCTGTAGAAAAAAAAAAAAAAACATGTCTTTTAAATTGCTTTTTTGCTTGTTATCACTAGAGAAGTGATATCAGGACCTGGCTTCCAAAAGATGTATGATGATGTAATAAATAAATGGATGACCATGGTCATTCCTTGACACTTTTTAGTGGAGTCTCTTAAGTATTGCAGGGTTGTATAAACTTGGTTATCCTACATAATCATACTAAAGATCATCATTCCATATTTTAAAATTGCACAAGTATTTTTGGGGGCATATTATCCAGGTTTTTTAAATGTTAACCAAGTGAATATTGCCACGTTAAAAGTTTTTTTTTTTTTAATTTGTTTGAGACGGAGTCTCACTCTTGTTGCCCAGGCTGGAGAGCAGTGGCGCAATCTTGGCTCACTGCAACCTCTGCCTCCTGGGTTCAAGTGATTCTCCTGCCTAAGCCTCCCAAGTAGCTGAGATTACAGGCGCCCACCACCACACCTAGCTAATTTTTGTATTTTTGGTAGAGATAGGGTTTCACCATGTTGGCCAGGCTGGTCTCGAACTTCTGACCACAGGCGATCCACCCGCCTCAGCCTCCCAAAGTGTTGGGATTACAGGCGTGAGCCACTATACTCCGCGAAAAAGTTTTTTAGAATATGAAAATGAGGTTTTATCTTTCCGTACATCCTTATTAATTGTAATCATTAATAGATCAGAATCACTTTAAGTTTCTCATTTCCCTTTTCATCATAACTATAGATGGAGTTGGACAAGTAATTAAATGTCCAAGTCAGTGAATTTACCTAATGGTATGTATGTATGTTATTCTTTGTTGTTGCTGTTGCTGTTTAAAATTTGTTTTGTTATGCTTTGTTTTAGTGAAGCAGGAAATTTGACCTGAGTGGGTCCACTTGTGATCTCTGAGGAGCTATAAAAATGTAACTACTACAAGCAAAGAAAACTGTCCTCATTCTCTCCTCCAGCAATATGCAATCCAATTACTCCTGTAAAATGTCAAATAATAAGCTTTGAAGTTATGGAGTCTTCTCTCAGTAGAACTGCTTCTACAGATTCACTGTTCTCTTCTTTCTTTTAATGCACATAACTATTACTCCATATCAGGCTCTGTTTTAGCCTAAAAAATTATATTGCACTAACAATCTCACTCATCAATGTTTCAAATTCTGAAGAAAAGCATTCTTGTTATTACTTGACATATGTGCAACATTTAATGCCTGTTATTTAACTGCTGTTTATTTGCTCTTTGCATTTCAAATGAATTGTGACATTTTCTTTTCCATTGTCTTATTAATAACGTTCCAAATGCATTATGGGGAACATAGTAATCCTTAACTATAAGCTAGCAGAAAAATCCCAGTTCTTATTGCATAAATGGAAATTCAGAATGAGACTAATAGATACATTTGGGTAAATAATTAAAATTCATTCATTTATTCAATGCATTTATTAAGTCCCAGTTATTGTACCATTGATTGGGGACATAAAAATGTGTATGATACAGTCCCTCTCTCAAGAGGCTTAGTGTGTAGTGGAGGGAAATGTACATACAAAAGAGTAAGCACACCACTGTTAGATGAATTGTGAGAGTAGTGTGGGGAGAAAGAGAGAGAAGCATTTTCAATTCTGTGTAATCGACTTCACAGAAAAGGTGTCTTTTTGAGGCTTTGTGCTGTTAAGGAAAAAAAACCATATTATCTGCATAATCCTCATTTCTTTTATTGAATAATTTTATTTTTTAAAAAGTTATCTTTAACAGTATTTTTGCCTCTGTGATGCCAAAGCAATCTTTTGAAAAATAAAAATTTAAACAACTCATTCTTTGGTTTACCAGGATGTTCTCCTCAAACCATTTGGTTGATAATTGCAATACGTATTTCGGACATAATTTAGACATAGCCTAGACTCTTGCCTGGAAGCCTCAATGTTTTTGAAGTTGCAATCATTGTTCAGCCAAGTGAGTCTCTGAATATAATTAAATTCAATTCAACTACAATTTGAGTGCTCACTTGTTGCTATGAAAATGTACATCTGTAAGTTTATGTTTTGTGACACAATGTAAATTCTACTGCTTTTAGTTTCTATGTAGGCCTAATGATTTTCATTGCAGATTTTTTCTTCTGATTTTTCTTTTAGAGAAAAAAAAACAAAATGTCACTAAATAATAAGAAGAAATAAACAGGGTTTCCAAGGTAAATGAAAGGAGAATGGGTACAAGAAAGGGTGAAAGTTAATTAACCTATTTTGAAAAACACAAAATAAATTATGGTTATTAACCTTGGAATTAGCTTAAAAAATGGATTTTCTTATTTTAAAGTTTGATGGTCTTCTCTCTCACCTCTCATTTACCCCTCAGCATGAAGATTTCTGTTCCAACCAGTTCATTTTAAATTGCTCTTGACAAGGTCACAACAACCACCTGAAGGTAAGTTCATTTTCCTTTTATTTTGAGCTTCTGGCAATATTTGACATAACTGCCAATACCCATATTCTTGAACATTGTCACCCCTTGACTATATGATTCTAGATTTCCTTTCACCTATTTGGTCACTCTTTTAAGATTATTTCTTAAATATTTATATGCTTCAGTGTTTGGTCCCATGCCCTCTTCTCCTGTTAATTTATACTGGTAGTTCTCAACTTCTTTTTTTGAGCCACTGATGCATTTGAGAATCTGAGAAAAGCTATGGGCTTACTCCAGAAAAAAACAGATAGATATGTACAAAAAAGTTTTGTGCATTATTTAAGCTGGTTCACTGTATAAGACATCTCTCCCTGTTCTACCCAATTTCATAATATAATCTTCTCCACTTGCCATCAGTATTCATAGTTCTCAAATTTATGCTTCCAGCTAAGATCTGTTTGCCCCATGTGCCAGATTCATATATCCAACTGCCTAGTGGATTTCTCTCATACGTTCCTCAGATGCCTAAAATTCAACATGTCCAAAATGTGACTCCTCATCTTCTTCCCCTAAACCCATGTGTGCCTCCTCCTTTGATCCCCATCTTAGTACATGGTACCACCATCAATCCAATTATGGGCAGAAACCTCTCCTTTAATTTCCTTTGCACAATCCACCACAAGAATGTCTTTTCGGTACCTCCATTGCTCTGCGTCCCGATGTCTGCCAACCTCACCAAGGGCCACCATTTTCTCTCTTGACCTCCTGCGATTGCCTACTATCTGCTTCTCCTACCTCCAACTTGTTTCTCCTACAATATATTCTCTGTGTTCCTGCAAACGAAAATTTGATTATGTCACCTCCCTCAAAGCTTCACATCATCCTTAGGAAAAAATTCAAATTTCTAAGCATTTGTTCACCAGAAACTAGAACAGTCTCGAAAGCATAGTAGATTTTCAGTATATGAGCTTCCTAGGCCTGCTGTAACAAAGTGCCACAAACTGGGTGGCTTAAAACCACAGAAATGTATTCTCTCACAGTTCTGAAGGCTGTAAGTCCAATATCCCCTGAAGTCTCTAGGGGAGGATATTTCTTTGTCTCTCAGCTTCTTGCCACCCCAGGCACTCTTTAGCTGCAATTGCTCCCTCCAACTTCACATGCTGGTCTTCTCTCTGTGCATCCAAATTTACCTCTTGTTGTTAGGACACAAGTTACACTGAATTAAGGCCCACCTTAATGACCTCATCTTAACTTGATTACATCTGTAAGAATCCTATTTGCAAATGAAGTACCATTCACAGGTACTGGGGTTAGGACTTCAACATATCTTTTGGGGAGCACAATTTAACCCATAACACTTAGTAAATAGGAGGAATATTTGGATTTATTGACTTTATTTTCTCATATTGATTTCCTTTTAAAAGTCATATGCTGTTCTAAGGACTTTACATGTCTCAACTCATGCAATGCTCACAATAAATCTGTGAGTTAGATACTATTTGTCTCTATTTAACTAATGAAAAAAAACCGAGGCAGAGAGGTTAAGTAATTTGCCTAAAGTCACATAGCTAGTAAGTGACATAATAGGGATTCCAATCCAAGTAGTAAATATTTGTTGAATGAATGAATTAAATAATGAAGTAATTGCTTACATAGTCTTGTAATAAGTATAAGTCGATGATGAATGAGGGCTTAAAAGTCTCTTTTGATGCATATTTGTTGAATGAAAGAATGGATGTTTTATGAGGCTTTTTAGAAGCTACCTCATACCAGGCCTTCTGTTTTAAGGACCCTGTCTTCCTCTTCCTTGTTCCTATCTTAATGCTATACTCATTCTGATCTTTTGTTTCCTTGAACTATTCTCAATCACTTTCCATTTTTCTCCATTTTCCCCAACTCTGATGCTTAATAGATACTGCAGCTCTAATCTTCAGTATTCTTCTGGCCTTTTAATTTGAGGTTTAAAATTGATGTCCTTGGTATTTGATCTTGACTCTAAAAGCATTCTCCTTTGGCTTCCTGCTAACTCTTAACACTCTTTCTTAACTCTCACCTGGTGTCACTGATCCCCAACCTGGCTATGTGGCTAGCACCCAGCTTCTCCATAAGGTGCTGGTAGAGTGAGGCAGGCAGATATTGAGCGAATGATCAGGCATTGGGTTTGGTCTATGTTCTGGGAAGAAACATCAAGAACTGTACAGAGGGAGGGACAGTAATTAGGGTTCACAATGATGCCCCAACAGCCATTCTGGGGATGCAAGACTCTGAAGAACAAACTGGAATCTTAAACTACAAGCAGAGTCAAGCACAGGCTGCAAGAGGCAAGGTGAAATTACAGAGTACCTCAAACACATGTCGAAGACTGCAGTTCTCACTCAGCTTTAACTGGGTCGCCTACAGGTGCAAGTTTTTCTTCCTCTGAGCATTTTAAAGGTACCACTTGGCCTCTGACATTTGTACAAAGGGTAAGCAAAGTTCTCCTTATAGTCTTAAAATGTGGATAAAGCCAGTAAAATATATTTTTAAGAGTTTGTGTTCACCATGGACATATTATTTGAACTGAAATATTTGAGATGAAGAGCTCTAGTGGTAAGAGAGAGAGAAGAGTTTATAACTCTACATGTTTAAGTATATAAATAATTTTTTTAGGATGATAAAGAACAAGTTGAAGATAAAATGTTTCTAATAAATCAAGAGAGATATAAAAATCTGAGTTTTGAATTATTAGTAATTTTTATTCAGATGTTTTTCATTTATTTTTTCTTTGCAAATTATTTTAAGTATGTTTGTTTTCATTGCTTAGTAATGTTTCACTGCACCAGTCAATTACAATAAAAATTTTTATATTTTTAAATAAATTATTTTGTGAATACAGTCACATACTTTTAAAATTCAATTACTGCCAGGAGATTTTTAATAAAATATAGTAGTTCTCTGCCTCATCCCCTATTTATCCAGGACTCTCTCATAGATGCATACGCTTTCAACTCTTTTAGCTATTTCATCCAACATTTACACATCTACATATGCCCAAATAATGTGTATACTGTCTTTTGATTCATCATTTTAAGATACTATCTCTTGACTTTCTATTAATATAAATGATGATTTAACATTTACACTGTTCTCCTCTGTTTCTCTTCCCTATCTCCAAATAGTACAATATTTGGTACTTATAACGACTATCAAATATTTTCACAGTCACGTGTCAGAGAGTACAGTACAATTATTCCATTTCCTTTTTTATTTTTATGTGTTTCTGAAGTTATTGATTGCCTTGCTTTTTTCACCTATTTAATTTTCTTTGCACCTATTGCTAATTTTCCTTATCTTCTAATAACTTCTTAGTACAAGTTTCTACAAGTTCAATCATATCACATTTCTAAAAGTACATATTATTTCTTGAAGCCTTCATTCCTGGAACCAACATTCTACTATCATCTGGTTGCTCTTCATGCCCATTTCTTAGTTGTCTTTCTATGCCTTTGCTATCATCTATAGAAATTCCTTTGCCTTCTGAATTGTTTCTCATTTCCTGGACCTAATGTCTTCTCTTTCTGGGTCTGCTCCTTTATTTTAATAAAATCTATTTTTTAGAAGTTTTTCAGGTAGAAAAGAGGCAAAGAGTACGAGTATGAGAACCTTCAACATACCTGTCTTTAGAGTCACACTGTCAATTACGGACTGGTTGCCTTTTATACCTGGTGCACAATTTTTATCTTGATATGTCCAGGACAATCAACATCATCTATAAGATTCTGTTCAATTCTTTTTTGTGTGGATATCCTGTTTTCTGTAACTCATGTAATTCTTTATATAAATGTGTGTGTGTGTGTGTGTGTGTATAGAAATATATTTATTTTAAGAGATTGGCTCATTCAGTTGTAGAGGCTGGCAGATCTGAAATCCAGCAGGCTGAAAATTCTGGCAAGAGTAAATGTTGCAAGTCTCGAGTCCAAAGTCTGGAGTCTAGAGGCAGAATTCCTTCCTCTTCTGGGATCCTCAGCCTTAATATATCTCTTTTTTAAAAACATATTTTTTAAATTGATAAGTAAAAATTACATATATTTATGGTATACAACATGATGTTTGATATATATATGTATAATATGTACATATATATATGTCCATTGTGGAATGGTTAAATCAAGCTATTTAACATATGCATTACTTCACCTATCATTTTTTGTGTGATTTTAAGAACACTTCAAATCACTCTTTTAGTAATTTTCAAGTACACAGTATATTACTACTTAACTATAGTCACCATGATATACAATAGATGAATAAAAGGTAAAAATTTTGAGACTATATATCTGAATGTGTATATATATACTATTTATTTATTTATTTATTTATTTATTTATTTATTTATTTATTTATTTTTGAGACAGAGTCTCACACCATCACCCGGGCTGGAGTGCAATGGCATGATCTCGGCTCACTGCAACCTCCGCCTCCTGGGTTCAAGCAATTCTCCTGCCTCAGCCTCCCAAGTAGCTGAAATTACAGGTGCCCACCACTGCACCCAGCTAATTTTTTTTTTGCATTTTTAGTAGAGACAGGGTTTGGCCAGGCTGATCTCGAACTCATGAACCTCGTGAACTGCCCACCTCAACCTCCCAAAGTGCTAGGATTACAGGCATGAGCCACTACGCCCGGCCCTGAAAATATTTTTATAGTAACTTTGTATTTGATTGAAAATTGGGTAGAATATAGAATTTTAGATTAGAAACATTCATTTTTTCTTTAGAATTTTGAATACATTATTGTTGTTTTCTTGCTTCTAGTGCTGTTGTTGAGAAGATCAAAGCCATGCTTAATCCTGATCTTTTGAGTTGTCTGTTTTGCTCTCCTCTGAAAGCTATTTATTTATTTATTTATTTATTTATTTATTTAGTCCTCAGTGTTTTCAAATTTCAGAGACTTGGTGTTGTCATCCAGGTTAAGCACTGGAGCTTTATTAGTTTGGAAAATCATGTCCTTTAATTCTTGGAAATTTTTTAAAAATATTTCTTTGATGATTTTCTCTTCTCTTTTTTAGGGACTATAGTACTATATTTTTGGAGGCTGTACCACCTGGAACAATATTCGAATTTTTCTTCCTTTTCTTTAATATTTTCCATTTCTCTATCTTTTTGAACTTCTTTCTTGGGTATTTCTTCACCTTTAGCTTTGAATCTGTACTTCTATCAAGTTTTATATCATAAAGTAAGAATAAGAGACTCCATAAAAAGAACAATCAGCATAAAAATATTAAAAGCGCAATATCTGAAATTGAAAAACTCAATAGAAGTTTAGTTGAAAGTTTCTTACTTTTTTTTACCTCTCTGAGGTTAATAATTATAGTCTTAAAAATTTTCTTCTCCTCTAGAGCCTTTCTTTCCTTAAAATGCTTTTTTGCTTCTCTTCCTTCTGTTAGATTTCCTTAGATGTCTGGTAATCTTTAGTTGTATGCCCATGATTAAGAGTTGAAGACTGAAATACTATTGCACTCTGAGCATGTAGGTGGAATTTCTTTACTTTGATCTTCCTTTTGGGATGATATAGGTAGGTTACATTTGGGAACCCTTCAACATCAGTTTTAGGCTTTTGTTCAGCAGCTGGTCAGATATCCCTCTAAGTACTCCATCAATACCCTTCCTGGAGTCTGAATTTTTGGCTTCTATAGATCAGTGGGTGGAGTGGAAGGAGAAAGCTAGACATCTCAGCATTTAGTATGCTGCTTACAGGATGTAGGTATCACCTTATTCTTATGTTTTTGACATGGTACTCATGGCCCTAAATGTACCTAACATCCCTCAATCTAGAGATCCCACCTTCTCAGCTTCTGCAGAGACACCAATGACATGGATTTAGGTATTTCATATTTCTAAAACAAGTTTCCATCGATCACAAGACACACCATTATTTCCCGTCTAAGAAAGAAAGAATTCTTCTAGTTCCGATTGTAAATGCCATCAGCTGAAATGTGCACACCCATTTCAAATATGTAAAAAGGGGAAAAAATGTACAACTTAGCAATGAATACAATATAATGTTGGCACCCTCCTTTCCTTCACACCCTATCCTGTGAGTACTTGGTACTGCTAACTTCTAAGCCTTAGTTCTTCATTTTCCCCATTATTAGCTTAGGATTCAGTTTTCTTGTATCTGCTAAAGCAGGTATACGTATCTGTCTGCTTTCCAGGTTCCAAATTTTTGTTCCTATAATATACTGTTGTTCTTTTCCATTTTTGCAGTTCACATATTTAAAAAAAATTATTCATAGTTATACCAAGATTTGAAAGGAAGTAAAACTTGCATTGGAAAAATAATTTAAGAGGGTGATATATTCATAAATATATGAAAAGAGCTGGCCACTACTAACACAAAGTAATACGAATGTGGGCAGATCACACTGAAGAAATCTTTGCTTCAGTTGTAGCTAAGGAGCATCCAACCCGTGGTATAGTTAGAAAAGAGTTGATACATAGAATGCTTAACTGGCTCTCTCTAATCCCCAAATCATTCACTAAAAGTACACAAAGCCAATGTCTTCTATTCTTGTTCCAACTTCTTCTTTATATCTTGAGGGTTGTGATAACACTTGCCTTTTCTGGGATTTTACGAGAAAATATGAGACAGTGACAATCCTAATAACTTTTTTTTTGCATAGTGCTTTACAACTTATAAGATGCTTTCATATGTGTTTATTTTTAATAAATGTGAGAGTGCTTTGAAACACTGAAACTACAAGACAAACAGAACACTTAAAAATTTCCCATAAAATATTTTATGTATTGAAAGTCACCTCAGGGCCTTTTATATATGAAATATTATATGGGAATATAATATTCTATCACCATGAAGGTGATCAGACAGGAAAGAAAACTAGTGTTTCTGAAGTTTGAACCTCAGTAAGCTCTTTCCAAATGACGCAGACCACCCTATGTGTTGTTGGAGGTCTTCCTGGAGGTCCATTGCTCCCTCCCATCTGCAGATAGCCTAGGTAATTTTATCGTCTGGACTGTCTACACCAGCCCTTGAAAAGTCACATTTAGTAGAATCTTTAAAAAAGCATCCATTTTGTTCAGAAGCAATTCAATCCGGAATATGATCTTTCTGCGGCTTCCCACTACTTATGGCAGTAATTTTATCTTTCGGGAGAAAGCGTGCAATAATATTACGTTCTTGGAGGAAAAGGGGAAGGGGAAAAAGTCCATATTACAGTGAGCGATTCAAAAAATACAAAAAAAAATTTAATATCATAAAACCTTCAGAAAAGACATAGAAATATATGTACAAAACTGTTCTTTTCCTTTTTTAAAGGGCTTTACTTGTCTGTTGTGGAAGATTTTAAAAAGACCAAGGCAAAAGCATTTCTGCTTCTCTCTAATCTACTTGAAGCCAGCTGTTTGGAGTAGGCTGACTTTGTAGTGGGAAAACATGGGCCTGGAATATTTTAATCCTCCCCTTCTCCAACAAAGTCTGACCACAGCTTCCTAAGAGTTCTTGAAGGCAGTTTGTACCTATGTCCAAAAGGAAAGTGATTTATGTTACCACCAAGAAAATTCACAGGGTCTTTTCATGAGAAACAGCAGCTGCAATTGAAGTTACTGAGTGTTGTAATACAGTAAGTACAAGCTTCACTGAAGGTCTATGAAACCTCTGTGATATTTAGACAGAGGTACAACTGCTTCCGTAAGGCTCATCCAGCTAGTTGCAGAGTCGTTTTGGGGAGAGAGTAGAAGGGCCTTTTGACCCTGAGACTCACAATCACAGAGATCTCGAATTCAGACTTTGGACATTATTTCTAAATGAGGTCACACATACAGCTGCAGAGCTACACTGACAAGATTGAAAGAAGTTCATTGTGTCACTTTAAACTCATGCCTTGCTGCAAAGACATCAGTGCTGACAGCCCAAATCGAACCCCCAGCATTTTCCACCTGAATTACTGCAGGAGACTCTGAAATTGTCTCCCTGCTTACACTCTTGCACCCTACCACCTATTCTCCAAAAAGCAGACAGAATGATCTTTCTGAGGAGCAAATATTATAACCCTGATCACAACCTTCTGATGCATTCCCATCAAACTAAGAAAAAGATAAATCGTAAGTCCTTAGCACAACCTGTACAACCCTACATCATCTGAATCTTAGCTATCTCCCCTACTTCATTTCAATCAATTTCACTGCATTCCAAGCAAACTAACATTCTTACTGTTTTTTTGAACACGGCAGGGATGTCTCCATTTCAGGGTCTTTGCACGTGCTATTCCTTTTACTTGGAAAACTCTTCCCCTTAAGTATTTACATGACTTGCTTCTTCCTTTCATTTGGGTCTTTCTTCAAAAATAACTTTCTTAGAAAGATTGTACAGAGAACACCTTACTTAAAAGAACACCTTTGTCACTATTCTTTCAGGATGCTTTAATTTTCTTTACAGCACACACATACATACACACACACATTTATTGTGCCTATTTGCTTCTTGTCTGCCTCACAAGAATATAAGCCCCATGAAGGCAAGGGCTGATGTTGTTCACTGCTGTGAGCCTAGAACACTACCTGGAATACAGTAGGTGCTCGATAAGTATTTGGTGAGTGAATGAATGATCATTGAACCATTCCACGTGTGGTGTACTAAGAATTAATCTATTTCTTGCATATGTTTTGTGATAAAACCACTAACCCGGAACACAGCAACTTAGGGAAAGTTGCACCATTTACTCTCTTATATCCAGCTTCCTGTCCCATCCTCTGGCACTTCAAGAGGTCTCGTGAGCATGTATGGGACAGTCAGCTACATGTGTAAGACCTGTTCATGGTGTCTCTACCCAGTCACCCTCTGCAGCAAACTGCCATTCCTTGGACACTGCTTTGGTATAGGATGTTCATACCAGCAGCAAGGTCTGTCCTCGGGAAGATAGACCAGGCAAGAAGACCAAACAGCCCTGGACATGAGTACATAGTAGGCAGGGAATTCTGGAGTTCTGAATATCTGAAGGCCTGGTCTGTAGGGGGAGCATGGGCTATCATGGACCGGTCCTCTGTCATGGGAAGGGACATGGTTGAAGGACTAAAGCTGCCCAGCCACTAGTCACTCATAGCTATTTAATTAGAATTCAAATTAATATAATTTAGTGAAATTGTAATTCAGTTCCTCGGTTGGACTAGCTACATGTCAAATGTTCAATAGCACATATGACTAGTAGTTACTTTATTGCCCTGGATGCAGATATAGAACCTTTTCACAATTGCAAAAATTTCTATTGGACAACACTGCTCTAAAGCATGGTGCCCTGGACCCTCTTGCCCAGCTTTAACTGCAATACTCTGTAAGATTTGTTAAATCTACTTGATTTATTCAGAGAACATTTATTGAGCACCCACTATGTTCCATGTGCCGTATGAGTTACTGGGAAATCAGAAGTCAACAAGGCACAATTTCTGTCTCCAAAGAACTCACCACTACTGACACAAAGTAATATGAGTGTGGGCAGATCACGTCGATGAAATCTTTGCTGCCGTTGTAATCAAGGAGTCTCAAGCAGAATATAGGTGTTCCACTCAGGGAAATGGGATACAGGAAAAACGGAGATGAAGAAATACAAAAATCAAAAAATACAAAAATATGGAAATCAAAGGAGCCCTTATTAGCTTGGAGACCCAGCACCTTGTACGTAACAGAAACTTCTGCCTTTTGAATTAAATTAGATGTTACAAGAGCACAGAAATGTGCTCATCTTACTTCACGAAGGTTTTAAAATTTTATTTTGTTTTTTAGGATAACTGAAGAAATTTTGTTTTTTAGAATAACTAAAGAGATTTTTTTAATCTACATTTTTAAAGTTTTATTTATCTGTGGTTTAACTTTATTTTTTTAAATGACCCATTTGTAATTCAAAATTTCCTGAAGTATATATTTTTCAAGATTTCTCAATTTTTTCATCAGTTCAGAACATACAGAAAATTAGAACTCAACCGTAATCATGCATTTTTCTGCTCAAACTGAGGAAATCTGTTTTAGAAAAAAATTACCTTAGAAAGTTAAGCCTAAATTAATTTTTCTGAATTGGACTTATTTCATTTTTGCAATTTTGTCATCTCACAAATATATAGACAATTTTGTCATCTCACAAATATATAGACAGTTTTGTATAGATATTGTATGACAATAAACACAGGGTTTTTAACAAAGTGCTTACCTAACTTCCAAAATGGTTTCAAGTTTTCCTTCTTACTGTTGCCTGACCATCATATCTAAAAGCTAAAAGGCCCTCCCAGGAGCTTTTGAGAAATTGAAACTAAGGAAATAATAAGTTTCTCCAGAACCTCTGGGACTTTGGGACTTTGTTAAGTTTACTGGATCATTAGTTTTGTTTATGCTTCTAATTAGTGTTAAATTGTTAACTTGATTCTTCATTTCACATAAACTTTTGATAAGTGGCAGCTGTCAGTAAGGCAAGTTTGAAACATGTTATTCTGAAAGTGTAAAGATACATTTTAAAATACACTTTCCCCCTTGGAGAGGAATGCTCATTCCAAGAGATCACCAGGCTAATTGCTGTAAATCATCCCTCATTATCATAAATGCAATATTTCATCCAAAGATATTGTCTAAATAAACTAAATTGCCATTTATAATCTACTAGCAATTCCACCTGTGTTTCCCAGAATGCATTTTTGCCTTTGTTTGGTCTAGATTCTAGACTCTGAAATTTCTACATGCTTCGTGGAGGTACGTATTGTATATTGTAGTGCTATGTGTCTGCATCACCTTATGTATTTCTAGTACGTCAACATGCACATTTCTATTATTGCAGATTATTTACTCAATCTCAAAATATTTATTTTTATAAATTTTAAGTATATGTAATATGCACAGACAATTAAATCCTTTAATTTCATTTTCTAATGGGCTGGCTATAATGAGTTTATTCTGCAGGAAAACAAATGGAAACATTATAAACCGGTTTAATTCTATTTATATGACCTATAAGGAAGACTTATTTGAGGTGAAGAGAAATTGCCTTTGGAGAATTGGTAAACGTATTTCATCTTCAGTAGAATATCAGAAAGATAATAGTAATAGCTCCATGGTGAAGTCTTTTTGGAAGATTCATAAACTCCAATTGGATCCTTCTTCATAAATCATGTAAATCTATAGAATATCATTGTTACTGTCACATTCTTTTGAGTACATATTTTAATTTCCTACAGTATGGCATCAGAAGTTGAACTGATAGCCAAAATTGCCAGTTACCCTGAGCACCAATTTATGAGGTCCATAAAAATAGTTATGCGCAAAGAAGACATATTTCATTGTAAAGTTACCTCTCATGGAATAAAAACAAAACTTTAAAATTAAAAAGTAAGAAGTTGAGAATATCCTGTTATCTTAGTCTGTCTCTAGACACTGGCTAGACAAGTTTCAGGATTTTTTTATTGATCACTCAAACATCAACTTCTAAGAATTTAACATATCTCTACATTTTTAAGAGAGGTTCAATATGTTGTTGAAAGAAAGCTTTATGTCTTAGCAGAACACGTCATATCAATTTTTACAAGAAATAAATTCTACCTTTGCCTGGTTGAATCAGTTGATCAAAATTTATTTATATTTAAAAATCAGTTTTGTAATCTACAGTATTCTCACAATGTGCTCATTAGTTCTAAGATTCTAGTTTTCAAACTTGACACATCCAGAATTTTTACTTTTTAAAGAACCCGGATTCAAGAAGTATAATGCCCCTATTTTCCTACTAATGTTACTCTGGGTAACAAGTCTGCTAGAAGTACTATTAGAAATGAATGCAACAGAGCCGGGCATGGTGGCTCATGCCTATAATCACAGCACTTTGGGAGGCTGAGGCGGGCGGATCATGAGGTCAGGAGATCGAGACCATCCTGGCCAACACGGTGAAACCCCATCTCTACTAAAAATATGAAAAATTAGCCAGGTGTGGTGGTGGGTGCCTGTACTCCCAGCTACTGGGGAGGCTGAGGCAGGAGAATGGCGTGAACCCTTGAGGCGGTGCTTGCAGTGAGTGAAGATCGTGTCACTGCACTCCAGCCTGGACGACAGAGCGAGACTCCGTCTCAAAAAAAAAAAAAAGAAAGAAATGAATGCAACAAGAATTGTTCTAACTGCCATTCTTTTGTCTGTATTACACAAATGAATGTCAAGCTTCATCTTTCAGTACTCTAGGATTCCAATGTTACTACTTTATTTTGTTTTCGAGAGGGGGGTTGGAGGGAAAAATAAGTTCTAATAATTATGGGAAAATATAAGTGAAATAAAGGATTTTTCAGAGTATTAATATAACGGAACAGGGCCTGCCTGATACATAGCATGTGCTTATTATATCTCAAAGAAGGGAAATATAATATGCAGTGTTTCCCAAACTTATTAGACAACAGAACTCATTTTTTGAGATGCCCCTATTAACATTTTTCAGAATAGGTGCTTAGCACATGGTAGATTCTCAGGAAGTGTTTGAATGAATGAACAAATGAACAAATTGAGTTTGAGAAGTGCTAACTGATAAGCATACAATTTTGTAGAATTTCTCTAAGGTCAGAGAGCATTTCTAACTTATGTTTTCAGATGCCTGCTGCATCCAGTAGTTTCCTGTAACCTGTGGATACAAAATAAATATTTGCTATTGTTACTGAAAAAAGAAGTTAAGAAAAATTTTTTTTTTTTTTTTTTTTTTTTTTTGAGACAGAGTCTCACTCTAATGCCCAGGCTAGAGTGCAGTGGCACGATCTCGGCTCATTGCAACCTCCGCCTCCCAGGTTCAAGCAATTCTGCTGCCTCAGCCTCCTGAGTAGCTAGGATTATAGGCGCCCGCTACCACGCCCAGCTAATTTTTGTATTTTTAGTAGCTATTTCACCATGTTGGTCAGGCTGGTCTAGAACCCCTGATCTCATGATCCACCTGCCTCAGCCTCCCAAAGTGCTGGGATTTTTTTTTAATAATAATATTTTTTAAATGGCATATGAGGAGAGGCTCACTGCCCTTTAAGCCTGTTCACACACAAACTAGTTTTCAAGGGTGTATAAACGTATCTTCACAGTTTCTATACAGAAGTGAAAAGTTTGATTAATGGTACCAAAATGAAAGTGATGATTGCATCTGGATGGTGCATTATTTATGGCTAATATTTTAATTATCAAAAATATTACAGAAACACATGATCACAAATGGGCTGCAGAAAGGATCTGATATACTGAAACATTCTTATTGAGGCCCTCCTTGGTGGAGAATAGATAGAAACCCCCTTAACTTCATGTCCACATTCTCTCTTTAGTAGCAAACATGAGTGCCAGCTTCAACACCCTGCACCACTGCTCTGAGAAGACCATAGAATGGAACCAAGTGGATATTTTCTGGCCACCTCTATCTTTCCAGGAAAATGCCCTGGAGTGCACACGCTTCATTACGGCCTTGGCAAAACACCAGCATGCACCAGCTGCGCGTGGACTGCTCAGCCCCTGCCTGGTGGAGAGGAATAGAAGTCATCAGTCTTCCTCTGCAGGTTTTCATTAACTCTCTGCTAATCTAGAGCATTAATTCTTGGACTTCTGGGAAAACAGAGTTGTCTAATCCTAAAATCTTAAAGGCAAACATATTCCTTTTCAAATCTACTTCTGGAATTTGTGGGCTTTTGAAAGTAACATTCACAGCAGATTTGAAATATCCACTATTTGTACAGGACAAGTCAATAATGGTGTGAGTTCCATCTATTACCTGTTATCTGAATGCACCAAATTAGAAGGAAAACTAGAGGGAGCTAGGATGGGGGGCAGGGTGGGAATCTGTTACTTCAGTTAGGTTTACAGGGAGTCCTTGTAAACAGGGTGCTAAAAAGTGTGTTGGGTTTTTTTTAACCTTTTGTGACACACAACAGAGCTGTGAAATCAGTGAATTAAATAGTTCCAGTCCCCTGGGCACACATGAGCAATAGCATAAAAATGGACAGCACCCATTATAACATTACTGTTATGGAGCAGATGGACAGCTTTGGTTTCAGTCTTTTGTCCTTACTTTAGAATGGGGCAGAACTGGGAAACGACTGTAAATTTTCTCAAAAGAGATGAATAGGAAAGCTGTTAACTTTTTTCTTATTAAAAAAAGAAACCTGGAAAAATTCCAAATTACACATTTTACAGCTCTTTGACTGCAATTCTTTAGCTTTTGATGCAAAACATCTGTAGGTGGTTAAGCATTTCCCACCCTCATTCCCCAAAACGGAATACCTCATTCCCGGCAAGACATCCAATGCCTGCAAAGACATATGTTTACCAAACCAGTTCATTGCCATATGTGTGCCAGTTTCTCCAGAGCGTGCTGCCTATGAGTTGATTGGCTTAGCTTAAGAGGCTCAGAAAGGAGAAATAAGCAGGAAACAGAGGTCGAGAAAGAAGTAAAAGATGGGAAGAGAGCAAGAGAGAGGGAGAAAAATGGGGGAGGGGAAGACAATTATTTTTCATTATACTTTCAAAACTTAATCTCTTCATTTTGCAGTAAATATTGATGAGACATTTTGCAGTCATATCACAATTGCTTTTCTACTATTAGGTAATTTCCAAAAACACTGAATGTCAAGATAATGATGGTACCAAATAGGCGAGCCATCAGATTTGAGGTATGTTGACATCTAGTCATCTCCAAATTTAATTCTATGATGAGTGACAGAATTAGCTAATGAAACAAACATTAATAATCACTTGAGTTCAAATTTTAAATTTGGATTTAGAAAAGCTTAGCATATTTTGAAATATTCCAAAATAGAACTTTAAATAGAATCTTGTTAGACTCAATGAGTAATTTTAGTGACCAATGAGGGGGAAAATGGTTATTTACACAATACTTAGGTTCTTTGAAATAATTACACATTTCAAAATAATTCTGCAGAATAAGAAAAACTTACCTCTTTAGCAAACAAAAAAGGAAATTTTACATTAAAAGTTTCTGTCCTGTACATTAATTAAAATATTCTAATTTAATATATAAAATATCAGCATTAGGAGATAAACCTAATGCTAAATGACGAGTTAATGGATGCAGCAAAACAACATGGCACATGGATACATATGTAACAAACCTGCACATTGTGCACATGTACCCTAAAACCTAAAGTATAATAATAAAAAATAAAAATAAAATAAAATAAAATATAAAATATCAATAGGGACAAACTGTTGGCCATAAATGGCTTTTGAATGTTAATTGACCAATATGTCAATAATCCCCTGGAGTATCTAACAGTTTTCTTTAAGAGAACTTTACATAGGAAAGATAACTTGAAGCTTTCAAAGAGGACCAGTGTTTGATATAAGTATTAGCTGTGAAACTGATATTATTAATGATTCAATTTTGACCCAGCCAAATTACATTATTTGCATTATGAAACAATCTGAGAATTTCCAAAGTTTTATCTATCCTAATTTTTCTAACATTTATAACTATTTATAGTCAGTATGAACCTGGATAAAGCTTTTAAATAGCAGAAATGTATCACCACAACTTTTATATGTTCCCATAAAGTTTATGTTTTATCTTTGAAAAGCTTCTGCTGTTTAATAAGATTTAGCTTCTTACTTTTAATCTCATATTGCAGTTGCAAAAAACAAAAAGAAGAAGAAAGATCTAGTACTGCTCTGCATGTTGCAGTGTTGTCTTGGATACATAAGTATGGTACATCACTTCCTCCAATAAGTAAACAAGATTCTCAAAGAGCACTTGGGAGGACATACTAACCTTGTAGTATTGTTGGCCACACAGAACTTTAAATAAGCAAATGGCTTGTGGTTTTAAAACATCACATTTTATTAGAAGAAAAGAAAGACTAATAGGCACTTTTTGTATGTGTTCGTTCAACAATTTTAAAGGAATTTAAAATTGTGTAACTTATTTTCAACTTTCATGTTGCCTATCAATTGTTATATTATTAATAGATAATGTCATTAAGATGACAAGTTTCTGCTTTCTATGGCTATAGTAGTACTTCACAAGTACTAATTACTTATAAAGAGAACAATAAGATGTTCTTTATGTTATATGAGAGACTCGGTAAGTATTTGGAAGATTACTTTTAACATTACAGCTTTTAATGGTATTTTATATTCATTGTACTTTTTTGCTTTGTTTTATTTTTTGTTTCTTTTTTATTGCCTTCAAATGAAATTTTACTATGCATTGTGGTCTAAAAAGCTAAATTTTCCTTACAATGATGAACACAGGTTTTCTTAATTATAACAAATTAGTGTCTTATAATGAGGAGGGAATAGTGATTAAAAGCTTTAAACTTGTATTTCAAAAGAGAAGAAAAAATACATGGATTATTCAGAATGGGCTATTTAGTTCTATGTATCAAACTTAGCAAGAATGAAAGTCTGTCCCATGATTAATTTTACCAACTCATGTAATGGAGAACATTCTAACAATGGAGATAGCTTAAACTTTAAACACTTTTATCAGACAAAATAATGTGCAATCATGTCTCTGTGCATCTTGTAAAAAAAAACATGCACAATATTTTCATTTGAAAAGATTTTCCCCTGCGTAGTTATAGCAAGGTCCCAACACAAGTCAGTTTACATGTATTGATTTCCACTGAGCTGGTTTGTTCGTTTGAGTGAATGTATCAGCAACTGGCAAAATTATCAAAACATTTACCTAGTGAGTTGCATAAACTTTGTTTAAAATAGTGCGTAAAGTTTCGCAGATTAGAAAAAAAAAGTGTATTTTATTATAGCCAAGATTGAACTGACATATTAAACTAAAATAGTTTAAATTTTGTGCAACTTTAGAAATCATCTTATTCTAAATCTCATGGCAAAGAATAATCTGGGGGAGTAGGAAAGGGAATGAGGTTAGTACCCTGATAAGGGTAAAAACCTAGCTGACACACAGATTACAAATGACAAGATTTTGCAACAAATCTGGATCTATACAAAAAATTGCACGAGAAAATAAAGACTTGTTTCTAGTGTTTCCAAATAGATCTTTCTAAATTTAATCTATAAAAGGCTGTTTCACCTCAGGCCTGCATGAGAACCACTGCTGTCCCTTGTGGTGACTACCTTATTTCCATTTTCCAGACACATGTTTTCCCCTTTCTCAACTATTTTAAGAATTATAAGTAAGCAGGACTCTAAAATTCAAGTTCAGTGTGCAGAGAGTTAATTTAAATATGATAACAAATGGCTCTGCTTTTGAAATGAATGTAGCCTGGCAACTTCAACTGGGAACCCTTCGGAGGGCCTCAATTATGTATGCAGCTTCTTTGAGAAATAGTTTCACACATCTGACCCAAGGACCACTATGTTGTTGCCATGAAATAAAACTGTACGTAGGCATTGTTTCATTGCTGCACCCTCCACACACTGCAGGCCTCCACTCCCTTCCCCCACCCCGCACATGCATGTACACACACATACACACACTCACACAAACTCTTTTATTGTCATTCCGCTTTTATTTTTCTAGTAGAGTGAATGTATCAACGTAATTATCATGAACATAATGGCCCGTGATTACTTTTATTTGCTATAAAAATATTCTGATTCTAACTGCCAAACTGTTCCTGTCAAAATCAGGAGTGGGAAACCTACAAGATAAGTAAAGGGTTAAACCACCCACACCATTTCAATTTTTTTCAAAATGGCTGCTTTGTCTGTGTGCATACACCAATAGCAAATGTCCTTCTGTTATTGTACAGCCAATTTGATGTGTCAAGTATTCATATGCTAATAACGGTACAGTTTCTCACTTTTTCACAGATAAATGGTAAAGATTGTTACAGACAGTGAAACACAAGAATAAACAGCTTTTATTTCAGACGCGATAAATTACTTTCCATTCAAATAACATGCGACACACGCTGCTGACCATTTTGTTTCTATTCACTGTTAGTTTGCCTTCTGGGTGTGTTTTTTTAGAATAGTTTGAAAATATTTAGCAGATATGGACAGAGTTGTTACTAATGACTTGATTGCATTAATTTGCTTTGTAGTCATTTCATCACTCGAAGTTCATTTTTATGCTCAGTTATTACAGTGGGAGAAAGTTTGATGGAAAATCTGACACGGTTTCCCTAACATGGTACAATCAAGTCTTTTTAAAGCTTGGTAATGACAGTATTTGAAGAATGGATATCTTCCTTTCCAGGTTAGCAGAAATGTCATTCAGTAAATAAAATCCCTTGCTAAGAGTATCACCTAAAAAAAGACACTTGAATGAAATGTACGTTGTTCTGTCAGAACAAAGTGAAATCATTTTGGTTTTCTAAGACATAAATACGTCCTTTTAGAAAGGCTGAGTAGGTCAAATATATATGATTAAGGCATACACTTATTGCTAGGGTAGACAAATTAATGCAAAGATGAGGGTGGGGGAGGGGACTGAAGTATGAGAGAGAATTAACCAGTCCTTAAAGAAATATTTTAAAAATAATGTACCCATGAACATGCATGCACTGATGACAGTTATAAATCAAAAGAAACATTTCTGATTTATTTCTCCTCAATTTAACGAGATACACTTATCTATTCTTGAGTTGCAATACTTTTAGGGACAAAAATTAGAATACCTAGAAATTAAGCTAATGATTCTTCTAGCTACTTCTTACATTCACCTTATTGTGCCTAAATCTTTTGTCTGAGCTTTACATATGACAATTTTTTGGTTTATATTTGGTCCCCTCTGATTGTTACATATACTTGAATTGCTTGCTTGGATGGGGAGCATACAAAATAAATAAGTAAACATGAAGAAAAGTAAATTGATTCGTTGCTAGGCTGAAGGATCACATAGAAAAGTTTTTTTTCTAATTGCCCAAAATTAAGTACAAACACACACATGCACTTCCATATACACAGATGCAGACAAAATCAAACTAGAGAATTTTTAGAAGCACTACACTGGATCATTCCTTAAGACATTAAGGATTCAAAAGGTAACTATGACATTAGGTCAATGAGGCTGCAGCTCCCTAATAGTGTAATCAGCAGATTGTAAATTTTTACATAATTCTAGGACAAAAGCTAGCTATTTTGAAGCAGTCTTATAATCTCAGGCCTTTTCTCTGAGCTCCAAAATACCAGAGAAGATTATTGTATCATATGAAGGAGGAATAGTAAATGCAAGTGACCAGTTTTATATTAAACATGGACAATCAAGAGATTTTTCTACTATAAGGCTACACAAATAAGCTCATAAAACTTATTACCCTTTCTTCCTCTCTAACACCATTGTTAAAAATACAAATTAATAGGATCAACTTCAAATATCTATTTTAAATTCTGCCTTTTATATATGCTTTTTTTTTTCTACAGGAAAAGTAGTTAATGGCAGATGAAATACTAATTTTTACTTTATGGGACACCCATCAAAAAGTGACTGTAAGCTAATTTATCAAAATTGAAATAAAGTAGGACACCAGTAACTATTTCAAGAATTAATTTAAAATGTGCTATATGCCACACATGCTGCATTACTCAGAATGTGTTATTAATTTAAATGTTTCTTAACTAATTATAAAGACTAAATGGAGAACTTTTTATCCGTTGTTTCTTTTCTTCCCCCATCTAGTCTCTTTATCTGTGTAAATACAATTAGGCCTCACTCAGAGCTCTGTGTCTTTGTCTTTCCCCTTTTAATTCCTGTCCTTAGTGTAATTAGCACCTTGGGCACAATCATAGGAATACACACAGGGAGTTTATTTTCACTGACTATTTTGATATTGCTTCTATCACTTTACCCTCGAACACCATTTTCATTTGCTCTGGGAACTTTCTTTCTAAGTACAGAGGTTTAAATCACTAACTCAAATTTTATACTGTGGACAGACAGTTATACATGGACATACAGGACCTGTTCAGAACATGTCAGCTGCACATGATATTTGATCTTTCATCATACACTCATGCCCATGAACTCCAGGCACACTTATCTGGGTTAAAGCAGTGGCATTCTACCTTCATTCACAACTGTTTAATTATAACTGAGGTTTCAATTAAAAATAAATAGAATGGAGTGCCAGAATGCCGAGGGGCTGCTAATGGGCTGGAGGAAACAAGGATTAGAAACAAGGCTTTTGTCTTCTTGCCTCAAAAGGTACAGGTTTTAGGTGGATGTTATGAAACATCCTGAAATGTACATTGACTGACTAATTTTCAGGTAAGAATTGTAGTTTTCTTTTTCAAGAAGTATGAGAATTATTAGTGTTTTGAGTTTTTGAGTTACTTATACACAACTTTTCTAATTTATTTATACTCTCTGCCAAAAGTTTTCGACCTGTTATTTAAAGGGAAAAGTATTCCACAGACAGTGTGAGCAAGATTTGAAGGGATGGTTAAGTGCCACGCAGTCACTGAGTTTCTCAATTCCACCAGTAAAATTACGTTCAAGAACTGAGGATGCACGCTCTGCTTTGAATTGCCTACATCTGTCTGCGGCTACCAGCTGAATGGGATAGTGTGACACGCTCGCTTCTTTTTCTTATAATCAAATCAACCATGAGGTGTTTCATGATATTTTGGTGTAAATGACCACAAAAATAAATTTTACATACTCATGTTGTCTTGGGTTTTCGCAGAGGTCACAGTGTTTCTGAGTATGGTGTCAATATATAGTTTAGGCTATTATGAAACATACAAAGGAAAATGGAGACTCAAGGCAACGATCAAAATAAATCATATGGAAAAACCTTACCTTAGACCTAAAGTATCGCATATTTTAAGAAAGAAACTTATTTCACCTTTATCTAGAAATCGATTTAATTTTGAATTCTGTTTCTCCACAGGCTCTATATTACTAACGATGAAATTGTGAATGTTTAATTATAAGTTATGTCTCAAATAAATGAAATGCAGTGTGAATTTTAGTCCCTGAATATTAAGATAAGAAAACATTACCATTAAGGCTGAGTCTATATGTTACATGAAGCAAAGAATTGAAGCATTATTTGAATCTTGAAAGCACCAAATATACAGGGGCCCCAAGTTATCTGGATAAAGCTCCTACATATTCACTTCATTTGTATAGATACAGCCTGACTGCCTGCATCCTAATGGAATCAATTTAGATTTCCAGTGGTTTGAGGTTTATTAAACACAGTGAACTTAGCAAACATGCATTCCCCTCAAGCTTTCACGTTGGTATTTCCTGCAACCATCTTTGAAGAAGCAAAATCCCGACCTCTCATAGGCATAGAGGCAAGAGATCAAGTTCCTGTGCTGCTCTTTGCCATATATAAAAACTGATGGTTTTGGTGATGTGGGCCATAACATGAAAGTCGTGTTTTTTCTACTATTTAGTCAAAGGAATGATGGGTACTGTGAGTCAACAACAAGCACGGCTACAAAAGAGAGCAGGATTAATGAAAAGAGGATACAGGACTTCTCTGATTGCTCCCACAATGATGCACCACCCTGGATAGCTCATTAGGGTACTCAGAAGAGCACAAAGAGTCTTTTAAATAAAGCTTCCTTGTTCCAAGAGTGTATTCATCACCTCATGCCTATCCAGGATAGGAGGGCTTTCTCCTTGGAGTCTGAATGAAACAACCTGTAATCATTTGTATGGAGATGTTGCTAAACATATTTGTAACGTCAAAGAAGTCTTCATTCACCGGAACAGGGACAACCTCAGAAGAAATGGATTTTTTTCCCAAGGGTACCATTTCTATTTAGCGTGTTAGTACCTTTGTAACCTTATTGGATGGAGGACACTGTGGGAAAAGCCTGGAGAGACTTCCCCCTTCACAAATAAAAAAGAAATCTAAAGGGATAGGAGCCTTGTGACAACAAAAAAGAAAAGAACAAAAGTGACTCATGTATGTCAAATGGAGCAGGCACCTAACTAAGCAATAATTACAACTTTGCCCACAATTCTCTCAGACGAGGCAGTCACAGGCTGGATTTTGGCATAGGGTGTATAATGTGTGAAAGTAAAAGTCTCAAATAGAAGAAAAGCTTAGGAACATAAGGCAGAGCGTCGTGACTGCATTATAGTAAAGGCAACAGGGCCTCTTTAGTTAGATGAACTATACTCAGTTGTGTCTTGGCTGTGCTGCTTTCTTCTTTTAAGTTTGAAGTTAAAATGCTACAGGATTAGTCTTACCTGCCACAGAGAACAATGTGGCTAAAATGACGCAAGCCAGGAGAGCTTTCCTGAATGAATGATGCTGTGCTCAATTTACAATAGCTAGAAAATAACAGTAATTATTATAGGTTGAGGGGAAAACGTTCTGTAGAATTGTGTTGCAAAGTTGTAAACTTTATGCGGCTAGCAAAAAATCCTGCAAAGATTTTCAACTTAAAGTGAAAATAAAAGACTTAAATCATTAGAGTGGTCTTGCACTCTGGATCTCACATGTTTTCACATGTGAGAAATCTCAAATGATAAAGTATGTACTTTTGCAAAAGCATCCTGTAGATTTAATTGGAAACGAAGTTTAGCAATGTTTTTGGGGGCTGGCTGCCCCAATGTACAGTGACAGACTAATCAATTCTTCTTTCTTCATTGTTGAAACTCAGCTAATGAATAGTGAGCCAGAGCAAACAGTGAGTGAGAACGCTTGATGAGGACACAGAATGTAGATACATAGACTTTATAAATCATCTTTAGATTGAAGACATTTTACAAATATTGTTGTTAAAAATAATTATTTCGGACAACATTTTTCAATTGTTCTCATTTTTGGATGAGGTTCTAAGATTGTCTAAAGGAAGAAAGGGTGGGGCCTTATCTACAAAGAGGGTCTCTCTGACCCTGGGCTCTGCTGCTGCTGCTGCTGCTGCTGCAGGAATTCCACCTTGCCAGGCCACTAGTGTGTTCTTTGCCTTCAGGAAAGAGAGAGTTGCAACTGAACAAGGGCTTTACATTAGCAAATGGACAAGCTACAGACTAATCAATGGCACTTATTTATCAGCATATACCAACTCATACCAGCTTATACCACAGTTGGCACACACACACTCTTAAGGCAATGTGAAACATGACAGAATAGAATATTTAGTTGTTATTTTGCAATTAGCATTTTACCATAATGAAGACTCTAGATGTAACTCTTTCTAAATTTAAACTTTAGTAGAACTTTCCATTTTCATATTAAGAAAATCATAATTAACTAATCTTTCAAATGTGTTGCTGCCTAAACATTGGAAAGACTGGAGGACTAAATTCAGTGCTGATGAATTAAACATAATGTGTTTGTACATACATAGTTATAGTTACAATTATATAGAAAAATATACATGTATATGTACATATAGATATGTAGGAAAAGATATGAAGCTAGATGTATAGATAGGTAAATATATACACATATAGGTATATATGTATACATATGCATGCATATATGTCTATAACTATCTACCTATCTATCTATATATATATATAGCTATACATCTTGTGTACATGCATATAACCCCTTTAATGTGTATCTAATAACTTGAGTTCTTGTATTATATTTTATGCTTAGTATAATTCTAGACTGTGTTTTTGTTATATATAAACTTTAAATAACTAGAGATTCTGTTTCAATGACATATTTTAAACTCTTCAAAAAGGAAAAAAATCAGTATGTATGTAAAAAGGAAGAATATTGGCAACCATTAATTATTTTTATTAAGAAAATAAATCCCTGCTGAGTTCCTAAAACTTGTATTAGTTGCTACTTGGTGTGCATGTTTGTGTGAGTGTTGGTAAGAAATCCTATTTTGACTAATGCCTGAACAATGGAAATATATTAGGTTTCAGATATGCAAATGTTTATTATAATACTTGTATTGGAATAACAATAATCCTAGCAACTGTAAATGTGAACTTCCTGCTATTGAAGGAGGCTCGTAACTTTAAAGGCTCATAATTTTAAAGAACCATGTGACTTTGAAAGCACAAATAAATTTCCCTTAGACCTTTCTTCTAGCTCAGTGGCAAAAAAAAAAAAAGAAAAAAAAAAGTAGAGGTATTTTTTCATTATTATTTTAAAGAAATTCTATAGCTAGACTCAGAAAAACTGCCAAATTATATTATGGATATCTGAAACAGGAATACTTCCACTGATAGGAGATACCTTTCTTAGTGACGTAAGAATCTGCACCAGAAGAAGCACTAAGAGAAAATGAGGAAGACTAATGGAGAAAACCATGGAAGCTAATTGTAGATTCTGGATATTAGCCCTTTGTCAGATGAGTAGGTTGCAAAAATTTTCTCCCATTCTGTAGGTTGCCTGTTCACTCTGATGGTAGTTTCTTTTGCTGTGCAGAAGCTCTTTAGTTTAATTAGATCCCATTTGTCAATTTTGGCTTTTGTTGCCATTGCTTTTGGTGTTTTAGACATGAAGTCCTTGCCCACGCCTATGTCCTGAATGGTATTGCCTGGTCTTTCTTCTAAGGTTTTTATGGTTTTAGGCCTAACATGTAAGTCTTTAATCCATCTTGAATTAATTTTTGTATAAGGTGTAAGGAAGGGATCCAGTTTCAGCTTTCTAAATATGGCTAGCCTGTTTTCCCAGCACCATTTATTAAATAGGGAATCCTGTCCCCATTTCTTGTTTTTGTCAGGTTTGTCAAAGATCAGATAGTTGTAGATATGTGGCATTATTTCTGAGGGCTCTGTTCTATTCCATTGATCTATGTCTCTGTTGTGGTACCAGTACCATGGTGTTATGGTTACTGTAGCCTTGTAGTATAGTTTGAAGTCAGGTAGTGTGATGCCTCCAGCCAACCCCATCAAAAAGTGGGCAAAGGACATGAACAGACACTTCTCAAAAGAAGACATTTATGCAGCCAAAAAACATATGAAAAAATGTTTATCATCACTGGCTATCAGAGAAATGCAAATCAAAACCACAGTGAGATACCATCTCACACCAGTTAGAATGGCGACCATTAAAAAGTCAGGAAACAACAACAGCTGGTGGAGAGGATGTGGAGAAATAGGAACACTTTTACACTGTTGGTGGGACTGTAAACCAGTTCAACCATTGTGGAAGTCACTGTGGCGATTCCTCAGGGATCTAGAACTAGAAATACCATTTGACCCAGCCATCCCATTACTGGGTATATACCCAAAGGACTATAAATCATGCTGCTATAAAGACACATGCACACATATGTTTATTGCAGCTCTATTCACAATAGCAAAGAGTTGGAACCAACCCAAATGTCCAACAACGATAGACTGGATTAAGACAATGTGGCACATATACACCATGGAATACTATGCAGCCATAAAAAATGATGAGTTCATGTCCTTTGTAGGGACATGGCTGAAACTGGAAAACATCATTCTCAGTAAACTATCACAAGGACAAAAAACCAAACACTGCATGTTCTCACTCATAGGTGGGAATTGAACAATGAGAACTCACGGACACAGGAAGGGGAACATCACACTCTGGGGACTGTTGTGGGTTGGGGGGAGGGGGGAGGGACAGCATTAGGAAATATATCTAATGCTAAATGACGAGTTAATGGGTGCAGCAAACCAACATGGCACATAGATACATATGTAACAAACCTGCACATTGTGCACATGTACCCTAAAACCTAAAGTATAATTAAAAAAAAAAAAACCATGGAAGCTAGATATGTGAGTGATTTGTTTAAAGCAGAAGGGAGAAAGGAGCCCACACTCTCCCTCAAACACACAGCCCCAAGTTCTTCACACATAACTTTCTAAAGTATACGTCGTGAGAGAGGGACACAACAGGATCACAGCAGGGAAAACGCTACAAACCCAGAGCTCCACTCTTGGGGGGATAAGAAGAAATCCTGATGTCTTTACCAAACTGACAAAGTAGCTGGAAACAGCTGAATGTTGTTAATATAGATAATTGCCTTAAGTTGTGTTTTTATTAAAATCAATTCTAAGATTGGTAAAAGATATTTTAAATGCCTAAAATCCTAAAATTCTTTTTTGATGTGGGTTGATTTTCCTAACTAATCATAAAGTTTTTAAAACTGAATTTAAACCCACTGATTAGAATAGTGGAAATGTCTTTCTGAGGCTGGAAGCACATATACTTTGTAAGTGACTTCTTATTAATAATACATTCAAATATAAGAAGCTTTATAACATGCAAGGTCTTCCAACTAAAAGAGCTTTCCTGTAGGTATCTAATTTAGAGACAGCATTGTTAACAATGTTGACATTTAAGTGGCCATAGCTAAAGCTTTGCAAAGAACATTCCATTACAATGAATGCAAAAATCTACAACTTTTCTTGGTGTTCAATTTAACAGGATATAAGTGTGATGGTTGACAGTGTGAAAGCTGAAACAACCTTCATAACTGGAAAGTTTACCTGATAATTTTAAACAGAGCCTCTTAAAGAAAGCCTTCAGTAGAACAGGGATACAATAGAAATGGGAGATTTACGGCATACTCAGTCTACTTTACTGAGTTCTGTATCTGAGACCATGGTTAGCAATACCAGCCTACACTTTTTCCTTCACAGAACTAGTCCACTGTCAAGACTCCAGCCCTTGTCTGCTACAAAACTGACCTAATCAGATTAACCCAACATTTCTATACCTGTATTGACCTTACCAACCACAATGCCCCTACTTTTCCGTCTGGAGGAAAAAAAAAAAACAATCTTTTTTTCTGACTTCCCTGTATTCCATTTGGATCAGTTGGCAAGTACAATTAGTTTTTATTTTTTTAAATAACTCATTTCCTAATCTTTTATCTATTGCTGTCATTATATTCATTCTAGGCCCTTAACAAGCCATACTCAAACTACAGATATTCTAGAAGTTTTCCTGTCTTTCCACTCCATTCAACTCTGAACTCCACTGACAAGTTAATCTCCCAGAACGTCGCTTTTAAGTTGATAATTCTTTTGCTAAAAACACTCAATGTCTGTCCACTCTCTCCTTAGTCTGGAAAACAATGACTGCCACAAGCAACATGTTTCCTATTTCTTCTCATCACCAGTGCCTGACTATACCTCACAATATCCATTTTTCTCTGAAAATGCCTGGCCATTCCCAGCTCTCCTTTACACAGGCCACTGCCCTCTTATTTCCCATCCTCTTTGCCTTCAATATCTCACGTGAGTATCAATTTCTCCATGGATATTTTATTGACAATGTCAGTCTTGCCTGTCTTCTATCTTACTTCATACCTAAGCTTCCTCGGGGCAGGGACCTTGTAATTGAGATTACTTTGCAGGCGGCTTCATCCAAAGGATTAATCAATATTTCTAATTTGTTCATTTTAATTACAGAAAAACATTTTACACAGTGAGATTGTAAAAGGCAATGTAAAATGGAACTTTACTAATCAAATCACATATTTAACATAAAGTAGATCTTACTGATTAAAAGAAACTTGTAACAAAACACTTTTAAAATGTAAAAAATTGTGATATTAATAATCATTAGCAGATATGTTCGGTTTCCTAGAAATTTAAATATTCACAAATTAGTTTTTTTTAAATACAGGGTCATGATTGATAACATTCAACAATGTAATGATTTAGTTAAGTTTGAGAGTACAGCAAACACTTTATATGTTTAGAGAATAAATGTTTACTGATCAGAAATAAATCTAATGTTTCTAGAACTTTTCATAACAAAAATTAATATTTGTACAATACTTACCAGATTTTAAAAAATTATTTTCAGATGCATTCTCTAAATTGGCCTTCATAACATTTTAAGATATGTAATGAATAAAATTCCCATTTTAGAGATTAAGAAGTAAAATCAAAGAACCTCATGCATTCATTAACACATTTGATTCTCAACACTGAAGGGTAGTTCTTTTTTTTATTTTAGAGAAGAAACAACTGAAGTTGTCAGAGTTTGAATAACATGTCCGTAGTCTCTAAATTGAGGGTTTTTAAAAATACTTCTTCCAACATGTATCATGATACATACAAATAGCACACACCATGACTGGGAATGAAAATATTTTTTATTGAGTGTCTACTTTACGTGTCAAGCTTTGTCAGTTATCCTAATGATAATCCTTTAAAGTCATTTTATTTAGAATGAGACTCTTTAATTACACTTAATATATGGCAGGCATTGCATTGGCAGATGGGAATAAAAGTTTGAAATGCTTTACAGATGACAAAACAGAGGACAATTAAATAAATTGTCCAATCATACTACAATAAGTGGGAGACAGGATTTGAAACCAAGTCTTTAAGTATACAAAGAAATAATTAGTACAAAATCCTCCTTATAACTTTAATCATGGCCAAAAGAAAATACAAAATTCACATACATTCCATAATTCCACTAAAAATTTTTGTGTAGGATTACAACTCTCACAAGTATACTTTCTATAATTTTTTTTTGCATGAGACTGTTATAAATTATGGGCCCATGAAGTTTGATTCCCCACTAAATACCATGTTGGGAAAGTAATAATTGGATTCTCTTTCCACCCTTGACTACACAGGACCAGCTACATATTCCGATGTTAAAAATTATTCTTTGTGGGCTAAACTTTTTCGCATATAACTTGAGTTAGCTTATCATCCAAAGTTACAGTGGTTAATTATACTGGATTTTGTATCACTACATTAGATATCAAAACGAACATCATTGGGCATGTATACTGTATATAAAATCTTTGAGTTACAGGGCACAATCCATAAAGGAGAAAATACTTCTTTTTTAACTATGCCAAATTTCTTGTCATGCAGTTTAAATATGAGAAGGTCAGATTATGTGGGGTGCCTCTATCTCCAGTAAAGTATATTTTATTGTAGCAATTTTGATGACTGGATCACATTGTATCCATAGCTCCTAAGTAACCAAAAAATATTTGTGTTTGTGTGAAAAGAAGTAATGCAAACAAAACAGAAAAAAAAAAATTTGGATTATAATCCAGATTCTCTCAAAAACTTGATGCATCATCTTAAGCAAGAAAAATCTCTGAGCCTTTTTTATATGATAAAAATGGTGTTAAGCTCTACCTGTATATAAATGCTTGGTGTCCACCTTAAAAAGAAACATTAATAATAAGAAATCCACCATGCCTCTTTAGAAAGAGCACCATGTAACAATTCTGCTTACTTAGCCTTCTAGACAAGTTAGACACAGTTGAGTAGCTGAAGGAGCAGAGTAGAGGCTGAGGCAGGAAATGTTTTCTACATTTTTCCCTATCTTATTAAATGGCCATGGGCAGGTTAGATTTTTCTCTGTCCAGGTTTGCCCTTTTGTGACATCAGGGAGCTATCTCAATTTTTTTTTCTAATTCTCAGAAACCTAGGAAAATGAAGTCCCTTGAAAAACTCCAAATAAGTCTAATCAGTAATTTTATTGTATGCTTTCCCCTCCCTGCCCTACTTTCCCACTCCCCTAAGGCATTTTCTGGGATCACCTACCAAATCAACTGCTTAAACATGAATCCCTATTTCAGGGTCTTTTTCTAAGGGAACCCAAATTATACAGTGCCAGTTTTATAAGAGCTGATGATGGGCTACATTATGGGTTGATTCATGTCCCCCTCTCTGGCCCCAAAATATATTGAAGTCCTAACCCCACCATCATCCCCAATACCTCAAAGTGTGACCTTATTTGGAAATAAGAGTTGTTGCAGATGTCATCACTTAAGGTAAAGTCATTGGAGTGGGCATTAATTCAATATGACTGGTGTCCTTATAAGAAGAACACAGAGAAGGGACATGGAGTGAGAGACACAGAAAGAAGGCCAAGCTCTGACAGAGGCAGAGCTTGGAATGTTGTAGCTGCAAGCCAAGGAATGCCAAGAAATGGAAGACCACCGCCAGAAGCTAGGAAAAGACCAGGAAGGAGTTTATCTAGAGTCTCAGAAGGATCACAGCCCTGCTGACACCTTGATTTCAGACTTGGAGTCGCCAGAACTATGAGAGAATAAATTGTGGTTATTTTTGCTTTTGTTTTGAGACAGGGTCTCTCTCCAGTTGCCCAGGCTGGAGTGCAGTGGCACAATCTCAGCTCACTGCAGCCTCAATCTCCCAGGCTCAGGTGATCCTCCTGCCTCAGCCTCCCAAGTAGCTACAGACATTTGCCATCATGCCCAGCTAATTTTTGTATTTTTTTGGCAGAGATGGGGTTTCCCTATGTTGCCCAGGCTGGTCTTGAACTCCTGAGCTCAAGCGATCAGCCCACCTCGGCCTCCAAAGTGCTGGAATTACAGGTGTGAGGGTGGTGCCCAGCAAAATTTCTGTTGTTTTAAGCAATCTGCTTTGTGGTACTTTGTTACAGCAGCCCTAGGAAACTAACATAGGCTGCAGTACCTATTTCAGGTGTTTTTCAAAGCTGTATCATATCAAATGCTTATTTTCTCAATCAGAGTCTCGTTCCTCTTGTCTTTGGGGAGCCCCAAATTCCTTTGGCTTTAATGTTTACATCAATTTCTTCTTCAGTTTGGTGACATATTCATCACTATTCTCTGATTTACTAACTTTGATTTCCCATTTAATTTTTACCTCTGCACTATACTTTGAATCAGGACAGCAGTTATCAAACAATAGTATGTATCAGAATTGCCTGGAAGTCTAGTAAAAACAGATTGTTGGACCTCCACCCCCAGAGTTTCTGATTCAGAAGGTCTACATACAGCCAAGAATTTGCATTTCTATCAAGTTCAGATTCCCAGATGCTGCTGATGATGCCGGTCTGGGACCATACTTCAGGAATCAGATTTAGGGAGTTGTCAGAACTTCCTGCTCTAAATCGCCATCTCTGACTCAGCCCGACTCCTCAACACAGTGATATCTTCTTCCACTCCATTTTCCAAAATCAGCAGAGGATGAGTTCCAACAACAATATTAAATTCATATTCTTTTAAAATTAGCATCACAAAAGATCTCATGGCTTTATAGTGCTAGAGGTTACAAGGAGCTCCTGGATACATCTCCTAGCCCTGATTAACATCTTAAACACTGCTGCCCAATTCATATTTCTTTTTTGTGTGTATAAACTCATGGGGTACAAGTGCAATTTTGTTACATGCATAGATTGCATAGTGGTGAAGTCAGGGTTTTTCGAGTACCCATCACCCAATTGATGTTCATTATATGCACTAAGTAATTTCTCATCACCCACCCTCCTCCACCCCGTCCCTGATGCAAGTCTCCACTGTCTATCATTCCACACTCTATGCCCATGTGTACACATTATTTAGCTCCTCTTGATATGTGAGAATATGTGGTATTTGCTTTTCTACGCTAGATTTATATTTCTCGAACTCCTTGCCTCAAGCAATCCTCCTGCCTCCACCTCCCAAAGTGCAAAGATTACAGGCATGAACCATGATGCCTGGCCCAGAATCATATTTCTAAAGCACAAACATGATTAGGAAATTTATCTGCCTAATTATCTTTTTTCGGGTCAAAATTCAAACTCCTTGGCGTGATCTTTGCAATCTGTGGTAATCCCACTGGCCTAATCCTCCAATCTCGTATCCCATTTCTGGCCTATGGTGGGAAGAGTACACAAAAAGAAACAACATTTTTTGAGCACATACTAGAGGCTGGCATTGTGTCGGTGGTATTATTTCTGTTATCTCATTTGGTCATCACACAAATCTACAAGGAAGAAATTATTAATTTCAAGCAATTCATTTTGATTTAAAGGAAGACATTGAGGCATAATCAGCTACAAAGATGACTGAACACAGACACTGCCTCTGATCATCCACACCTGGATTCAAACTCAAGTCTAAGTAATTCCAACACCCTTTCCATCCTGTAGTCTCCTTACTTGGAGGGACCAAACATCCTGGTTTACCTGGGACAGTTCCTTTTTATTCGTATTGTCCCAAAATAGTGAGGAAAAGCACTCCTTTCACTCTCAAAAGTATCGTTCTGATTTTGTTGGTGAATTGCATGGCTGGTCTGCCTATACTCCAAATCTACCATGCTGTCCCATGTTTCGGGAATGCAATATACTTGCTCATGATTCCATTTCTTTCCCAGTGCTGTTTCTTCTGCCTAGAGTGTTCTTCCTTTCCCTTTGTCTCCTGGGAAAAATGTGTCCCGTTCTCAGGTATCTTCTTCACTGTCTCTGGGAAGTCTCCCCATTCCTCTAACTTCAGACAGGGGTCAATACCCTCCTCTGTGCTCCCCATATGCCCATGTTACTGCTATTCTTTTATATATTTTTGAGTACTTGGCTGTCCTCTCTATCGGCCTGTGAATTCCTTAAGGTTTGGACTGTACCTTAATTATCTGCATATCCACAGTGCCAATAATTTTGTATGGCTCAGAGAAAATCTTAAATATTTGTTGAATAATGGGATAAATGAAATAATAAATTTGAAAGATCTAGTCATTTGCAACAATTACTATAAAAAGGAGAAGCAGTCTGTTCTAAAAGGAGTGAGCCTATTCTAGCTAGATCTGATTTACTGTACCGGGAGGCTGCTTAAGTTCTGAACAGTTGTTCAGAGAGCCTCTGACCCTGCATCAGCACTCATACCCAGGCCGTCCTGTTTTATGAAGTTGTCCTCCTGTTTGGGGTCTGAGATATTGTTCCCAGTTTTCTGCACTGCTCTCTACTTCTAAAATGTGCCTCATGCTCCATTTAAATATTTTCCCATATTTGCTTAGGCCTGTGGTTAAGAGTCAAACTGCCTGGGTTTGAATTTGTGCTCCACTATTTCTTAGATGAGTGACTATGTGAAAACCTCTTAAGTTTCCTAAGCCACAGTTTCTCCATAAAAAATTAGTAAAATTGACTGTATCTCATCTAATTAAGATAAGTTTTCAAAAGTACTTAATATAGTAGCTGGAACTTAGTAAGAATCCATAAATATTAGTTATGATTTTTATTAATAGTATTATTATTCCTTCATCATGCCTAAGCTTTCCTACCGGACTGAAAAGCTTGTTTCCTCCAATGATCTATTTTTGTCCTTTAGGACTCATTAATTTTAGATATCTCAATATATGTTGTATTCCCTGAATAAGTCCAACAGACTGTGAATGACTCTAGATATTCCACCACTTCTCTGGACTCCTACTGTCTCCTTGCCTAGCACTAATGCTACTCCATAGAAGCTTTTTAAATCAACCTCTGTTTAACTGACTCATCAGATTAACTGATTGTCTTTGTATGGTTCCTCTAGAAGACAGAGCCTGAGGCAGGGATTAAAGTGATGACACTACGGACATATAAGCCCAGGGTAATAAAGATGAAGAGAAAGAGAGAAGTGAGGCAATAAAAGACATGGAGTAATGCAAATCATTATCATGATGGTCACCACTTCACACAGAGTTCAAAAGAGATGACAACAGTACACCGGCAGACTTAACTCAGCACAAAGGGACTTCTTCCTAAAAAGGTGATAAGGAGAAGCTTACCTTGTTGCTGTCCATGGAATGAAGAATGGAGAGATTCACCTGCGAGAGGCCTCCCATCTCTCATTTCCTATTGGTCATGATTCAACATACAAGGAGACATCTCCCCAGCACTGCCAATGGACTCTTAGGCCCCCTGGTAACCACTCAGGAGGCCAAATCCCATGCATGCAACATGGCATTTTATTCATATCTAAAGTGGAAGGGTGACTTGGTACAAGTAAATACCACCTGAGAAAGAGAAGAAGAAATGTCAACTAGGGGATCTGAGAAGATACACATGATTTGTGTCCAATATTCTGATTCTCTAGGCCTTGTGTAAAAGTCTCAAAACTCATGATGAGTAGGCTATTCTCTAGAATTCTCTAGTCTTGTGCTTTAACTTGATGAATTACATGCTTGTAAGAATCACTTAAGTTTGTTTTTAAATTGTTTCTGCCGTTTGTGCTTATTTGAATTATACAATTATTTAATTAAATACCACACATTAGTAAAATATGAGTGTGAAAAGAATAAAAGGTGTTTGTATGGAAATGAAAAAGAGTATTTTGGAAAGACTTAATAAAGGTAATTCTCTTGAAAAAGGTTTGCTAAGAGAGATGAAAGTGAAATATTTGCAAAGGGCAATGTTAAGAATCCAGAAGAGTCTGCAGTCATATTGTTTCACCCATGCCTTTGCATTCTTGCTGCATGGAAAACCCCTGCATAAAGCATGATCTATTTGGTATTGCATGAAAGACAATATGGAAATCCAGTCAGCACACTCATCATTGAAGAAAACTCCTGGCTAAAAACAACAAAAATATTGGTCATTTTATATACATTTTTATTAAAAATTAAAAAGAACTTTTAAAATTAAAATTAAAAAGAACTCTTAGTTATTGTTTAAGATTCCTTGCTTTAACCAGCTCTTTTGATTTACCAGCTATAATAGCATGGCTTGATTATGCTGTGGTAGCAAACAACCCCCAAATCTCAGTGAATGATACGACAAATCTTTATTGCTTGCTCACCTTAAATCTGCAGGCTCTGAAACCTATCCTCCATGGGTAGCATCTGAAGCACTTACTGTATGAAGCATGTGCCATCCTGGGTCAATATGAAAAGGAAAGAGAAAACATGAAGAATCTCATGTAGGCATGTTAATGCCCCCTAAGATTGATGCACTTCACTTCTGCACATTACCCAAAGCAAGCCACATGACTACCCCTAAATTCGAGGAGGTGGAGAAGCATAATCCTCTTGGGTGCCAGAAAAGGAGAAGAGCTGGAAAAACCAGGGAGCAGCAGTGGTGTTCACCACACCAACCTACTGTGCCAGGCATATGGAGCACAAGGGCTTCTACTCAATCAAGAGAAGGAGGCTGAGGCAGAGAAATACACTGTTTTTTCTTTAAATAATTAAACATAAATATTTAAAATTGGTAACTTAGTGGCTGTATTTTCAATGCTATTCTTTATTTCTGGGAGCTTGTAACCAATTAAGTTAGTACTATATATATACCCTATCTTGGGTCCAGCTTCTTTGACCTGAGGCTACTTACAATAAACAACAGCTTCAGTCCAACAACTGGTTCATGGAGAAAGCTGGGGAGTAAGAAGGAGGTGTCCCTCTCTTGGCTGTTGTATTTTCAAAAGAACGCTTTGGTTAGCTGATAGATGGCTTATTAGAAGCAGTAATGCCTCTAAGTTATTACTTTGTCTTCAGAAAGAGTAACAAATTGTGCCTATATTTAATTTTTTTAAAATTTCCATGAAAGATTGGTGTACTTTTCAATCTACTTACCATATGCTGTGAGTCATTAGTGGTAAATTATATAAATCAACTTATATTATAATCAAGTTATACCATAATATAAAAATGTCAAGCTGGGGAGGTGTAGAGATCAAGTCTATTTACAGTGCTGAAGAAAAACCAACCACTTTTTCCTTTTCCGTTAGTCTAAGCAGCAGCCAAGTGTGATGGAGTTTGGAGGGATAGGAAGAGAGACTGTGTGGGTGGAAATAGCTTCTTGGGTGATTCTGACTGGCCCTTCTCTAGCTAAGGATCTGGCAGTGGGCAGAAAAGTCACAGCACTTGGGAGAACATTGGCTTGACTACTTACTAACTGTATCTCAATCTGGAGCAAATTGCCTTCAGTCTTAGCCTCAGTTTCTTCATCCAATAAGCCTTTTATCTCATAGTGTTATATTAAAGGTTATATAAGATAGTAGCCACAAAGAGCCTTAATGCTGTGCTTAAAAACTGGTTTGAAACATTGTAATGAATTCAGGGTAACAAGGGCTTAGTTACCACCAAAATCTTCAAAAAATAATCCGCAATTAAATCCAATATTTAAAATAACAAGAAAAAAACACCTACTGTCTGTTTAGAATTTAGACTCATGTGTCTACTACTTAATTTCTACTGCCTGAAATTTTTTTATCCTTTATGCGTATCGTGCTCAAAATTATAGAAAAGTAGCTTACAAACTGTGCATCACTACCCATTCGTGGGTAATGAAGGAAATGTAGTAGGTTGTAACCAGCATTTTTAAATGAAATAAATAGAATAGAAACAATCAGAACACATCGCATGGTTTCTTAGTAAGAATTATGTACGTTGTAATAAATGGGTCATGATTTAAATGTATTTCCTATTGTACTTAAAATTTTTTTAAATTAAAATCTTGTGGAAAATACTCCTCTAGAACAAGCCCAAATGAAATCTGCTACATATTTCTATCAAATAAATCTGGTTTTATTTCACTACCTTTTTAATGGAGAATAATAAAATATAAAATATTTTAGCCACCCACCCAGCCGACTTTTTCTTTAGTAATTCCTATATCATTATGTATCCTTTAGAGTGACTTTTACACAGCTAGTACGTCAAGAAAAGCAAACGTACATGATATCGGACACGAAGTGGTTACACAGTACGTCCAAGTTACCATTGCTTGGAGGAGATTTAAAGGTGTTGCATAGGCACTGCCAAGGCACCAAAGAGACGGTGGATCCAGTTAGATTTCCACTCTTCACAGGAGGGACTTGTCCCACTTAGGTGGCTTTAAAATGTCTTTCTATGTCACGTAAAGAACAGAATGCAACACCAGCGGAGAGAAAACAGCTTGTCATAGAGACCAGAGGCACAGAGACTCTCTGAGCAGCAAGGTGAGTTCTGAGGCAGTAAAGCCTCCCTGGTTGTGCCTGACCATTTGGGACGAGGTCACCAACCCAGGATCCACAGATTGGGCCAGCATAGAGATGTTTCTCTGAAAGACATGACAGCAGAGACTGATCACCGCATGCATTGTATAAACTTTGTAGATCATTGTACCTGATTGTTCAGAGTACATCATCTGTAGTTCTCATTCCAGCCTTTAGTCATTCTCAAGAAATCAAGAAAATGTCATTTTTGTAATATTCTGAGTTCAAGAATCTCCCTACACATGGGAAACAGGTTACCCATACCAATTAAATCAGAATTTTGATGCCCTGTGTGGACTAAACCAGGTAAGCAGCCTCTTCTAAATCTTGCTTCAATGAAGCTTATGTCTGCATGGGTGTGCTACTCATTGAACACAAATGTAAAGGTGCCACCAGACAAGGAGTTTTTCTGGTTCATCATTGCACTGCAGGATGCCATGAAGGAGTCACAGGCTGTGGCTTCCATGAAGCCCGTGACAAATTTAATACCCTATTACTTGTGTCGTCTGCACTAGCACTTCATTTGGTGACATCACTGGGTACAACCAAAGTTGAAATTTGTGTGACATTTTTGCAGGTGTTGCTTTTCACCAAAAACGTTATTTTACATAGTTTAGCCACAGTGCAGTGCTTTAAGTCTAGAACTAAACCTCAGGAAATCTAATGAGGTTGAAAAGAAAAGTGAAAGTCAACGGCTGCAGCTTTAACAAAGGCTCATCCTCCCTCCGGCTCTGAAGAGTCAGTAACTGAGTTCAGTAACTGAAAATTAAATTAGAAGAAATGCCACCTCTGCAGCTACAGCTACCTTTAGCATTAACAGTAATATAGAATGGGATGGGGGTGGGGGTTCTGCTCGATAGAGCCATCAAGAAACTTTCAGAGCCTTTAAATGGGATGGAATCTGCTCTTACCATGTTTTAAGCTTCCCTTGGTTTTATATTTTGCCCTCTCTCTAGCTTTCATTTCCCTCATAGCCATATCCTTTTTCGTATTTTTTTGTTCTCTCCTTTCTGCTGTTTTTTCCTCCATTACAAGTCTTAATTTCTATTTTCTTCTCTTCCCCCACTGCCACATTTTTTTTCCTTGATTCTCTGAGTTTGTTTTCCCTCCCCTACCATGTTTACATCTTTACAAGAATAATTTAACTGATGACAAGGTTTTTGTGATTTGCCCTGTTCAGAATCCGGGAGAAAACAGTTAAGGATTCTCCAGGGCATAAGGCTTTTGACTTTATCTGGTCACATCAAATGAACAGGAACCACTTTCTCAGGATCGTATTATCACAGTAAGTGATAAGGATATGCAGGAAGAACTTATAAGCAGTGGCTCACATTTAAAAAAAAAAAAGGCTGGGGGAAGGAGTGGCAAGAAAGGAAAACAAATTAGCCTTTGTCAGGCTCCTCCCCATTCTTCAAATAAGCATCTCTAAAAAACAATCAAGCAAGTTTGTCAATTTGGCCAAAAATCAGCAATGCTTTAATATAATAAGATAGTACTGCCACCCGTTTACTTCTAAACAAATTGTGAAAGAACCTAACTATATTATATAGCTATAAAGAAATAAAGGCTATTTTATCATAATTTGATTATGCTACAAAGCACTATGCATAGCAATTTGTGGATCTAATTTTAGTAGTGATAATCTCTTGCCCTGTTATGTAAATGGAAAAAGACTTTCTACAGGCTTCAGATAGAGATAAGCTTAAGATCGAAAGCATGCAAAAGCCATGGTTCAATTACTCTAAAGTGATCTGCATCATATGTTACAGTACATCTTTCTGCCTTTGCACAAAAGCTCGTATCTGCTGCAAATTAGCCATCCTTTTCTAAATGCTACAGATGTCCTCTGAGAGTTAACTGATTCAAATTAAACCAAAATCCTGCAACTACAAAATAAGGGGCATTGAAAAATTTTTCAAAATGCTTTTCCCTTTCACAGTTTTCCCCAATTTTTGCACCGCTCCCCCCCCTTTTTTTAAGAAAAGACAATTGAAATTTTACAAGTACAATTAGTTTTCACTCCCAGGCCAATCCATTTTGTGCAAGGATAAACTACCAGGATGATCCCTTTCCATGTTAAGTCTCCACAGGCCTCAGAGATGCAAGCTCAGACCAGACTTCTCAGGTACTAGCCTGAACCCCCAGCAGACAAAACTCTCACCCACATCTTGGAATACAAGTCTCTAGAAATAGAGCACTTCACCAATCCTTATTCCCCAGTCTCTTTTGTTGCTCATCGAAATGAAGTTTACAGTAATCCAAAAGTTAGCTACCCGCTGGAGCACCAGTGCTTCAGGGATAGCTGGAGCCACCCATTTGAAGTACCAGGCTTCCCTCTCAGCAGGCCCGTTTCCCTGCATCTCTCTACAACTTAGGTTTATTCACTCCTACTGCAGACGGTCTTTTCCCATACTCTGGAAGACATGGCTGTAAACCACCATCAACTCCTCTTCCATAGCTTCACCAAACAGGAAGGCATGGCCCTTTGCCCCACAAGCGTGTATAGGATATCCTGAGGGAGGACCTTCCTAGGCCCTCCTTAAGTCAGTTGTTCCCTCTATGTGGGCTCTCACCCCCACAACACCCACTATGTCCTGGGAAATTACCCTGAATCAGTGGTTATCACTAAGACTGATTGAGATGGGAATGCAATTTCCCAGCAAAGAGGTGGGTTTTATATCCAGAAGAAAAAAGGTTTAAAATACTATATTTCCATTCTACACGGGCTGTGGCTTTCTCAGTTTGTGTGAAGGCCAAAAGAGAAAAAAAAAAAAAAAACAGTGAATAGTTAGATGTTGATGCTTGAGGCTAAGTGCATTGTTTTTAGCCCTTTACCCTATAATTTAGTAATTACTGTTGTTGGAGGTGATGGATATCCTAGTTACCCTGATTTGATCATCACACATTGTACACATGTATTAAAATATCATATGTACTTCCAAAATATGTACAACTATGATATAGCAATAAAAATATTTTTTAAAAAGTTAAAAAATAAAAACTATCACTACTTCCAAAATTTTCCCCTTATCCTAGGATTTTATACCTATTGTTGCTCCCAAGGAAAGAAAACTGGATAGATAGATGATAGATAGATAGATAGATAGATAGATAGATAGATAGATAGATGATAGATAGATACATAGATAGATGATAGATAGATAGATGATAGATAGATAGATAGTAGATAGATAATGATAGATAGACGATAGATAGATAGATAGATGATAGATAGTAGATAATGACAGATAGATAGATGATATAAATAGATAGATGATAGATAGATATTAGATAGATAGATATTAGATAGATAATAGATAGATAGATGATAGATGATAGATAGATAGATAGATAGATAGATAGATAGATAGATAGATAGATAGATAATAGAGATTAAAGCCTTTTCAATACTGACTTTCAGTGATTAAGATACTGAATACTTCTAGAGAGCAGCAAGGATGGGACATGATGTCTTCTGTTGATTAAATTAGAACTGTTATATCTGAGTAATACATGAGAGAATATAGAATGCTTATTGCACAGGTGTATTAGTTTATTATTGAGTCTTTACATCTGTTCCTTCTTTAAGATCTCTCCTCACCCAGCCCTCCCTAGCCACACTACACCCAGCCCTGGAGGCATCATAATATAAAATGGTAAACCCATTGCTAAATTCTCTGGGTTTTAAAAAAAATTTCTATATAAATATTGGAATTAATCACAAACTTCAATCCTCTCCCCAAAATGGAGTTCTATATAATTTTCAGAAATAAAAAGAGAAGTCACTATTTCAATCCAAATTGTAATACATTTTTTCTATGCCCCCAAAAAAGTTTTATTGTGCTTTTCCTATACTCCAAAAAAGTTTTATTGTACTTTTAACTTGTATATTTATTGTTATTAAACTTTTTTATACATAACACTAGAAACTTTAACATTAACATTATAAGCAATGTTATCAGGTAGGGGAACTTGAGCTTTAATTCAGGTCTTGATTAGATCACCAACTGGCTACATGGCATTGGTTACGTCACTTACTGTTTCTGGGCCCCAGTTTTGTCATCTAGGACATAACATAAAACATGCAGAAGTCCTTAGCAAACTCTAACATGATATACAAAAATATGCTAAAGATGAGGTATCAGTCAGGATTCAACCAGAGAAGCAGAACCAGTATGCATATTTTTGTGTGTATTTTATATTTTATATATGTATTTTAAAATACATATAAATACATGCTTTCCCCTGCCCCCTGATTCCATTCCATCCTGAGCTCTTCATCATTAGAAATGCATTCATCTATTATGAGCTAGTTATGGACAAAAAGCAACATCACATCACCATGATTTTGCTTTAGTTTTGGACAAAAGATGCCTTCATATATGCATTTTAAAGATATATATAAATATAAAAAATATACATACATATATACACACGTATCCATGTATATGTATGCACGTGTGTGTATGTGTGTGAGTGTATTTACTTATTACAGAGAATTTCTGGCTAAGCAGTCATTTTAATTACATTTTAATTACATTTGGAAAACCCAGAAACACACTTGAACGGGAATTCTGGGGAAAGTGGTTTAACCTAGTCAAGATGACACATCACAAAGCCATCTTGGGTATCAAAAAGAAAGATGCTATCCTAGAAGACAAAATGAATGACCTGGTCTACTAATGCCCAATATGGCCCAGGGAGTCATTCTCTGTTCTTGTTCATCTCTTCCCAAGCCCATGCACATTCTAGCTGACAGACAGCACACCTACATCATCCTTGTCCCAAATGAATGTGGTGCACATTGAGGGAGGCTTGCTTTTCCCCTCCCTCATCCTATCCCATCCTGAGTTCTTCATCATTAGAAATGCATTTGTCTATTATGATCTAGTTATAGACAAAAAGCAACATCGCATCGCCATGATTTTGCTTTAGTTTTGGACAAAAGATGCCTTTCTTTTTCCCTTAGAAGTCATCCTGGGCCCTCCTCCTACTTTCTTTACACTGCCGTTCTCCCTTTAGGCTTTGGCTTTGAGGAGGAGGTTAACTGTGTATTTTTTTTTTTAATTTATAGGATTTTTTTTAATTTTATTTATTTATTTATTTTATTATTATACTTTAGGTTTTAGGGTACATGTGCACAATGTGCAGGTTTGTTACATATGTATCCGTGTGCCATGTTGTTTTGCTGCACCCATTAACTCATCATTTAGCACTAGGTATATCTCCTAATGCTGCCCCTCCCCCTCCCCCCACTCCATAACAGTCCCCGGAGTGTGATGTTCCCCTTCCTGTGTCCATGAGTTCTCATTGTTCAATTCCCACCTATGAGTGAGAACATGCGGTGTTTGGTTTTTTGTCCTTGTGATAGTTTACTGAGAATGATGTTTTCCAGTTTCATCCATGTCCCTACAAACGACATGAATTCATCATTTTTTATGGCTGCATAGTATTCCATGGTGTATGTGACACATTTTCTTAATCCAGTCTATCATTGTTGGACATTTGGGTTGGTTCCAATTCTTTGCTATTGTGAATAGTGCCGCAGTAAACATAAGTGTGCATGTGTCTTTATAGCAGCATGATTTATAGTCCCTTGTGTATATACCCAGTAATGGGATGGCTGGGTCAAATGGTATTTCTAGTTCTAGATCCCTGAGGAACCGCCACACTGACTTCCACAATGGTTGAACTAGTTTACAGTCCCACCAACAGTGTAAAATTGTTCCTATTTCTCCACATCCTCTCCAGCACCTGTTGTTTCCTGACTTTTTAATGATGGCCATTCTAACTTG